>NC_072736.1:154057338-154657755 GCF_026930045.1 Uloborus diversus | reverse complement strand
TCGAGTAAATATTACTCTAATTCGCCAAGATATTTAAATACTCTAAAGACGACACGTTAGCGAAATTGGAAAGAAAGTCCGGGAACGTTTTCTTCAAAAGTAAATGAGTATACATATTTTAATGATACATTCTTTCAACACATTCTTCACAACATTTCTTATCCTACTAATGATAGCAATTTCAGAGACTCAAATGCTGAAGGTAAAAATTACGTAAACATTTTTCAAATGAGAAAATATTTTAGAAGGCTATAAAAGGTTTCCATTTCATTTCCCAGCGGTCATTTTCCTTTAGCACCTAACGACGCTTTTCCGCCATTAATACTGCTTGGAATATATTTCGCCGAAAGAGAGAAATATTTTTGAAATCGATGCAACTTGAGAAATAAATTTTGTTTTTAAACTGTGCAGCTTAATATACCAAGAAACGTACAGCTGCTTAAAAGGTTCACGACGATTAGATTACATACGTATAGGGGAATGGGAGGTAAAACGAAATGGTTAAATATTTACTCTGTATTTAGCGCTACCTATTTGGTAATACAGGGTGCCGGAAAAGTCCTTGACACATTTAAAAAATTCATAGAAAACCAACAAACTGTCGCATGAATTTGCGGTTTGCACCATAATACTTTACAGGTTTTATGACACGGTTAAAAAAAAAAAAAATGAAAAGGGGGAAAAAAAGAAGAGAAAAGGCATTTCGCAGCCAGGGTGTCAGTATATGCTATGCTTGTAATTCTTCGTTTTGAGAAAAAAAGAAGTAACGATTTAAAAGTAACTTTTAAATCGTTTTTGTTGACATGGGAAAACGCAAAAAGGAATGAAACTTACTTACTTTTTTTACGATGTCATAAAAACCTGTAAAGTATTATGGTGCAAACCGCAAATTCATACGACAATTTGTTGGTTTTCTATGATTTTTTTTAAATATGTCAAGGACTTTTCGGACACCCTGTGTTTTAAGTGTGTAATAATACACGTAGTCTTTTCCTGTCAGGAAAAAGTACCACTGAAGATCAAAGCATATGATACTACAAGCAGTTTTAAACAATTGAGGCAGTGAGAAGCAAAGGGATGTAAGTGGCAAAATTAAAAATTTGGAGATAACCAGTACAAATGGTAGGTGAACCTCTCCTCTGTCTTAGGGCAAGAGATAGCACTAGTAGCCCTGGTAGGTGCGGCTCTACAGCATGATTTAGAAAAAAAACAAATGAAAGCCTACTTAGGAGCTAATTTTTAAACGCGTTTTACTCAAAACGTAAAAATGTCCACTTGCATCCCTTTGCTTCTCACTGCCTCAATTGATACCCATATTGAAATATTTTGTTGTAAATTAAAACATTAGTTTCGTTTTAAATAAAATTTGTAAAGTTATTTTAATTGAAATTTTAAATGCACTGCTCGACATTGAAAATGCAACACCAAGGAGTGTTCAGAAATTTATGCAAATTTAGAGTTGACGTACATTACTGAGTTATGTAAATGATGTGAAATGCGCAGCTCTCCGACGCACGTGAAGTAAGATATAAGGGAAGGATTTTGCAGAATGGGCAATATTCGTGTCTTTATTTCTGACTGAATAATTATCAAAGAAATTTTGTTTTTGTCTTGGAGGATACGTGTAACACGAGAGAATGCCAGGCCGCCGTCAACGAAGGCACTTCCAGCATATAGACGATTTTACGAGGGGTATGGTGATCGGACTGAGAAGGGGAGGTTGGTCCGTACGTCAAATCGTAGCTGATACCCACATGGATGCGAGCACGGTGCATCGGCTGTGCCGAAGATGGTTGGAACAACGAAATGTGGCAGCATTGAGGGGTGCAGGGGCAGCGAGAGTGAGGTCAGAACGCGTGGATTGACGCATCCACCGACAAGCTGTAGCAGACCCACAAGTTACTTGTTCCTCGACTCTGCAGCAGGTGCAAGATACCCTGAATGTTCCCGTGTCAACCAGAACCATTTCCCGTCGCTTGGTCGCACGTGGTCTGCAATCACGTCGTCCGCTAAGAATACTGTCATTGACCCCACAACATAGACAGCAATGTTTAGTATGCTGCCGGACTAGAGCGACGTGGATGACAGAATGGCGAAATGTCGTGTTCTCAGAAGAATCCCGCTTCTGTTTATCCAGTGATAGTCGCCGCATACGTGTGTGGCGTCGACGTGGAGATAGATCTAATCTGGCAGTAACTGTGGAACGTCCCACCGCACGACAACGTGGCATAATGGTTTGGGGCGCAATTGCGTACAATTCCATATCACCTCTATTTCGTATTCAGGGCACTATGACGGCCCAACGATACTTGGATAATGTGCTGCGGTCAGTGGCAATCCCTTACCTTCAAGGGCTATCTAATGCAATTTTTCAGCAGGATAACACCCGACCACACAGTGCTCTCATTTGCCAACATGCTCTCCAAGTCAATAATATATCATTGTTGTAATTATTGACACTACATAACACTGAAAAAGAGGAAATGAAAAAAAAAAAAATGCTCCTAGATATCATTTCTCCAAAAAGTTTCGATTTTATCCATAATCATGCAATGCGCATATTCCCTTTAAGCAACAATTTCTAATTACACGCTTAACGACCGATATTTTTCTCCAGAAAAATTGAACTTCATTAAGCAGTTCCGAGGAAAAAACAGTATGTATTTTTGTTATCAGACTGTTTGATTAATGTAGGTGATAGAAAAAACGTTGTGTTTAGTAGCAGAAATTAAAAATATACATATATTATTTTTTAACAAATAATAATATTCATGCTGCATCTTGGTGTTTGAAATTATTGAAGAAAATTAGAAAAGATAATTTTCGGAACAGCGGTTGTTGTGTAAGCTCCACTTCCTTCAACTGTGTTTGCTAACTGCTTATGAGTTATTTTTTCGTTCATTTTGCTTTTCACTAGCAGTACTTGGATTCGGTTTTTTATGTGAGCAGATCTTTGCATACTTCAATGTATGCTAAATTATGCCTTATTCTTATTCAAGTTGTTTCATTTTTTAGATGACAATTTAATTGAAAATTAAGATTAATTTTGTTTTTATTTTAAAAATCGGTCTTTTAAATATTTAGTTACTCAGAAAGTTCTCAATTTAGCAACAAAGTAGCCCCAAGCTCGATCTTTTCTATTTATTTCATTTGAATACAAATTTCGGAAATTTAATAGCAAGAGAATTTCTGTTACTTCGTTACTGTGTGATTTCAAACGCGTGTTTTGAAAAAAACATTTCTCTCATTTGAAGGTTTTAAACCATAGTTTTTAATGTGTGGAATCACATAAAATGTAATGAATTTATCTGAAGAAAAAGGTTTGGGAGCAAAACAAAAAAATGTTAAACTTCCCTAACTGCGCATATTTACTGAGAAATAATGATTGCTTATTGCTTTGACTCTACCGTAGTTGATGTTCCTTTGATTTTAGTCTACTATGATTAAAATGCTAACTCCCAACATTTCTATTTTCTATTGTCCCTATTGGAAAAAAATCCTAAAACCAGTATCCAAATGATACCAGACCCAGTATGATTTGTACTGGAAAAAAGAAAATCATACCGGAAATTTAAATTCCGGTATGAAATCTTACTGGAAATTTTGAAACCGGTATCAATTTATACTGGAAATTTCAAAACCAGTATCAATTTAATCTGGATTTTTTTATACCGGTTTTCAAACATACTGGAAATTTTGAAACCGGTATCAATTTATACTGGAAATTTCAAAACCAGTATCAATTTAATCTGGATTTTTATACCGGTTTTTAAGCATACTGGAAATTTTGAAACCGGTATCAATTTATACTGGAAATTTTGAAACCAGTATCAATTTAATCTGGATTTTTTAATGCCGGTTTTTAACATACTGGAAATTTTGAAACCAGTATCAATTTATTCTGGATTTTTTAATACCGGTTTTTAAACATACTGGAAATTTTGAAACCAGTCAATTTAACTTGGTTCTTTTAATACTGGTTTCTAAATGTACTGGAAATTTTGAAATCAGAATCAATTTAATCTGGATTTTTTAATGCTAGTTTGAAACATACTGGAAATTTTGAAACCAGTATCAATTTAATCTGGATTTTTAATAGTGGTTTTTAAACGTACTAGAAATTTTTAAACCTGTAACTAACCACACTGGAAATTTAAATGCCAGTATGAAATCTTACGAGGGAATTTTGAAACGAGTATCAATTTAATCTAGATTTTTTAATACCATATTACCCCGAAAAGCAAGGTGGACCAGTATGCCGGAAATTTGAATTTTCCGGCATGCCAGATAATTTAAGGTTTATTTTGCAACAAAACTAAAGTTAATTTCCCTATACAGTTCCTATCAAAAAGCATACCATTGCTCTGGGGAGCTAGGCAGATGTTCCTGTTAAGAGGTCAGCCTAATGCAGAACCCCCAGGGTTTAGTTTCCAAGCATGCTTGGTACTCATTTTATTGATGCACTGAAGGGATGAATGGCTGAATCAATCATGCCCGACCGGGAGATTGAACCCGGACCTGCGGCATGGTAGCGCGAAGCACTACCACTGAGTCACTGGGCTTCAGAGCACTTGAATATAATTCACGAAGAAGAGAGCAGTAGGCTACGGAGTCTTTAGATGAAAACAGGGCCGGATTTAGAGAAGAGCAGGCGGGGCTACTACCTTGGGGCCTCCACAACAAAGGGGCCCCCACAGTAAAATTTTTACAAAATATCCTAACTCTCACGGGTGGAAAATATCGGATATATACATATATGTATCAAAATATTCGAATATATATCAATGTATCGGATATTTTCGAAAATATGATGATTTTTTTCGAACCCTGATTAGGAGCCTCCACATTTCCAAATCTGGCCCTGGATGAAAAATCTAAACTCAGATCGGTCAGAAATGCTGCTGATAGGCTAAGGTGCACAAATGCACAATGTGTACTTCAAATCAAGAGAATTCCGCAAGTGTTTCCGAACACATTTACAGATTAATCATGCACTTTACTGGAGAAAAAGGGTTGACCTAAGACTGATAATTATAAAACTGAAGAAAAATATTATTGTAGCAAAAAAATTAGTGATTATTATATAACACTAATATTTATGTCATACCTCAGATACCACTTATTTCATCCCATAGTAATATGCCTTTTAAATTCAAACGTAAACAATTTCATGTTAGATTAGCCTTCCTAATGGCTATAAATAAAGCAGGGTCAATATGATTTTATGAAAACATATTAGCAGTAAAATCAGGTTTCACGATTCAATTTGTCGCTTTACTCTGTCACTGTGGTTCAGTTCTTAACATCAATGCCATTGCAAAAGTATGTGAAATGTTTCGCTTTTCAGGTCTTCACGATTCAATTTGTTGCTTTACTTTGTCATTGTTGTTCAGTTCTTAACTTCAATGCTTTGCAAAACTAAGTGACATGTTTTGCAATGAGAATTGTTCAATAAATTCATTTAGTCTATGTGGAATAACATAATACAGTGAAGCACAGCTTATACGTTTCCCTTTTATACGTTTTAATTAATAATACATTTTTTAAATTGGTCCCTGGAGAGTCTAATATACATTAACCTTTACCAAGTATATGTTTTTTCATTTGTACGATTTTTTAAATAGTCCCTTCAAAACCGCATAAACGGTGCTTCACTGTACATACAAAAATGTGGTTGGAAACATCTTAAGACTCCCAAGTCCACTGCTCTCTTCTTTGAAAATCTCTCTTCTTTGAAAATTATATTCAAGTGATTAAAAACACTCCTTCTAACGCTAGACATCTAACGATAGAAGCGAGTCTGCAGAACGTAAACAAAGATCGTACGTAAATAAAGCGGGTTGTTGCCAACGGAGAGAAAGAAATAAAGGCTCGTTTTGCGCCACGCATAAGCGTTTTATATATATAGATTGACACGAAATTAATTTACATCCCAGCGGTTTGCCTAACGAAGTTTTTTTAATTTGTATTCGTCCTAGATTTTCTAATATTTAATAATTTATGAAGCATTTCTTCATATTTTTTTCACTCCTAACGAATCAGTTTCCGACTTCAACTCAACCGAACACGTAGCCATGAAGCCATGCGGTCGATTTGTTTACACTGTTGCTTAATGCTTTGCACGTTTTCTCTAATTTATTCTTTCTTTTTTAGTTCATTCAATTCAGTATGTCTCTTTCGAAAAATTTTTATTATTTTTTTTTCTTGCTATTATTTCTAGCGATTTTTTTGTCATGTAATTTCTTTACTAGTGTTGCGCTGTCCTTGTTTCATTCTTTAAGGTGCTAATATAAAGTTAACTTTTTTTAAATATTTGTTAATTTTAAGCTTTGTTTTCAATTTTTGTCTGAGTTAATTCTAGCATATTATCTCTGTCAAAGTGACTAGTGTGAGCTAGCGTTTAACTAGCACACAGAAGGAAAAGCGCTTAGACAGTTAATTTATTTTGTGAATCACTTCTACAAATATTTTGCGTTAGTTTCTGTCTTAATTTTCGTTTTCTGAAAAAAATTTGGATAATAGTAGTTCTACTTACTGTACACATCAGTAAGGAAAATGAGATGCGTGTTACCAAAACAAATAGAAAATATCCATGACTTAATTTATAAGTTACTGAAAATAGGACATGTTAACAAATCAGTGAATTAGCTAAAACGTGCAAAGTAAATAGACATTTACACCATAGGTTGCGCAATTTTCAGGCCACTGTTAGATTGTTGTGCGGACTCTGATTTTCGTCAATTCATTTTTTAAAAAAAGGTTTATTTTACTTATTTATTTTTTGTCTTGGGTTCTTCTCCCCATATAAGCAGAAAATTCTCTCAAGAATAATCTGGACTCTGCTGAATTCATGCAGTTTTTCCGTTCCAGAATCTTGGAATTCTGTTGAATGATTGTTCTGAATTATTGTTCACGATTTTTTAACGGGCATCCAAAAATAATTTTTTTGTCGATGTAGTATAAATGTATTGTTAATGGGTATTTATCAATAAGTCTGCTAGTAGAGTTTTTTTTTTTGCCCTACTGATCATGGACGGATACAAGGGAAGCACTCTACAGGCAATTTTTCGGCATTAAAGTTTCAAAAGTATTTTTTCGTTAATCTGCCAAAAATTTTATGGAACTTTTTAATCAGAAGATTTTTGGAATAATTTCAAAACGCGATTTTAAATCATCTTTGGTAATGTTTAAGAGGAGGCTTTGGTAAGGGAATGAAGTTCAATCTCTTTCCTCTGTTAATTTTTCCAAACTACTGTCCCAAAAGGACTATTTTAAACGATACTGGATTATGGTGAGGGAGAGGGTTCATAGGCTTGCCATTTTTCCAAAATTGAAGTTCTAAAAGCGCAATTTTGTCCCTCGAAGGATTCCTGAATCCGTCCTTGCTGCTGAGGGCGTTTCTTAGATTCAGCCAGATTATCATTCAAGTGCCGGGACTCTACTGTCTGCGTTAGACAAATGAATGGCTCCAAATGCACGCGTATTGATTTTCAAAATTTGTTTTTGTCAATATATGTTTCTATAAAGATAATAATCGGAAACTGAGGCATGCGTCATCAGAAGAATTATCGTGAAAATTAAAAAATATAGATACAGTCAACTCAAATTTGATAACTTAAGTCCCAAGTCACCGGCTAAAACGTTTGAGTTACGGGAAGTTTCCACAACAGTCTCAAATGTTTGAGACCTGATGAAAACTTCCAGATAAAGAAATATTGGAGTTATGGAGATTCGACTGATGTCACTTAAAAATATAAATTTTCATTCCAATTTCCTTTCATCTTATTTATCCACTCTTGTTCAGTGCACGACAAGTTCTTAAAAAATTTCCCATTAGCAGAGAACTTTTACATTACAGGGTCAAGGTTTCAAATTTCTTAATGAAAATACACAATATTTTCCTTACAGATATATTATGTTTTTATTAAGAGCACTCAGGCCTGTAGTGCTTTTGTGACTTCATTTTACGACCCCGGCAACTATCAATTTAATTGCTTTATCACGTAATCAGAAGAATTGTCATAATAATTAAAAAATTGAAATAAAATTTTTAATTTTCAACCTTATTAACTTTCATCTCATTTATCCACTCTACGTCAATAAACAAAGTTATTCAAATATTTTCTATAAGAAGATATGACTTATATATTACAGGATCAAGAATTCAAATTAAATATATACAAAACCCTGTATTTTCACTAAAGGTGTTACTGTATTTACATTAAGTTCACATAGGCCTGTAGCATTTTTTAACTTCATTCTGTTATGGGTCTCTGCACTTAGCCCCAAAAGATGCCAGCATCTACCAATTTAATTTTTTTGTCAGGCCACGTCAAGTGAGTTGCTGATATCCCTACAATTACAATATGCTGCTGAAGGAGAGAGAGGGTCTCCAATACCCTCCACCCAAGGTAAGTGCTAGCAAGGGACTTATTGCATGACTTTCGGACCCACAAATTATTTTCTATTTCTGTGTACAGAGTAAGAAATATTAAACTTTTTCATAAGATAATGAAAATACTGTACATCATATTCTCTTTTCTGTCTGACCGTTTGTAATGCCTGTTATCTTCTAAAAATATACCTTGTTTTTCAAGATTTGTGATGTGTTGGTTTGCAGAAAATAATTCAAATGAAAGAGCCTTTTAGCTAGAGTAGTTTCCTCTGTACAAACTATAAATATTGAGAAAATCAGACGTGACAGGGCTTAGTCAAGACAATTTGAGTTATTTATTGACCAGTTAAAGAAAAAAGTTAAATATATTTATTTAAAATCTTTTGAAGTATTTTTTTAATGCCATAAAGAGTTAAGAAATACCACTGTCTGTGATGAAGAACAAATAAAAAAAAAGTTTAAATTGTGAAAATATTTAATTTTTTTAAAAAAACTTATCATAAAATTTGTTGTAACAACTGCTGCTGAATTTCAGGAGTAATAAACAGATTTTTGGTAACAAAGATGATTTCCACTCCACGACAGGCTTTATTATAGAATTTCTTATATTTCATCAAAAACTGAACAATACTTTTGATATGTTCTCCTTAATAAATTTATTGTTAATAAACATGCTAAAATTAAGAAATTTTAATTTTCAGTTTCTTTTTTTTTTTTTCATTTTAAATATTGCGGACAAAAAGTAGTCTCTACACAATGAAAACATTATGTAAAAAAGTGCACTAAGTCTGAGCATTGTGATTGCATATGAAAAGTATTGTACAATTTAGCTGTACAGAGTGTGCTGTTCATACAGTGCACTTTTTGTGCACAAAACAGAGGTGCCAAACATGCTCAGATTTTGCGTATCATGCTCAGATTTATGCTTTGTTTTTGCGTATTGTGATGTAAATACGTGTGTGACCATTGAGTTTACGGTGTTAATGGAATTTGCCTAATTGCTATGGTTAATTTAGCAGTTGCTAACGATATTTCTTGTCATAAATAAATCTTCTCTATTTTCTCAAGAACTATTGTCATTTAAAGAATTTCTTGAAGTGGCTGGACTCATAACAATATATTGCAATTAAACATTTTTGCTCTGACTAAATATATTTACTTTTTAATCATTTACTAGATAATGCACTACATATAGCTTTGATTAATATTGTAATTTTGCATCCCTTCTTTTAAGTTTTGGATATTGATAAGTCGCATTTTTAGTTGATTTAATTATGTTACATTAAAATATTGTGCTTCGTAAATATACCTAATGCAATGCTGGTATTCTAGTGACTTCAGTATGCTACTGGCACCATGCACCGTACCAGCTTATGCAATGCCAGTACACTTTAACATCAAAATGGACTGCACCAGTGTCTATTCCCGCATCATAAGTCAGTACAGACCATTCTGGAGAATCACCAGAATATACTACCGCGATAGGAAGTAACGAAATGTGCTGTACCAGTACCAGAAAGAAATATCGGTATACAACTGAAGTTGGAACAACAACTCTGGCTAAAACTACCGGGATTTGAAGAACCAAATAAATTCCAAAATAGAACAACCGTTCGGAAATGGAGTGCCGGGATCTGAAGTACAAGCTTATGGAACACCGGTTCCAGTAGGAACTACCGAGATCTGAAGTATACCGGAACACAGGTTCCGGTATGGACTACTGGGATCTGAAGTATACTGGCTAATGGAACACCGGTTCTGGTATTGAGCCCCGGTCCCAGTATGGAATACCAGGATATGAAGTATACCGGTTTATGGAACACCGGTTCCAGTATGGAATACCAGTTCCGGTATTGAGCCCCGGTCCCGGTATGGAATACCGGGATATGAAGTATACCGGTTTATGGAACACCGGTTCCAGTATGGAATACCGGTTCTGGTATGGAGTACTGATTCCGGTATGGGATACCGGGATCTGAATTATACCTGCTTATGGAACACCGGTTCTGGTATGGAATACCGGTTCCGGTATGGGATACCGGGATCTGAATTATACCGGCTTATGGAACACCGGTTCCGGTATGGAATTCCGGTTCCGGTATGGGATACTGGGATCTGAATTATACCGGCTTATGGAACACCGGTTCCGGTATGGAATACCGGTTCCGGTATGGGATACCGGGATCTGAATTATATCGGCTTATGGAACACCGGTTCCGGTATAAATACTGACATACCGGAAGTATGATACCGGTTCCGGTGTTTCATAAGCCGGTATATTTTTTTCTGGTATCATTTTTTTTTCCAATAGGGGTTCATGACATTTTTAACCTTGGCCCGCAGTTACTCTCGATAACATTATGCTGCAGTTTTGGCAGGGGCATCCTCGATTTAAAGCCACGTCCGCTGAACACCTTTTAAAAAACATTCTGTAGAGTGATGTAAACGAACCTTTTAACTAGATAAACTGTGTCTTTGCACTCTTCTTATCGATAACAGCGCCACCTCATGGCTTCCAT
Organism: Uloborus diversus; assembly: GCF_026930045.1. Lineage (NCBI taxonomy): Eukaryota > Metazoa > Arthropoda > Arachnida > Araneae > Uloboridae > Uloborus > Uloborus diversus. Next base: position 154,646,841 of record NC_072736.1, on the reverse strand, counting down.
TTGCAATTGGGCCGCTTCCCATTTTTCAAAAATATTGTTTTCTGAAAGTGCATGGTTAAAAATATGGGATAAGTTCTTTTTTTTTTAAATTTTACTTATTTTTCGTTTAAAAAATAATATCAAACGAAATTCAGCCGTTGTTTTCATTCTAGCTGTTGACGTCACAAGTGAGCAAATCGCTAGGGTTACCAGAATCAAGTTTCAAGACACTGCCAAACTTCGCTAAATGAATATTTTATTTAACTAACAATTCTTGTTCCGCTAATAATAGTCCAGTTGCATACTTAAGGAAAAAGACCCTCCGTGGGAAATTTCGTGAGGAAATTGTGAGACCAATTTTAATGCATTCTTTATGGCCTATGTAACTATGCCTCACCGGGTGTTTTGCTTGAATTTGTGTCAGACCGCCTGTGTGACGTCATTATTCCAAGATGGCGGCTTCACTAGATGTTGATGAAAATTTACGGTTTTAAATTAATTTTGAGGCATATTATGAAATTTTTTCAACTTATATTATATATTTAACACTTAAATATTATTAAATTTCAAATTTAAAAACAAATTGTTTATATAAAATAAGTTATTTATTTTGCTATTTTTGATTTTTGATACAGATTTTATGAACTTTTTTAGTTACCAATAGCAGTTAAAAAATATTTTGGAAAGCTTGTACGATTAAATCAAATTTATTATTCCAAAAAACCTGTAAAATTATTTACATACACGTGTTTTGGGGTTATAAGAAGCATTTTTTTTTATGTAGAAAAAATTTACAACTTCCGTTACTTAATATCGGAAGCAATGACAATTTTATTTTTTACATTTTATGTGTTCTAAGTAATTAATAATTTATTTAAACTCTGATTTTAATTCAAAAATATAGATTTAAAAGTAAACAAACAGTCCTCACTTAAAGTTCTTCATCTGAAGTGTCATCAATATCGCTTTGTTGGCTGGGTGCTTTTCACATAAGTCCCATCACATCGACACATACAAAGTTCAGTGCATGAAATGTTTTGAGATTTGCATTTGCATGAAACAATGCATTTGCCTTTTACACAGCTGCATCGAACTAGTTTCAAGATGAATTCAGGCGCACAAGGTAGTATACATATAAGTGAAGCATAGAAGTTGTCTTTCTTTTCCCATCCGAAGTCAAACGGTGATGGTGATTTCGGGTGCTGCTGGTCTGCAAGACGCCACTCTAATACCTGATAATGTGCTGTTAAAGTGTATGGGGACAAAGATGCTCTTGTAGGAGGCAAATTTTCATTTTGAGCCTCTTGCTTGGAAAACATGAACCAACGAAGTTCTTCAATATCTGAAATCTTGGTCAGCGGCACATACACGGAGCAAATAAATCCTTCAATAGTAACTTTATCATTTGCACTAAACTCTTCGGTTGACCCCAGATGACTCAAAGCATCAAGAGTATTTTTGTCTGCCTTCTTATAAATTTTCCAAAAAGATGGTTTCCCTTCTTAGCAAGTGAACCTGTTGTATCACGTCCTGATAGAGCATGGAGTCCTAATTTTCCTTTAGTTTTTTCTGGTCTTCTAATGCGGTCATAATTCCTTTAATATCTCACTTTCAGTTTTCTTATCTTTTAATACTTTCCCAAATGCTGAACATTTGGGTTGACTTGTCTTTGCAATTTTATAGGACGTTATTTCAGTCAGGGACTGAGGTAATGTCAAAAGGGAACGGGCTGCTGAAAGTGTGGTAAGATAAAGTGGAATTTTTCTATCCGAGTCTTTTTTCTGTTCATAAAGTACCATTACAATGCTATGCAAAGTACCCTTCCGATAAGATATGTCTTCAAGGAAATCAATGTTACCTGCAGCATAAAGTAAAAATTTTGCTTTTATCAGATCAGGAAGAATATTGATTCCGCCACTCTCATCCATGCGCCTTTATTACCTCATTCGCTATCTGTGTTTCCAAGAGTCGAACTTAAGCATAATCAATCGAAACACCTATTTTATGTAAAAAAAAACCAATTATATATTTGCTTCAGGTGGCAGAGTGCATATTAAGGCCAACACCAACTTGCAAAGGCATATCCCGGGTGTGTCGATGAACAGTTTCTTTCTAAGCTTGGTACGGAGACAGTATTTTATACATGAATATGTGTGATAGTCTTTGAGCTTTATTCAGCACGATATTGATCTGCACCTCATAAATAGAATTAATTTCGAATTTTACGTTGCAGCACCATTTCAAAAACTGATCAACTTCGATTGGAACGGCATCAACTATCTGATTCTGTTCAAGAGATCCTGTAAATCTCTATTTCTGATCAGATAAAACTGCTTTGTGTAAAATATTCGCAGCTTCAAAGATAGTTCTCATGTTTTTTTCCAATGTTTATAAAATCATCTTCTGCATTAGATAGGGTAATATCTACAGTTGTCTTTAAAGATACGCGTTGCGACTCATTTACACTTTTTGGATTACTAAATATAGCGTCATCAATTTCCTCTTGAATGAGATTTTTAATTTCTTTTCACGTTTTATTTTTTCCACTATTTTTATTTGCAATCGACTGATAATTCATTTCAAGTCTGTTATTGTAGTAACATTTCCCTAAACAAGAAAATTATTTAATGCACACAGAAATTCTACGTCTGTTGCTTCATTAGAAACGTCTTCTGACTTTGTTACTACATCAGGATTGCAATTTTTTCGTAAAACATTAAATACATGTTTTCCCCCGCATGATTTATGGTATAAAATGTTCTTTGCATGATGGTCTTCTAGATCTGTACAGTCACTGAGTTTAATTTTGAAATAGGAAATTTCAATGGCTTTTTTGAATTGCTAACCTGCAGAATCTTTTTTATCGCCACCAAAGGTTTTCTTACCCTGTCTTTTTTGAGGCAGAAAAAACACTTATTTTTGTCACCAACGACAATTTTGGATCTCGTTGTGTGTAGCCTACAACATTTTCTTCATGAATGGAAGTAGAACAAGATTGTTTATTCTTTTACATTTCGTGTAACTTCTTACTTCTGTTCATACTTGCTTTATGAGTGCACTTCTTGTAGCATTCTGCATGCCATAATGCGTTTTCATTTTTCAATTCTTCTACGGTTACATTCGTTAATCTATCAGTAAGTAATGTATATACTCTTTGTCATTTCATTGTGCTCTCTTCTTGATACATTCTAATACTTTATCATAACCAATGGGTTCAACTAATGGGCACTTCTTAATCTGACAAAAAATACATAGTTTATAATTAATTTGTAGTCTTGATTTTTTTGAAGATGGAGGCAAAGAAACTTGTAAATGAGTTTCTGGGAGAGAAGACATCGTGAATAAAATAGCAGTGATAAGTTACGAAAAAATAACCGTACTTGCAGATTTGCAGACTATTCACCAACGAACCGGCAAACAATACTTTCTCTACTCAGAAGCTTTATCTTCTACTCTCCCTACAAATTCCTTAAGAGCACCCCTGATGTACGACATTCACATCCGGTCAAAGAGTTTAGGGGGTCAGGGGGTATACAGGTTGTTAGAATTCTGTTAAACGATTAAACAGTCGAACCTCGTTAAAACGAACTCAAAGGGACCTTCAAAGTGAATTTGTCTCAACAGCAGCTCGTTTTATCCGAAAAACAATAGTGTTAGGTGTGTTAAGTGATTTTAAACAGAAGGACGGGGATCGCAAATGTAGTTCGCTTTAGCAGTAGTTCGTTGTGATCGTGTTCGAATTAACGAGGTTCGACTGTACTAATGTTTAGTGATCTTAGCCTGAAAATTAAAAGTATTTTTAACTGCGAAAACTCACTCGAGGTACTTTTAAAGCAGCTAATTCTGAGAGTCAAAGTGAAAAAAGAAGATTTATCAGATTTTTTTAAAAAATAAGTTAATAAAAAAATAAATTAAATATTTTGCTTTTAATTTATAGTAAGAAGATGAACTGAATATTAATCAATTAAATTCACCAGAAAATTATCACAAAATACCCAAAAATTAACTCATAATTGCAAAAACTCATCATAGCCGCCATCTTGGATTGATGACGTCATACAGGCCGTCTGACACAAATTCAAGCAAAACACCCGGTGAGGCATAGTTACACAGGCCATAAGGAATATAAAAAAATTGGTCTCACAATTTCCTCACGAAATTTCCCACGGAATGTAGTATGCCCCCTACTATAATTGCTCGCGGTGAAAAAATCACTGAGAGGCACTACCTTGCCAGAAAAGACAACCACGCTCTTCGATTCATGATGGCTTTCATCCCTTGGGACGTCACACAATGAAATATTTCGGTTTAAAAATAAATTAAAAAAATATAATATATAAAGATTAAATGTTGGGAAACTAAAAGTATTTTCTGGGTCCGTATTTTTTTTTTTCTTTTGCTTATTCTACCACTTTCAGTGACTAAACGTAGTACTTTTAACTAAAGGAAACAACCTCATTGCCCATGTCCGTTCCTGCGCAAGTTTCTTGGTGAAATTGCTACTAATAAATTTATAGATTTTGTATATAAAGCTAAAAATATAATTGTGTTCTACCCGGGCTTTCAGTTCCAAATTAAGAAGCGGATTCTGGCAAAAGCATTTATTTGTTTTCTGACAAAAGTTAAGTTTCTTAAAACTGCCAATACCAGTTATATCGCGTACCCCATTTTGTTTAAAAAAAAAAAAAAAAAACTGTAATGAAAATTTATTCATTTGATTTTTACGTCTGAAATAAAGAATAAAATATAGTTCCTTATGAAAAATAAAAAGTTTAATTTCTTTAGAATATTGAATGAATAGTTTATTTTATTTAATTTTTATATTTCACGTTTTTTTACCATTTTAAAAACTTTTTGGAGGCCCAGCTTTTTGAGTAATTCAGCCTTAAAGTTTAGTTTTAAAGTTAAATTGACGAAACTGATTTTCCTAAAATTGGAGGTTTGGAGTTCATTTTTAGACACATTTTTCATAAAAGATAACTACTCAACGGTTAAGCTATAAAGACATTCCGAAATATAATGTAATAAATTTAGATAAAAATCTATTACGAGGGGAAAAAAAGGAAATGTAAGTAAAGAAATACTTCTTTCAAAGTACCCATCACGCATTTAAAATTTCGTGTTTCATTCAGCAAAAATTTATGTTATAATTTACTTAAAGTCCTTTTCTTTTGTTCATTAGAGATCCTCTTCCTATTCATCTAAAAGTTCTTTTCTGAGAAGAATCAGAATATTTTTGATAAGAATAATATCGATATGAAAAATTCTACAAAGCGAAGCAAGAAAAAGAAAAATTCCAACTGTTTTCAGGACTAATGGATTGTATGGAAATAATTCTGAAACTCTTTTTATGAAGAGAAAATGTGCCGCGTGAATATCTGTAGTAATACATCATAAGTTACTTTAAGCATATTCTTTCTAAAATCATTTACTTGGAAAGGAATTTAAAGCGTTCTATGTAGTCCATTATGTTTTTCTTTCATAAATCAACATTTTGTATTCTTCGACGACGTGTATTTTTATCTTCCATTTGGAAACATGGTTCTTTTTGAAAGCAATACCAGTCACGCGAGTCGCTTTGCATAAGATGGGAAAATGAGAATATTTAATTATCATGCAAAGTTTACGCTTTTACGTAAACATTTAGACATTTTTTTTTCTGATTTTACTATTTAATTACTTATATGCCTTGTTTCCATAGTTATTTTTAAAAAATTGTACTGAACTTCAACAGTTATTTGTGCTTTCAAACATTGTTGTTCTTTTCTGTAAACCAAATACGAAGGAATAATGTATGAGTTTTGGAAATAATTTAAAAATGTTAAATTTTGAATGCTCTAGTTATTGAACTGCTTAATGGTTAACAAAGTTAATATTTATCGGAATACATGTTTTAGATTTTTAAATAAATAAACGAAAGATTTTATCGTTTCCTATTACATTTTATCTATAAAAAGTATAAACAATTTTTAATAGTTTTAATAGTAAAAATAACAACATTTATGGATATCCCTTCTGGAAAACCTTCTTGAAATACCAGAAGGTTTTTTTTTTCTTTCCAATGGGGCTGTATAAGAGACCCACCTCAAGAGGCTTCTGGGCCATAACCTGACTTAGTGCGCTCCCCAACAATGCATCAGTCTTTCGTGTGTCGCCGTTGAGGCGCTGATGCATGACACAGTAGTGTTTTTGACGTCCAGTTTCCACCAGATGGAGGCACATGGGCTCTCATTTGATGCGAAATTGCACTAGGAATTTAATTTAGTCGAGGGATATTCTAAGCCAAACGAATACCCAAGGGATCTTTTACATGCCGCATAATCATACGACATGGGCGCTGAAGATTTTCTGCATCTCGAAAATCCACCGACTGGCCACCCAGGGCGGTCATTCCAAGCTCGTCAGCTTGCGAGATCGAGATTTTCGCTCACGTGATCGTTTGCGACGTAGAAATGTCGCAAAGTAGTATTCTAATCTACTCGAACCTAGCCGCAAGCTAAGTTCGAGTAGATTAAAATGCTACTTTGCGACATTTCTACGTCACAACCGCACACGTGAACGAAAATCACGATCTCGCAGGCTGACGAGTTCATCAGTGGAATGACCGCCCAGGTCAGAACCTGGGTGCAGAGGCGTAAAAGACCAGCGCCTAACCATCACGTCACCAGCCGGCTTGATACCTGAAGGTAAAATGATGAATAACTTGCTGATCTTTCAGGATTGAAACCTTTTTACGCTGAAACATGGGAACATTGGCGTGTTACGTTAAGTTTTTTCGCTAAGACTTTTAATCGATTATGCTTCACGCTCGCTATAGCGTCAGTTTTGTATTCATGCAGAAATGCTTGATATACATGCTACTATTTGTCACATTCATTTCAATTTCAAAATATATAACAATAGAAAAAAAATCAGTAGGCATTTAAAAACAAATTCATTTAAAATTTGATACCGATCACATGAAATCCAAGAGTCAGGGTCAGTCATGTTTTTCTCCGTTTCAATTTTTTTTCAAACCTACTGAGTCGGAGTCCGACTCATTTTCACGTACAAGAGTCGGAGTCGACTGTCTATAATTCTAGTAGTCGGAGTCTGGAGTTGATCAACAAGAGCTATTTCCAGCAAAATTTGTTTGAAGTAAATCCACCTTTTAGCTCGAGACTTATATTGACTTTTAGTTTCCCCGTAGGTGCTAATGGTAAGGCATTTGAACTGTTCAAATCAGAGAGATATTCTCTATACATGTTCTTCTTCAACAGCTTTTATCTACAAAATTTGTTTGAAGCAAATTCGCCCGCTTCGCGCAATAAACAGTTAGTTACCACCATATCTTGTGCTAAGGTAGAGCGTAGAGCTACATGCAATATACCGTCATCCAGGTTATGATATCCAGAGACTAAATTTTACAGTCTCTAGATGAGCTAACCGGGCAATTGTTGTATTTTATTCTTCGCGTATTTAGCCATGTTGCTGAATGTCTGTTGCTAGCTACTTGTAAACCACCAAAGACATTGTAAACAATGATTGTTGTTCCCAATGTCAATGTTACACTTAAAACTCTGTAAACTATGCCTTAGTTACCTGATAGATTTTAAACACATTAAAACCTGTGATGTCGACCAACCTTGTAAGTTGACAGCCTGTCTAAGTTGACTGTTTTTTCAGGTGCAAAAAAAGATTATCTTAGAGTCATAAACCTCTATAAGTTGACCTCCAAATTACTACACCGCAAATAGTCAACTTAACACTTTTCACTGTGTTTAGATTCTTGCTCAGTATCTCAATGTTCAGGCGCTTAGATTAACGACGTGGTCAAAGATGGCAGTACTTCATCTGACTGTGAACGCGCTTCGTGCAATAAACAGTGTTACCACCCAATATAGGGTTAAGACAGAACTACATGCAATATAGGTCATGGCATCCAGAGACTTGACTCGACAGTCTCTAGATACTCTAAGCGGCCAATCGGTGTATTTTATTCTTTGCGTATTTAGCCATGTTGATGAATGTCTGTTACTAGTCACTTGAAAACAATCAGAGACATCGTAAACAATGATTGTTAATGTCAATCTTACACTTAAAGCTCCGTAATTTAATGGTTTAACTATCTGATAGATTTTAAAAACAGTAAAACCTGTGAAGTTGACCACCCTTGTAAGTTGACCGCCTGCCGAAGCTGACTAATTTTGTCAGGTAAAAAAAAAAATTTTTTTTGGAGTCATTAACCTCTATAAGTTGACCTCTAAAGTACTGCATCACAAGTGGTCAACTTAACACAGGTTTTACTGTAGTTAGATTCTTTCTCAATATTCAAGCGCTTAGATTCTTTCTCAATCTCTCAATTTTCAAACGCTTAGATTCTCTCTCAATCTCTCAATTTTAAAGTGCTTAGATTCTTTCTCAATCTCTCAATTTTAAAGTGCTTAGATTATTTCTCAATCTCTCAACTCTCAAGCGCTTAGATTTTTGCTCAATCTCTAAATGTTCAAGCGCTTTGATTACAAATGGTGCGCAACAGTTTCAGAATTGTCCAATACATTGGCTTTATTACGTGACACTAAAGTGCACCCACGCTTCGAAGTGTCTTTCTACTTAAACATACCTACGTAATCTTTTAGATGATTTCTGAGCTTCATCTTTTAAATGAAAGGTATTCGTAAACAAGAATAAAGAAAATAATGAATAAGATTATGGTACATGCGTTAAATTCCGATACAGATAAAGTAAATATAACTTCAGTGCTTTAAAAGAAAAAAAAAAAAAAAAAAAAACTCGAAGGGAAATACGGTGAATAATGACGAAGGGAACAACTTTTTTTCATTTATTAAACGGATTAAAAGTACGACGAACCGCTTTAAATAAATGAATTGAAATTAAAATTAATGAAAGCTGAAATGAAACAAAAAAGTAACATTTTCTTTTGATTATATGACCAACATAGTTCTTAATTATGGAAAATTTTTGTTTTCACAAAATATTGGAATATTTGACTTTTAGTTACTATCCGAAACTAATGACTAAACTTCAACGTAGAGATTCCGTGGTTCATTCTTACTTTCATCATTTTAATTTCAGCTTCAATATTTTTTAATATTAAACTACTATTTATTAAATTAAGAATATAATTTTTTTAAAATTTAAATTTGCTAATTTGTTTTTGTGTAAGATAAGACATTTCGGAATTTGTTTTTAAAAGAAAATCTGCAGAATCGGAGGATTCTTAAGATTTTTCTGCTAATTACTAGTATTACGAAATTTAAATGATTTTTAACTTTTAAGAAAAGCACTTATCTTACACGAAATACACCGCCAGTTCAGTCATTCCAGCCGAGGGCTGCAGTTTTGTGCTTATTAGCACTCATCAGCCCGGCATAGGTCGTGACTGAGCTGGAAGTTTAAAACCTCTTAAGGAAACCAAGAGTGCCAAACAAACTGGTAGCTAATATAGAATTAGCAGAGTCCAGATGAGTGACCGAAGCAATGGTTCGGTTCAACTCGAAGGTTGAAGGCAAAGCAAGGTATTTTCATTAAGTTACCGCCCTATAGCCAGGGCTAAGGCAGAAATACATGAAAAGCACTTTGCCTTCAATCTTCGAGTTGAACCGAACCATTGCTTTGGTCACCCGTCTGAACTGTGCTAATTCTATATTAGCTACCAGTTTGTTTGGCACTCTTGACTTCCGTAAGAGGTTTTCCACTTCCAGCTCAGTCACTTCCTATGCCGGGCTGATGAGTGGTAATAACAAAGGTCTTTGGTAATAACACGAAACTGCAGTCCTCGGCTGGAATGACTGAGCTGGCTGTGTATTTCATGTATTTCTGCCTTAGCCCTGTCCATAGGGCGGTAACTTATTGAAAACACTATTATCTTGTTAAATAAAATATATTACTACTTTAAAGATAAAGGAAAATGTACTGACTAATTATTAGCGAACCAAAAGACCTTTAAATTTTCTACTACGGGCAAATCCGTGCGGGTACCACTAGTACAAAATAAGTTATGCCACTGGCATTCTCACCTAAACAGCAGATTCAGTAAGAGTACAAATTTCGTGCTATAGTGAATACATTTCTTTTTTATTTGCCCAATTGGTACACTAAACGAACAAATAATAGTATACGAACGATGCCATAAGTATGCTTATCTCAAATTGTAAACATTTTACTTTCACCGTTACCATTCCAGTTTTTTCATAAATGAATAAAATAGAACGAAATACGCTTTCATGAAAATTAAGCTCTTAAAAAAGACAATCAATTTCGCTATGTAAGTGAAACAAACATTTAAACGTGTGTATGAAATTATTGATTGGCTAATTTTTGTAGATTTCATGAGTTAACAGTAATGCTTTCTTTTAGATTTTAACTGTTATAAAATAGGCTTTTGACCAAAAAATAAGATAACACCAAATGTATACTTGAAAAAAGTTGTTTAAAATTATTTTATAAGCTGATGTAATGTGAGTTTTAAGATATTAATAAAAGTAAAAGCTTTGATTTAAAAGTTGCTCTATAAATTTAAAAATAAAAGTTCGTGTATACACAATAACAGAAAATTATCTGAGACATCGATGAGTGGCACGAAAAGCATTTCCAATGATGTTTTTCTCAGTTTTACGCTAATTAAAGCAACTGTTTATTTAATGATTATAAGCGTATTACAACGAAAAACTTTTGTTTTTCACACGCGATGTTTTGCATTTTAACCAGCGAAGATTCTCGAAACGGTCTTAGTATATATGCTTTTTATTGTTTTATTTTTGAGGTTAACTATCACAACAGTGCCTGCTTCCCGTATGATAACTATCTGATATATGTGAATAATGAAATTGAACGAAACAAATGCTGGGTATTTCTTCCTTCAACAAAGATTAACTTCCAAAGCAAAAATTACAATAATAACACTCCAAATACAATTTTTTATCTCAATTTGCGTACGTGCACTAGGTAGAGCTGCTACATAGAGTAGAACTGTAGTAAACTCATGATTTAAAAGTCAGTGTATAGAAAAGCTGCGCTAACAAGACGCATGATCAATGTGAGCTACTTTGTGCTTCAGCTGAAGGAAGAGAAATTCGTATGTGGGCACAATGCCAAGAACCGTTAATGACAAAGCAGTTTGGCTTTACTTACCCCTATTTTAACAAATTATATTAAATGGTTCTTCATCCCTCGGAAGTAATCTTAACCGAGCCCGACTTTACGTACTGAAAGCACAGAACAAAAAAAAAAAAAAAAAAAAAAAAAAAAAAAGCGCCGACACCGGGTTACATCCAGAGTTATCTTACAGTTCTCTGAATTCATAGTTCTATAAAATAATTTCAACGTATTTTGTTGTTGGATGATTTGAGATTTATAGAACTATTTCCCAATTGAGGACTAATTTATCAAAATGTAACGTATCCATTTTCAAAAAATGTTCAGGAGGTGAGAAAAGCGAATTAGGGTAAGAGCAAAATAGATTTATCAACTTCTCTGGGTACAGAATGGACCACAAAAGCACAGAAAATCATGGCCCAGAGAAAGAAATGTTTGTGTGAAAAAAAAAAAAAAAAAAGATATCGCCATCTTAATTTTGAATATGTGCCCTTTTGAACGAAAACCTGAATGTTTAATATTCCAATTTCACCAAAACTGTAATATTTCACCTTTTCATATTCTCTTATTGAAGTGCATGAACCTAAAAGTAGTGGATTAAAAATTTGAGGATTTTGGACATATGTTCCTTTGGATGTAAAAGTCTTCGTACTACAGATTCTTTCAGGATATGTCCTCCTTTGTTAAAAATGAAACGCGCGGAGGGCGGAATTGTTACCTTTTGATCAAAAAGCCATACTTCATTTAAATAAAATAGGATTTTCCCCGTTTGGACTTCTTGAGAGTAATTTGATAAAGGTCATCTGAAAGATTAAGAAAATGTCATAAAGTGAATTTTTCTCGAAAGTGGATAGGTTCCCTTTTGATAAATTGCTCCTCAATTCATTTATAGGCAATATCACTAACTGACTCAGAATCTTAGCGGTTTCTGGAACGTTAAAAAGTTTTGCAAACATTAATTAAAAAGTATAACTTTGAAATTTATAGTTCTTAAAATTTGATACTCACATAAATGTCTCGAATCCAGGAAGTAGTTTCCTTTGCCAAATCTGTGGAAGCCAAAACTTCGGCACCATTAAGGAAAATTTTCGGTACATAAAATTTCGTCTCAAAATGTAACTTCCCTAAAGACGCGTATAAGAGTCCCTAAAGCAAAGCGCTCAGTCAATTATAAAATGACGAACGACGCGATGCAAAGTCAGAGTTTGTTCCAACAACTTAAATGTTTTTAAGTGAACTTAAATGAGCGCCACTTCATTCCGTACTAATGCTGTGAAGCTCTCAAGGAAGTAGATGATTAAATTTTAATCATTTCGTTGAATGAATACATCTTTGATGATTGCATCGGATTAATGAATTTTCTTTTAAACTAACAGTAAATATAGTAATGATTCTGACAGTAGATAATGGTTCATTGAGTTAAAACAAATTTCTTAAATTATCTCGAAAATTTAAGAGGGAAAAATATCGTTTCCGTAAAAATGGATTCAAAGCAATTTTGAAAGTTGATGTCAGGAACATAAGTTTGTAACTCAAATACATGAATTAAAAGAAATAAGTTTCATTAAAAAAGTATACATAGATATTTAAAATTTGCACAATCAAATGTTGCAGTTTGAAAGCACTATTTTACCATCCCTTAAACGTTCTTTCTTTCTTCAAACTTTCATTTTCTGCAGATGATTACTCCATGTTTGTAAGAGTTATAATTTTGCTCACACGTAAAAGGAAACTTCAAATCGTATTTCTAACTTGCATTATAATACTTGCTTGTTATTCATCAGAAAATGGACTCACCTAAAATTGTTAGCAAGAAATTTACAACTGACATATGAAAATGTTTTTCATAGTACACAATTTCTTTCTTTATATGCTTTTTTCTTTTGTTCTCACAATAAGTTTTATGAATCTGTCTTTGACTAAAAAATACAAAACAATTACTGAAAAAAAATCTAAATGCAACAGACGGTGTCATCTATGTGATTTTTAATAAATTACAATGAGTTCGCTCGGACTCGAATCTACATTGAGCAATAAATTGAGAAAATTTATATGTAATACATTAAGCAGATTGAAAATTGTTAGCAAGAAATTTACAAGCGAGTATTCTGTGACAATTAAAAATTTGCGTAATACACGATTTTTTTTCCTTACATGTTTTTTTTTTCTTTTTTTTTAAAAAATGTTTCCACATGGAACTTTATGAATCTGTTTCTGATGAATAAATAGAAAATGATTTATATATATATATATATATATATATATATATATATATATATATATATATATATACATACAGCAGACAGTGTCATGTAATACTATTTTTAATAAATTAGGATGAATATTTTCAAACTCAAATCTACAATGAGTATGGAAAAAAAATAATCAACGTATAATCAAACAAGGTATATAAGTAAACAAACACACTGTTTCCTGTGTTTATTTTTATTTTAACTGAGGTGCGTTTTAAACATATTCCTAATCAGAAGAGGAACGTGGAGTTGCAAAGTGATTTTTTTGCTGAAGATAATGGTATTTGATTTGATGATGTACAAGCATCAACTGAAAGCATTAACTTTCGAAGAAAAAAAAAAGAGAACTTAAATTCTGTAAGATTAGTTTAGGTTAAAAAAGTAGGGAAACAAATGCAACCCTTTCACTCCTTAACCAATCTGATCCTATGTTTTGAACTACTCGATCGCGTTTGGTTTTCTTTTGCCATTACCTATAGCTGTGCTCAGAATTTTTGGCTTTTCATTTCAAATCTCATCTAAAAGAGGATTCTTCCAACCATTGAAGTCAGAGCTCATTTTATACACACAAAAAAAAAAGCTGTATACTATGAATGATGTTTTTTTTTCAAATGTATCTATAAAACCAAAAGTTAATTTGTATTTTTATTTGTATTTTAGTTAGATGGACATAGCGAAGTGACTAAGTGTCGATTCATACTACGATCCCTAGTATCGTAGAAGAAAAGCAAAATATTTGTTAAAAATCGATATTTACTTTTTTTTCCTTTTTTGAAAGAAAACATTCAACTTTTGAAAATTCATTAACATTTGCCATTGTATGTTAACCAAATAAAAAAAATCCCAATGGGTACCTTATATAAATTTATTCAATTATTTGGTTATTTATTAATTTTTGAGCTTCGTGTGCATATAGACGTGTTTAATTTCTGGAAAAAATTAAAAAAACAAGAGTGAGAGAGAGAGATTGAGATTTTTATGCAATACTCCAATTGGGCAGAGTTGAATGTCTGTAAAAATGTCTTCCTTTAAGATTTAATAAATTTAGCATAAGGATAAAGCATTTTCTTCTGTGTGTTTTGAAGGGAAAAAATAAACGTTAGGAAAACTGATTTAATAAAGCTCAAAATGTTTTAAGAAATTATCCTAATTAATATATTGAGTTCTTTCAGAAAGGAAAAAAAAGTGACCGATAAAGATACAAACTATGTTACGAATGTATTTAAATTCCGCTATTTTGCAATACAGGTAGCATAAAAGCTTTTTTCCTTCAAAAATATAACTATATTGTGATCTCTTAATCAAAAGGAAAAAAAATCATTTAAAATAAAGCTCTCGAAAATATTTTTAAAATAAACAGAATATCTCATTTTTTGTGAAGATACTTATCTAATAATCAACTTTGCTTTTCTTTCTAAACAAGGAATTTTGCACGGCAGCTTTTATTACATCTTTAATTAAGTTTACTTGATGTTGACATTTAATTACGAATATGCCATCTAAAAACATGAAGAGCTCTTGTATTTCGGCACCAAATCCTTTTCTACGATATAATATTTTCTCTCGTTTTTTGTGATTTCTATTGAAGAAGTCGTTCTTTTTCTAATATAGATTCGGCTTAGAATTGTCGTTAGCTATATTTTTTTTTATTTAAATGTATTTTAATTATCTCATGATGAGTACTTTAGCTCTGGTATTTTTATTTCTTACTACTGTTTCAACTAATCTAAAAGCTTAGCTTACGCAACCCAGACTATTACGTTTATGTATGAAAACAAAATATAGCTTTGAAGCGAAATGTTTAAAAATTTGTACACTAGTATTTTGATGCAAAAATTGTTTTTGAAAACATTTGCGATTTTGCAAAGTTTTTTTTGGTATAATTCTAAAAGGGTAACATGACACTAAAACTACTTAGCATGCATGATTCGAAATGCTCTCCAAAAACTTTCTGATGGATAAGAGAAATTAATCTCTCCTTGTGCTTTTGTTTGAGCAAAACTATTGCCAAGTATTTTTTCAGTTCATTACAAATCACATATTTAATTTAAAAAAATCACCCACCTTCCCTTTTTATGAAAATAATTAGTGTAATACTTAAATCATTGAATTTCATTAACTGTAGCAAAAATGCATTTTATTTGTAAGTTTATCAATTACACATATTCTTATAAAAGTCGCATTTCTTACATTTTATGATTGTAAAAAGTTATAAATGTTGAGAAGAGCTACGCTTTCATGAAGAGGAGCATGTGTTTTCACCATGCTAAAATGCAGAAAAACCACTATTTTCGAGTTATGCCGATAAAAACACGGAATAAAATGTGATGCAGAGATACTATCTCGTGGATAATAACAACTAAAACATTCTGCGTTTATAATCTGCTATTTGACTTGAAATAGAATAGTTCTTTAGAATTTTACAGATAAGTTTGTGCTCTTTCTCTTTAAAAGGACGTAAGGCGCAAATAAGTTCAACTACGTAAGATAGCTAGCGTGCGATAATACAAGAGTTGCCCTATTTCTTTGTTAGTTACACTTACAGTTAAACATGTTTCAAAGACATGAGAGCTTCAGTTTCCAAATCTGCTTATATATAATAGCCAATGATCGAGTAATGCACCTAGAGTCGTCAACAATGAAACTCGTGCCACGGCATGGTAATTTGATAATATGGTTTGGTAATGTTTAACATGCAGGGAAGGACTTTATTGTCACAAGACTGAACTGGATCAGGTAACTTAAGTGTTTAACTGGTAAGACTGTCATTTCAGAGGAATGAAGAAACGAAAAAGTGGTCAACAATGAACGCTATCCATTGGAGTTTAGGGTTAATCCACTGGATTAAGATTAAAATTTCAACTATCAAACAATCACCAAAAATTGCTTTGTTCAAATGTAGAAGCAATTTTTACCCGTCATATGTGGACGGTCGATTTTCCAGTACTTCCCATAATAGTAAACAAAGAATCTGAAGTGATGAACGAGTTCCTGCGGAGAATGTGTTAATGAAACGACTTATGTTAATTACGGAACGGACTCGATTCAAGAGGTCGCATAATAGTGAGATAATTCTTAATTAGAGTTAATTGCGACATTTTCTCATGTTGAAATTCTCTTTCAGCCAATGACAAGGGAAAATCGTTGGTGTTTAGTAAATCGCATGAGTATCAATATTTTGTGAATTGTATATGACAAACAATCAAAAAACTTGAATCCAGTTAAGAAATCATTCTGAGTTAGTTTAAAATACTGTCTACATTAAAAAATAAATTTTATTAATAAAGATAGTCTTAGTAATATTTTAAGGGAGCAAACTTTTTCTGTAGTCAAACGTGAATCAGGTTTGTTTTGAATCTTTGATGTCAAATTACATACAAGGAATATCGTATTACACTGTTTTACTAGCTTTTAAGTTAATAACTCTTGTTATTTAATTTTATTTTATTGAGAAATCTTTACTTTAGTTTTATTTTTGTTTCTAGCGGTACCCGCACGGCTTTGCACGTAGTTGAAAATTAAAAGGTCATTCGGTTCGCCTGTATATTTACAAATAATGGATGACGAATTTCTCGCCAATTGGCTATGTCCACTCGCTCTGCCATTCCACGTCACGATAATTTCGTAATTTACTCGTCCATCTTATGATAATTTTGCTCCGGAAAATGTTCTTAAAACTGGAATGGAAAAAGAACAAAATCGAATTTTCAAAAAATCGATGGTGCTCACCCCCATGCCAAATTTCTTGAAAATTGGCCAAACGGTCTAGGCGCTATTCGCGTCACAGAGATCCTGACAGAGAGATCCGGACAGAGATACTTTCAGTTTTATTATTAGTAAAGATAAAGAAGAAATATTTGCTTCAGTTTTATTTTTATTATATGTTTATAACTGTTTACTTAAGCGATGTAATGCAACGAGTTTTTCACCTGACCACCCTGCAATCGATCTGCGAGCTAACAGGCCTAACATCAGCCATAAGTATCTACGTTAAGGTATTAAAACCAATTTTAGTTCTAAAAGAATGCATGAAAAGAAACTGGATAGTTCATATTTTGGTTATAATTCTTCATTAAAGTTAATTAATTAAGTGAAAAATTATCATATAAGCTTTGTGCTACAATATGATTAAAAAGAAAAACCAACGTAAATAAAGCATAAATTTTGAAGAAAATTTGTGAGAGAAATTTACGTTGGTTTTTCACTTTAAACTGTTAATTACTCTTTGTCTTTACTTTAAGTTGGTCTTAATAATTTTCCTTAATAAGAAAAATTCGAAATTCTGTAAAATAGGAATGAAGGAAAAACCCCCCGGAAAAAACCAAGAATTGTTAAACACCTTCTATAAACTTAAATCTTCTTCAAAATCCTAAGCAAGTGTATGTAATATTGCAAGTTGGCTTTCATGTTACAAGAGCTTTGCTTTAGCATGTTAACGTCTCAGAATTTATCTTTAAAAAAAACCTTTCAATATAATGTGCAGATACTTTAGGAAAAAATAATTCACTTGCGTCAATAACAACAAAAAAATTGTATAAACTTTTAAAATAATTTCTAACACTCTTCATTTCCACTTTATAACTCATTTGCAAAATAGTACAGGCTTTTTCACCAGAAAAAAAGAAAAACATTTAAGTACTACTTTGTTTTTGCGTTTAGCGGTAATGAAAATTCCATTTTTTGAAACAAATTAAGGAAAACATCTTGAATGTTAAAAAAGAATGAAGATATGAGCGATTTCTAGGTAAAAAAGCAATTTTCTGTGCAAGCACTGGAATTTTCACACTCCTTTCAAACGTATTTGAATGAATACATTGTGTTGAACCAGGATCTTACATTGAATTAAATTTGCATAAACTTAAAAGCTGATACTTTTGATTCGGTAGTAGTTTTTGGTATATTTTAAAAATAGTTATGTTTGAAAAATTTTAATAAAAATTACTTTTTAATTATAAAATACTTAAGTTTAAAAGCACGTTTTAAAGGAACTTCATTGAATACATTAAAAAAGCTTTTATGTAAAAGGACTAAAATAAA
This sequence comes from Uloborus diversus, assembly GCF_026930045.1. Classification (NCBI taxonomy): domain Eukaryota; kingdom Metazoa; phylum Arthropoda; class Arachnida; order Araneae; family Uloboridae; genus Uloborus; species Uloborus diversus. The sequence goes on along the minus strand of NC_072736.1, from coordinate 154,628,476 downwards.
TAATGATGGGGGGGGGGATAAATATTGCTTATTTGCTTTTTTAAAAGCTTTTTTGTCTTTTATTTCTATATTTACGCATCTAAATGTTAAATGTTTGAATACTATTATTGTTTAATGTTTTTGATTATTTCCATCGAATATTGCGAACTCTATAATAACTATTCTAAGGCTGATACATCATACTTGACATACTGGTCTGATAACGGTTAATATTTTTTGGTGGGTAGGCTTTGCTGTTTAGTGGAACTGTCTACAGGGGAGATGAGCCCACTACGCAGCAGCTAAGTGAAAATGATACGGTGCTTAGTTTCAAATTTCATGGTTGCTATTTATTACTGAATTTTATTTCTTCTTAACCATGCTTGGATTCAACTTATTCTTTTTTTTTCACTCGTACTATAAAATAAGTATTTTATTGATTATGATGACACTTGCAAATAACTCTGATTAAAATCTGTTGATCGGTTAAATATTTTAACTCTGAGCTGCGGAAACGATTTTTTTCATTTGTTAGCAGTTGTTTTTACTGCAACAGTATATTAGAAATGTGCATGGAAATACACGTTTCATCCGCATATAAATAATAGCCGATGATAAAGTAACCCGCGTGTTTCAACAATGAAACTCGCGATGCGGCATGATAATTTGATAATATGTTTTGGTAATGTTTAATATGCATGGAAAAGATTTATTGTGACAAGACTGAACTCGATCCGGCAACTTAGCAGTTTTACTGGTAAGACTGTCATTTTAGGAAAACGAAGGAACCAAAATAATTCGCAACTCCAATAAACTGTATTGGGCGCTGCAGCCACTGTCTAATGGCGGATGAAAAAGGTAAAGCAAACAAATGCCGTAACTTTTAACTTGCTTTGACGTTTTGTGAATGACAGTAATGTTTGATCGTGTTTGTGGGACGCTTTCTTTTCTATTCTTCTGAAATTACATTACACCACAAACTGTCTGAAGCCTGTAATTTACCCCGAAGAAAACACGTGGAATGGACTGTTTTACCTTTTTCAGTAGCATTGTTAATCACCGCAGGTTAGCGTATTGGAACTCTGGAGTTGCGAATTGACGCTATCTACTGGAGTTTATGGTTAATCCACTAGGGTGTAAGGGTTAAAATATCAACTATCAAACTATCAATATCAGGCAATTGCTTCGTTCAAATGTAGAAAATTTTTTCAACCGTCATACCATGACGGGCGACTTTCTAGTTTTAAAATAAAAGAACAAATATCAGACTGACAAATTTTGGAGTTTACATTTTGGAGAACATTTTAAGTTTTGCAGTTTTTTTTGGCAATGATACAAATATGAAGTCTTGGATATAGCATATTGCAGATACTGAATTTAGTCTTGTCTTTAAATATTGCATAAAACTCACTGAATATAATAAGTTTATCAAGGAGCCCTCACTCCCTTCTCTCTATTTCTCCTTTTTTTGTATTTGTGAATAACTATGTTTCAAAAAATTGGAATTCAATAAGTAGTCAATAAAAATTCACGTACGAGTAACCCTTCCCAAGTGTGAATTACCGATTTGAATAAAGCTTAGCACGTCGATCGAACATTTAAAAATATTGAAAAATTTGTTTTTATTTGTCAACAAACATTTATAACTGTGTAAAATTTACCCCTAAATATTGGGTAATTTTGGTATTAGAAGGTACGATATATTATTTTAATAGAAATATTAATCACAAAAATTCAAGTAATGATAGGATTATTATAAGCTCTATTTTGTAGCTTTACAATGGATTTTGCATTTTCATTCTACTATAATTAGGAGGTCAGTTACAGTCATTTGTAAGAACACACATTTTTTTTTTATTTGCCCGTTTTGAATTTTTTCACTGGCCTAGGAGAGGTGGCCCAAAGCTGGTAGGTCGCGAAAAACGGGTAGGCCTTCCTATACGCCACCCCCCATGGTGTGTAAGTGAGGATGCATACGTATGTCGTGTTTACCCGAACACCTCCGAGTTTTAATCAGTCCCAGCGAAGCAACAGTGAAGCGGTATGGCGCAACCAGGTTTAAAATTTAAAAAATGATACATTTCTAAAAAAAATGAAGTTTTGTAGCTTGTGATTAGTCTATAATATATATATATATATATATAAAATATATATATATATATATATATATATATATATATATATATATATATATATATATATATATATATATATATATATATATATATATATATATATATATATTTTTTTTTTTTCTCAATAATAATACGTTGTTCTGACGCCATCCACCTACAAACTACGATGGTCATTCCGTTTCTTTTAATTATTAATTTAAGGTTTTAGTTATTGACATTATAAAAACGTGCTTTTGGGCAAAGCGGGTATAAGATTTAATTATGTATTTATTTATAATTTCTTCACACATGTGCTGACTTAGATTTTCTAATTCAGTTGGATAAGTTTAACTTGAAAAAGTTATTTTTTATGATGGTAATTAATTAGTCTATTAATTTTTTTAGTTATTTCTTTATGTTTTGTAAACACATGTATGGAATTTTCATTGGATAAGAATAATTTTTTTATATATATTTCTTATAAAAGCAGGTAGCTAGTCAACTAATTTAATCATTTATATCTTCATATTTGATTGGCAAATGTACCAATTCACAGTAAGTTATGCTTACCCGCTTTATGTCCCCTGGTACGGCAAAGCGGATTTTTCAAGTGTGAGTTACTAGTTTGATAATAAATGAATATTGGGTTTGAAATACTACTAAAATCACTCTTCATTTTGAAGTTCAAGAGAGCCCTGTTAGGAAATAAAACCGAAATTAATGCGATAAAAATCCAAAAACCACAATTTTCGAGCGTTCTTTGAAGAACTTCCCTCTTTGGGCCACCCTCCCTTATATTTTGAACAATTTTCAAAATATAAATTTAAAAACAGGCAGGATTATTCGTATTGTCACAGGTGTCTTTCATGCCAAATTATATTGAAATCAGAAATGGTGAGCTCAAGAAGCTGGTTTTTCTCACAAACTGCTTATAGGCAACTATATCATTACAGGGTACTACTGTAGGACTACGATTGCGACGGATGGTTCACCCCTTTCAATATAATTTTCAGAAAAAATATGAAACAAGTTAACTTTAGTTTGTTTAGTTGCTTCACATTTTCAATCAATATTTAAATTTTTAAAATTTCAAATAAAATAATTTTTATTGTACCATCTAATATCCCACCTATCCAATATTTTGTGGGTAAATTTCACTCCATTAAAAGTGTATATTGCCGATAAAAAAAATACGTGTTCAACATTTTAAAGTTTTCTATCTATCGAAGTGTAAAGTTTTATTCCAATTGTGTGTGTGTGTGGGATAATTCACACTTGGGTAACGTTACTTGTTAGAGGGATTGCTTTAGTAGATTTTTTAATAGAATCAATAAAAAATAATAATAATGACAATATCATTCTTTAAAAAATAATTGCCTAAAATGTTTCAATAAATAATAAGTCTTTGCGTTTTTTTTTTGTGTGTGTGTGTTTAAAGTATATTTACTTTGTATTTTATGATATAGAGAAAACAAATGACAAAGAAGAGTACACAGAAAATTTCTTATCAAAAAAGTAAAATACGTTTAACTTAGTGCTCATTTTATTTCGTAAAGATCAGAAAACATATTATTTCCAGCTTAACCAGTAGTAAAAGGAACACAAATGCGATTAGAATACAATTCAAATCTAAAGAAAAATATTACGTTCTTTAAAAGTGTTTCGCGAAACACAAAATTACAATTAGGATTTAAGTTCATTTTCAAGTAAATATTACTCTAATTCGCCTAGAGATTTAGAATACTCTAAAGACGTCACCTTAGTGAAATTGGAAAGAAAGTCCGGGAACGTTTTCTTTAAAAGTAAATAAGCATACATATTTTAATGGTACATTCTTTCAACACATTCTTCACAACATTTCTTATCCTACTAATGATAGCAATTTTAGAGACTCAAATGCTGGAGGTAAAGATTAAGTAAACATTTTTTAAATGAGAAAATATTTTAGAAGGCTATAAAAGGTTTCCATTTCATTTCCCAGCGGTCATTTTCCTTTAGCACCTAACGACGCTTTTCCGCCATTAATACTGCTTGGAATAAATTTCGCCGAAAGAGAGAAATATTTTTGAAATCGATGCAACTTGAGAAATAAATTTTCTTTTTAAACTGTGTGGCTTAATATACCAAGAAACGTACAGCTGCTTAAAAGGATCGCGACGATTAGATAACATTCGTATAGGGGAGTGGGAGGTAAAACGAAATGGTTAAATATTTACTCTGTACAATAGACCCTCGTTTTACGCGAGGGTAATGTTCCACGGAAATGCCGCGTAAATCGAAACCGCCTTAATTTAGACCTAATACTAATGCTAAAATAGGGGTTTGTTTCCGTGGATAACAAAACACTTCATTCTAGTGATGACTAATTGTATAATAAGTTGAATGTATAGTTATATTGACTTTTATGCACAAAATGTATAAAGAAAACATAAATTAATTTCTTGTTATGTTTATAAAGAGGAGCTGGCTATGATAGTCTTTTGGCAGTCATTAAGAATTTTTCTCTGTAATTCTTTGCAGAGCATTAACGCATCCATGATCACTTGCGTCATTTCCATGATAGAATATTCCTTCACTGACAAATCAGAAAAATTATTTTTATTGTCTAGGAATGGCTCAAAATTTTCAATGTGAACGTTCTTGGTTGTACGTCATCGACGTCGGTATCCTCGTTGATTTTGGCCTCTTTTGTGACTTCTAAAAGCTCTTCCAGTGAGTTCTAAAGTCTGTGAATTTATTAACTTTACACCTGGAAAGAGCTCTGGAACCAAACGCATAAAATGTCTCCAGTGGCCCAAGCTCAATTATTAGCACGCCAAAATGCAGTTGATTACGCGTATTCTGCAATCTTTAGGAGTTTGGATTTTGAAAGATGGGAAAATTTTATCCGTTTGCATTGCCGCATCGGCATAAAACCGAAACTCATTCACGTAAAATAAAATAAAGGTGTCAAATCTTAAACCGCGTAAAATAAACCCGCGTAAAACGAGGGTCTACTGTATTTAGCGCTAACTATCTGGTAATATTTTAAGTGTGTAATAATACACGTAGTCTTTTCCTGTCAGGAAAAAGTACCACTGAAGATCAAAGCCTGTGATAATACAAGCAGTTAAAAAAAAAAATTGATATCCATATTGAAATTCTGTGCGACCACAGATTGTATGGAAAGGCAAACATCCGGTATACCGGCGGAAATGGACGTATCTATTAGTTTTTAGGTAATGTCAGCGTTTGCAGATGTAGGGTAAAAGTGGGAGAGACGCCATACTTTTTGTAGAAATTCGGAAAAAAATATAAAAAATCATTATAAAACAACCATTTATTTTTTATTCGAAAGACACACTAATATTAAGCATTACAATTGCAATTAAGTAGTTTTAGAATGAATTTAAAAATAAATTAACAATAAATATTACAAGTACACAGCTGGCCATCTCTCCCACAACGTGTGGGAGAGATGCCCTATGGTGTGAGAGAGATGCCTTATATAGAATTATTACATTTTTTGTATTTTTTTGCGAAGCAATTCCCTACCGCAATTATTGCAATTTGGAGAATACATAGTACATGACTCATGTAGCAACTTTTGGCACAAAACACATTTAATCCAGTCAGTCTTTTTTTTTTTTTTTGTTAAATAATAATTTTCCCAGCATTCTGCGCACTCATTTGTGTCATCTATAATTGGGGTAGATGCTGAGGCAGAAGATGAAGATTTCAATTCTGAACCAGTTAATTTGCGTTTTTTAGCTGCTCCTTTAATTAAATTGACATTAGACGTTTTCTTACTAATGTTATCAGGAGAAGTCAAAATGCAAGCAAATTGTTTTCGTTTCACAGTCGAACTGGGTAGTTTTGGAATTGGATGAGACTCTTCAAGAAATTTTGTTGGTGTTTCTTTATTAGTCGATGTTGATCTGGATGTTGATGGTTTTTTTGGATACAGATCTGACTGCACTTTGCACTACTGCACTTGCAAGAGGAATTGCTGGAGGAGCTAATTGAGTTAAATCAGATACGGCGTAAAAATGATCTGGAATTGCACTGGGATTAAGTGGAAATATTCCACAGGCTTTGAAACCTGATGTCGCATTTCCTACCGTTGCAGCTTTTCCCCATGCTTGCCCTATTAATGACCCAACCTGTAGTCTTGTTAAAGTTCTATTTTTGTTTCTCACCATCCATGCATTTGCTTCCTGACAATAAAAAGTTTTCAGAGGTTTGAAAAAACTACGATCCAGAGGTTGAAGGGCTTGTGTTGTGTGAATTGGTAAGCCTAAAATTATCACATCATTTTCATTGGCAATATCTAACAAATCTATTGAATTGGAATGAGAGGTATGACCATCTAATATCAAAATTGTTTTACCTGTCTTTGGTTTTTTGGGTAAAAAATGTTCCTTAAACCAACGCAAAAATAATACAGCATTAATGTAAGATAACTTTTTGTTCATATAGACAACGGACCCATTTGGCAAGCCATCAGAAAATTCAGCCTTTTTATTGACTCCTTTCATTATTAAAACTGGAGGTAGAAAACGACCTTCAGCACTGCAACATGCAACCAGAGAAATCGTTTCTCCTTTTTCTCGAGGTGTGATCACGTGAACGTCCTTAGCACCTTTGGCTGTTAATATTTTTCCAGGTTTATTTATAGGTTGGATCCCAGTTTCATCAACATTAAATATATTTTCAGGTCTGTTAGTCAAATCATGCTTTACCATTTCTTCTTCAAGTAGTTTAAAAAATGCACCTACTTCTTCTCTGTTCATTCCCTGGGCTCTTGCAACAGATAGACCTTCTGCTTGACGAACAGAGACATCTTTGTTTTTTTCTAGAAAAGATGTGAGCCAATGCTGGCCAGCCTTCTCTTTTTCTTTCGAATATTTATGCTGAATTCCAAGCTTCTCAGCAAATTGATAGGCAAGAGACCGAATAGTCGATCTATCAAGTGGAAAACCAGCGTTAGCTAGACGTTTGACATATGAAGCCAATCGTTTTTCGTTCTCTGTCCCAAGTGATGCTGGAACAATTGATATAATTAGTTACTGTACTATAACCTATAAAAAAAAACATTCCGTACTTAAGGGCTCTAAGGACCTTTAACTTAAAAAAAAAATATTTCTGGAAGAAATATATGTTCTTCCTAATTTAATTATGATCAAAAAACTTTACGAGTTATCGTAAAAAAAGTAAAGTATTCATAATGAGATTGATGTTAACAGTATCTGCTTAGACCTCTTTTTCTCAGAAGTCTGTTTTTCGTTTTGCTTGCATGATATCTCAAAAAGTTTTTCATATATTCATACAACTTTTTTTTGTATATTTATTTAGGCTATTTCTATAGCCTGAACCACAACTTTACTAAAAACTCAACTAATTTTTTTTAATAAATATTTTCTCCCTCTTTCAAACTTTAAGACAGAAAAAAAATTGTTTTTAAAAAATTTAAATTGAGGTTCATAGCTTAAGGAAGGTATACGATTTATAACATAATTTTATAAAAATATACTTACAAGCTTTTGAATAATGGGCATTAGTTGCATAGCGTTCAGTTTTTAATAGTTCTTAGACCCCTTAAATTAACAACAAACGTTTAATAAATACCTTGAGGACCTAGTCCAGCCTTTTAAGTATCACCAGTCTTGAGGCGCCTACTCAAGGTGCAAATCGGTATTCCATAAAGTCAAGAAGCTTTGTTTTTCGATATTTCACCATTTTTTACTTTTGCCATGGCCAGAATTAAATTTTCCTCAGTCCACTGCCCTCTGGCTACTGTATGATTCCTTACATATTTTCTCGGTATTCTACCGCCAGTAAAAATATTCCAGTGTAATGCTAAGAGAGCACTTAAAACATAATCACATTCACCAAACTGAAGCTGCTTGCGACTCCGTCAACTGCCCCGCTAAGAATGTTACCACTTTCGTATTACAGTACGGGAAGCCAAAAAAACAGTAAAGATGGAAGACTCTAGAAGCTTCCCTCTGCAACAAATCCGTTTGATATTACAAATGCAAAAGTTCAACTGAGAGTTACATAATGTAAACGGAAGCGATTTTTAGCATATCCAACAGTCGAACTTTTTTCACAGTGGATTAAGTCAGTGTCTAGTGACGCTCTGCGTTGAAAATATCACTGTAGAGAAAATGCAAAGATAAAAAAAAACAAAAACAAAGAAAGCTTGGAGTGTACTGTCTATTTTCCTTTGCCGAAAGCTCCGACGAATTTGCGCATGCGTCAGGTCCGCTCTGATTTTATCAAAATAGGGATGGAAACTCGGAAGTAAAAAAATGAAAAATAACAGTTCAGCAGTTCTTCCTATTAAAAGTAGCGTCGAAAAAGACAGACATAACAAGGGTGTGCAGAAAGAACCCATCTTCAACCTGCCGCCCCTTTTTGAAATGGACTCTTTCCCGAGTGCTAGTCTTCGCTTTCGAGAACAGACAGTGTAATTCTATTCTCTCTTCAATGTTTATACTTCAGTTGGCATCTCTCCTCATTGTGTGAGAGAGATGCCATAGAGATATAAAGTATGAAGGTATTCAGCTGCATGGCAATAAGTAATATAAAAATAAGTAAATAACAAACAAAATAATACAATAAAACCAAATCTTACCTTACGGCGTCATTTTTTCACATTTAACACCCAGCAGCGACTCACTGCAGCGACTCAAAATTTTCGTCCAAAAATTCACGTGATGAAATAATCTTTTCATCATACGCACGTCCCACTCAAACGCAGTCGAACAAAAACTGACACATTGAGAATTGAGCGTCTATGGGCAGTTTAAAACATTGAGAAATATATCTATTTATTTCTCGATCACTGAATTATAGAAGGTATGGCGTCTCTCCTCATATGGCTTCCCTCCCACTTTTACCCTATTAGCCTCTAAATTTCAGCAGAGCTTCATTCAAATGAGCGGAACACGCGCAACAAATATTTACTTTTAACCCTCATTCAGATAGACTCGTCTTAATTGGACGTTTGCCAAATCCATACAATCCGTGGTTGGACAGTATTTTGTTGTAAATTAAAACATTAGTTTAGTTTCAAAAAAAATTATAAAGTAATTTTTACTGAAAATTTAAATGTAAATTGAGGTCTACTATTGTTCGGAGCGATATTTATTTATTTAATACTTTGCTTGTATTTATCTTAAATATTTTATATAATTAGTCAAGTGCACGCGAAATAAATTGGACAAGGCAAACTTAAATAGTTACTTATTCAGTCATGTATTAAATCACTTACGGAGTTTTTAAAGAAAACAAAGAAGTCTAAATTTGCACTTTGGCTACATAATAGTTCTTTTCTACGTGTTGGCCGGTAATGTTACCTTTTTTTTATATTAAGCCTGGTTGTTAAAGACAAGTTTTTTGCACGAGCAAGTCAATGCAACACTAGGCAACGAAGGTAATTCATAATAATGATGCTGTTAGTCTTACTCGTACGTTTTTAGTGACTATATGGAAGAAGCATAGCATGAGATGACTTTGAAATAAAACGTGTTTTTGGCAGCTGTTCTTGACCTGATTGAGGGGGAATCCTTCAGAATCACTTTGTGACGTCTTAGTACTGACAAATAACTATCACAATATGGAAAAAATATAGGAGAATGTGGAGCAAAGTTAAATAGTTAGATAACTTACTTTTCTCAAAATGAACAAATTAAAAGTTTGATTTGAAAATTATGTTACATAAAAGATGAATAATGTATTTTATAATGAAACTTAAACTGAAACATTTTTCCTGGCAGTTAACTTGTGCATTGAAAAAAGTCGGAAAATTAGCTATTTTTTTTTATGGAACAAATTGAAACAATTTTTTTTCCAATGAAATATTAACGATATTTTGTATCAAAAGAATGAGTAACAAAAATGATTAATGAATAAAGAATAATTAGAGAAACAATTGAGGGATATAAAACTAAGTTATTAAATTTTAATTACGAGAATTACTAAAAGAGATCAAATAAAATAATGAAGGAATAAGTGAATATTTAGATGATTGACTGCAAAATTAAATAATTATTAAATGAATCCAAACTGATGTAATAAGCAACTGAATAAGTAAATGGAATAAACTCTTTCACTTTGCGCCACCCAATGTGATCCGCATGCACATGATAAATTGGACGAAAAAATAAAATTAAAATAAGCTTAATAATAATGAAATAAATATTGCACCGAGTATTAGAAGATCTCTAAAAGTAATGTTAAGAATAATAACACAGGTCTGAAAAATTCGGGTCATGAACGAGCGATTGTACGGTAATGAGTGACTTCAATACTATTTGGTGCGTTGCTTTCAAATACGGTATTCATTTCTCTCAGTCACAAAATGACATGCTAAATATTAAAATTATTTTTCTCAGTTTTTAGAAGAGATACTGTTGTAGAACATAGCCTGGAATTATGCGTGTCTTGTATTTTCAATTTTCTTTTTCCAAAACTAAGTCTATTTTATTACTTTTCTTTGCATTCTAGAATCTTGTACACAAGGGTGACATATTTCATGTGGAGCCTATAGTCACAAAGAAGATCCTTTTATAGCAACAAAAAGGCTTTTGACATACAAAAACATATCACAAAATGAGTATCCAAATTTGGAAAATTGCTTTTATTATTATACTAGTGGTACCCGCACGGCTTTGCCCGTATTAGAAAATTAAAAGGTCATTTGGTTCATCTCTATATTTACAAATATTGGATGATGATTTTCTCGCCAATTTGCGATATTCATTTGCTTGCCCTTGTTACGGTTTCACGCTATGATAATTTCGTAATTTAATCGCCCACGTTGTGATAATTTGCTCGGTAAAATTTTCTTAAAATTGGAATAGAAAAAGAACAAAATCGAATTTTCGAAAAATCATTTCGAGGTGCACACCCCCATGCTACAAACTAATTTTGTGCCAAATTTCATGAAAATCGCCCGAACGGTCTAGGCGCTATGCGCGTCACAGAGATCTAGACATTCAGACAGACAGAGATCCGGATATCCAGACAGAGACTTTCAGCTTTATTATTAGTAAAGAAAATATGCGTTGATCTACAAATAACCTTTTTCTGAAAGGAATTGTTTACTTGTGTCACTACATACTTAAAATATTGCGAGATATGTGTTGCTAAAAACAGGGTAAATGTTTCACTTTGCGCCGTTATTTCGCTATGCCCCCCCCCCCCCCACACCTTTACTTGTGAAAAATCATGGGTTGAGCTCGTTTTGACAATAAACGTGTAAAATAAAATTCAATTTGTCCTTTCCTTGCAACACGCTTTTTGTATTCAAAACTTATCTGACTCAAAACTTATCTAATTATTACTTTGATGCTGTCTACTATATTTCCTTGTTTTTAATGGTGGTTTTTATTATTTTAGAGATTTTTCTGCTCTATTTATCAATAGTAACGAGAAAAAACTTGGCCTAAATTCATTCTTAATAGGTTTACTCCCTTTATTGCATGTTTATGCAAAAAAAAAAAAAATGCTAAACTCATAAACTCTCTTCGTCGATAATACATATCAGTGTTGTAATTATTGACACTACATAAAACTGAAAAAGAGAAAATGGAAAAAAAAATATGCTCCTAGACATCATTTCTCCAAAAAATTTCGATATTATCCATAATCATGCAATGCACATATTCCCTTCAAGCAGTACTTTCCAATTACACGTTTAACGGCAGATTCTTTTCTTTAGAAAAACTGAACTTCATTAAGCAGTTTCGAGGAAACGCGTAGTCTGTATGTCTTTTTGTTATCAGACTGTTTGATTAATGTAAGTGATTGAAAAAACGTTGCTAAATAGCAGAAAACAAAAATATACATTTATCATTTTTCAACAAATAATGATATTCATGCTGCATCTTGGTGTTTGAAATAATTAAAGAGAATTAGTAAAAGATAATTTTCGGAACAGCGGTAGTAAATTACAGAAAGAAGAATTTTGTGTAAACAAATAAAATGTTTATCTCTTTGTGCATCTGAGTTGTCAATTTTTAACAATTGAAGGTAATTTCAAAAGCGCATACCTTTCTTTGGATTTGCTTTTTATTTTAAACTATTTTTCAGAATTTCAACGAAGAAAGTGTTTAAGGAGATAATTTTGTTTTTTTTTGTGTAAGCTTCATTTCCTCCAACTGTGTTTGCTAACTGCTTATGAGCTATTTTTTTTGTTTATTTTGATTTTCACTAGCAGTACTTGGGTTCGGTTTTTTGTGAGCAGAGATCTTTGCATACTTCAATGCATGCTAAATTATGCCTTATTCTTGCTTAAGCTGTTTCATTTTTTAAATCACAATTTAATTGAAAATTAAGATTTAATTTAGTTTTTATTTTAAAAAATGTTCTTTTCAATATTTAGTTACTCAGTAAGTTTTCAATTCAACTACAATGTACCCCCAAGTTCGATCTTTTCTATTTATTTCATTTGAATACATGTTTCAGAAATTTAACAGCAAGATAATTTCTGTTACTTCGTTACTGTGTGTTTTCAATCGTGCGTTTTGAAGAAAACATTTCTCTCATTCCATATGCAATTGTTTTGTTTTCCATTTTTCAAAAATATAGTGCATGGTCAAAAACATGGGATCAGTTCTTTTTTTTTTTTTAATTTTGACTTATTTTCCCTTTAAAAAATAATCTGAAACGAAATTAAACCGTTCTTTTCATTTTAGCTGTTGACGCCACAAGTGAGTAAATCACTAGGGTTACCAAATCAGGTTTCAAGAAACTGCCTAACTTCACTAAATGAAAATTTTATTTAACTAACAATTATTGTTCCGCTAATAATAGCTCGCGGTGAAAATATCACTTAAAAGCGATATCTTGCCAGAAAAGACAACCACGCGCTTCGATTCATGATGGATTTTATTCCTTGTGACGTCACACAATGGAACATTTCGGTTTAAAAATCAATTTAAAAAAAATAATTCAAGATTGAATGTTGGGGAAAATAAAAGTATTTTCTGGGTCCGCGTTTTTTTTTTTTTTTTTTTTTCTTTTCTTTTTTGCTTATTCTACCAATTTCAGTGACTAAACGTAGTATTTTAACTGAAGAAAACAACCCCATTGCGCATGTCCGCTCCTGCGCGAGTTTCTAGGTTAAGTTGCTACTAATAAATTTATAGTCTTCGTAAATAAAGCTAAAAATATAGTTGTATTCTACCCGGGCTTTCAATTCCAAATTAAGAAGCGGCTTCTGGCAACGACTTTTATTTGGTAATTTACTCAAAAAACCGCCAATACCAGTTATATCGCCAACCCAATTTTGTTAAAAAATTTGAAATGAAAATTTATTCATTTGATTTTTAAGTCAGAAATCAAAATAAAATATAGTTCCTTATGAAAAATAAAAAGCTTAATTTCTTCAGAATATTGAATAATTAGTTTTATTTCATTTTTAATTTTTCTTTTTCATGTTATTTTACCATTTTAAAAACGTTTTGGAAGCCCAGCTTTTTGAGAAATCCAACCTAAAAGTTGACGAAACTGATTTTTTTAAAATTGAAGGTTTGGAATTGATTTTCAGACACATTTTTCATAAAAGATAACTGCTCAACAATGCAACAGTTAAGCTATGAAGACATTCCGAAATATAATGAAATAAATTTAGATAAAAATCTATTACGAGGATTGAAGACATCTTAAGAAATTTTGTTAAGGAAATGTCCCTCGAAGATAATAAGATATAAGTAAAGACATAATTCTTTCAAAGTAACCATCATGCATTTAAAATTTCGCGTTTCATTCAGCGAAAATTTATTTTATAATTTACTTAAAGTTCTTTTCTTTTGCTCATTAGAGATCCTCTTCCTATTCATCTAAAAGTTCTTTTCTGAGAAGAATCGGAATATTTTTAATAAGAATTATATACATATGAAAAATCCTATCAAGCGAAGCAAGAAAAAGAAAAATTCCAACTGTCTTCAGGACTAATGGATTGTAAGGAAATAATTCTGATTTCTTTTTTTATGAAGAGAAGATATGCCGCGTGAATATCTGTAGTAATACATCATAAGTTATTTTGAGCATATTCTTTCTAAAATCTTTTACTCGGAAAGGAATTTAAAGCGTTCTATGTGGTCCATTATGTTTTTCTTTCATAAATCAACATTTTGTATTCTTCGACGACGTGTATTTTTATCTTCCATTTGGAAACATTATTCTTTTTGAAAGCAATACCAGCCACGCGAGTCGCTTTGCATAAGATGGGTAAATGATATTATTTAATTATCATGCAAAGTTTACACTTTTACGTAAACATTTGGACTTTTTTTTTCTCATTTTACTATTTAATTACTTATATGCCTTGTTTCCATAGTTATTTTAAAAAAATTGTACTGAACCTCAACAGTTATTTGTGTTCTTAAACATTGTTATTCTTTTCTGTAAACCAAATACGAAGGAATAATGCATGAGTTTTGGAAATAATTTCAAAATGTTAAATTTTGAGTGCTCTTAGCAAAGTTAATATTTATCGGAATACATATTATAGAGTTTTAAATAGAGAGAGAGATAAACGAAAGATTTTATCATTTTCTATTACATTTTATTTACAGTGCTGGTAAAAAAAAATCCATCACCCTCTTATTTTCACAGCAATGGGATTATGAGAAAAGTTTTGGTCGACCGATTAACGATGAATGTATGTGAAATTCTGCGAAACTTATGAATTAAACATTTAACAGCAGAAATCCGTTAATTGTTTACGTAGATCGGAGCTGTTTCCGGGCCAAGGGAAACTGCTGACCCCATGCTCATTTTTCCATTTCTGAGCCTGCGTGTGAGTTTAGAGAAACAAAGTTACTTAACCCCACGTCAATTTAAGTCTAATGGCAGCATAAAAGTTTTTAGATTGTTTCTTACCAGTTTTGCCCTATGGCACGGAGCAGAATCATCCTTGAAAATGACGTTTGGAACTGAAGTAAAGTGATCCCGCATAGTAGGAAGCAATTTCTCCTCCGAAATGCCAATATGCACATGAGCGTTTACTGTTCCTTGCACAAAGGGAAGCCCGCCAACTCCTTGGACAGAAATACATCCACAAATCATCTGGGATACGAAATGCTTGACTGTGTGTTGAATGCAGTCGGGATGATATTCCTCTCTTTAGCGGTGCGGGTGATGCAGTTTTTTTTTACCACCACTGTATAAAAAGTATAATCCGTTTTTAGTAAAACTAACAACATTTATGGACATCCCTTCTGAAAACCTTCTTGATACCTGTAGGTAAAATGATGAATAACTTGCTGATATTTCAGAATTGAATCATTTTTACGCTAAAACTACATGTTAACAAAAAAAAAAAAAAGTCAGAGTGAGAAAAAATGTTTTAACTTCACCTACTTCTACGTGGCAGCTTTCTCATAGCATTCCATGCACTCACCATAGTATATTTCACTATTTTAAGTACTGTGACTGGTAAGTACTGTGCCATTAGGTACTGTGTGTTTTCACTGTTATTCTCTTGAGATATTGAGTAAGTTTCTCCCCGACGTTTAGGTCTCCGCACATGCCACAAATTGCGCAGTTGCCTTTCGTATTTTGCAGAGTTCAGAGACAGAAGGGCTAACACTTCTTAATGTGGAGAGGCCCCAGATATCCAGAAAAATTTTGTTCACTTGGATTCAAACCTAGCCCTTCTGAACTCACACAATCAGAGCACTACTGTGAAGAAGAGATGCAGTAGTAATAAAGTAAAGAAATAAAGTTTCTGTTCAGAAATGATTAAAAATTTACAAATCAGTTAGAAATCGATAAGTCGACATCTACCCATTACCTATTGTCAAAATATTCCCAAGTTGCAAAGTTTTATAAAAATGCGAGTACTTCATCCAACTGACTAGGAGCCCGTTTTGCGCAATAAACAGTTAGTTGCCATCATATCTCCATATCTAGTGCTAAGGTAGAACTACATGCAATATACCGTCATCTAGGTTATGATATCCAGACACTGAATTTTACAGTCTCTAGATGCCCTAGCCAGGCAATTGGTGTATTTTTTTCTTTGCGTATTTAGCGATGTTGCTGAATGTCTGTTGCTAGCCACTTGTAAACCACCAAAGACATCGTAAACAATGATTGTTGTTTCCAATGTCAATGTTACATTTAAAGTTATGTGAACTATGGCTTAGTTACCTCCTAGATTTTAAACACAGCAAAAGATATGAAGTTGACCACGCTTGTAAGTTGACCATTGTCTAAGCTGACCGCTTTTTTCAAGTGCAAAAAAAGATTATCTTAGAGTCATCAACCTCTGTAAGTTGACCTCTAAATTACTACACCGCAAGTAGTCAACTTAACACATGCTTCACTGTGGTTAGATTCTTGCTCAGTATCTGAATGTTCAGGCGATTAGATTAACAACGGTGGTCAAAGATGGCAGTACTTCATCTGACTGTGAACACGCTTTGTGCAATAAACAGTTAGTTACCAGCCAATATTGGGTTAAGACAGAACTACACGCAATATAGGTCATGATAATCCAGAGACTGAACTCGACAGTCTCTAGATGCCCTAACCGGGCAATTGGTGAATTTTATTCTTTGCGTATTTAGCCATGTTGCTGAATGTCTGTTGCTAGTCACTTGAGAACAACCAAAGGCATTGTAATCAATGCTTGTTAATGTCAATCATACACTTAAAGCTCCGTAAACTATAACTTAACAACTATCTGATATATTTTAACAGTAAAAGCTGTGAAGCTGACCACCCTTGTAAGTTGACCGCCTGTCTAAGCTGATCAATTTTGTCAGGTACAAAAAAAAAAAAACACATTTTTTGAGTCATTAACCTCTATAAGTTGACCTCTAAAGTACTGCATCAGAAGTAGTCAACTTAACACAGGTTTTACTTTAGTTAGATTCTTGCTCAATCTCTCAATTTTCAATCGCTTAGATTCTTGCTTCATTTTTCAATTTTCAAGCGCGTAGATTCTCGCTCCGTCTCTCAATTTTCAAACGCTTAGATTCGCGCTCAATCCCTCAATTTTCAAACTCTTAGATTTTTGCTCAATCTCTTAAATTTTCAAGTGCTTTGATTACAAATGGTGCGCAACAGTTTCAGAATTATCCAATACATTGGCTTTTATTCGTGACACTAAAGTGCATCCACGCTTCTAAGTGTCTTTCTGCTTAAACATACCTACGTAATCTTTTAGATGACTTCTGAATCATCTTTTAAATGGAAAGGTATTTGTAAACAAGAAGAAATAAAGCAAGGACTAAGATTATGTATGCTCTAAATTGCGATACAGATAAAGTAGTTATAATTTTAATGCTTACAACAGTGCTTTGAAGGAAGCAAAAAACTCGAAGGGAAATACGGTGAATAATGACGAAGGGAACAACTCTTTTTCATTTCTCAAACGGATAAAAAGTACGATGAACCGCTTTAAATAAATGAATTGAAATTAAAATTAATGAACGTTGAAATGAAACAAAAAAGAAACATTTCCTTTTGATGATATGACCAAACATAGCTCTTAATTATGAAAAATTTTTGTTTTCAAAAAAGTATTGGAATATTTTACTTTTAGTTACTATCCGAAACTAGTGACTAAACTTCAACGTAGAGCTTTCGTGGATCATTCTTACTTTTGTCATTTTAATTTCACCTTTAATATTTTTTTTAATTTTTAACTAATAATTATTAAATTAAGAATATAAATTGTTTACAACTTAAATGTGCTAATTGGTTTTTGTGTAAGATAATAAATTTTGGAACTTATTTTTAAAAAGAAATCTGCAGAATCGGAGGATTCTTAAGATTTTTCTGATAATTACTGGTATTACGAACTTTAAATAATTTTTCACTTTTAAGAAAAACACTATCTTACATGAAATACACCGCCAGCTCAGTCATTCCAGCCGAGGGCTGCAGTTTCCTGCTTATTAGCACTCATCAGCGTGGCATAGGAAGTGACTGAGCTGGAGGTGGAAAACCTCTTAAGGAAGCCAAGAGTGCCAAACAAATTGGTAGCTAATATAGAATTAGCACAGTCCAGACGAGTGACCGAAGCAGTGGTTCGGTTCAACTCGAAGATTGAAGGCAAGGTATTTTCAATAAGTTACCGCCTTATAGCAAGGGCTAAGGAAGAAATACATGAAAAGCACCTTGCCTTCAATCTTCGAGTTAAACCGAACCATTGCTTCGGTCACCCGCCTGGACTGTGCTAATTCTATATTAGCTACCAGTTTGTTTGGCACTCTTGACTTCCGTAAGAGCTTTTCCACTTCCAGCTCAGTCACTTTCTATGCCGGGCTGATGAGTGGTAATAACACGAAACTGCAGTCCTCGGCTGGAATGACTGAGCTGGCTGTGTATTTCATATATTTCTGCCTTAAGCCCCGGCTATAGGGCGGTAACTTACTGAAAACACTATTACCTTGTTAAATAAAATATATTACTACTTTAAAGATAAAGGAACTAATTATAGGAATATAATGAAGTACTTCTATTTTCTGTATTTTTTTATTGTTAATAGAAAAATTTAATTGGAAAATGTGTAGAAAAAGTTTGTCGTTGGTTATTGGAGATAAATATAAGAGCTTTCGCAGTACAAAGAGTGCCCTGATACACTACTTTAAGCTGGAATAAGCACTGTTTTGTTAAATTGCGGCAATACTGTGGGATATACGCAGGACAGTGTTCGTGTTTGTAAGCTATTTACTATTTTAGTGATGTGAAATTCGGCCATATTGCCCTCATTTGGCATATGTTGGAGTTATTTTAGGCAAAATGATCATCGTTCGGCAAATTTTGAAGTTCTTTTCGACAAAAATATTATCATTCGGCAAAATTTGGAGTTCTGTTTGGCAAAGATTGGAGTTCCATTTGATAGAATTATCACCATTTGGCTAAATTTGGAGTTCCATTTGGCAAATTGAGAATTTCTGCCCTCTCAAAAATTTAAGTTCGGGCCGCCCCTGCTCTCACGAACTAATATCTGGGTTTGAGTGACTTGGCCTGAGTGAAGGTATATTTTTCTATTTTGCTTTAGAAGCTCGCATGGAGTGTAATATCCCGACTGCGATGTGAGTGTTTAAATAACTGACTCAGATATTACGAAAAAGTAAAAAAAAAAAAACAAGGATCATCGAGTGTTACGTTAACGTTCAAGTTAAGATGCAAAACTTAGGAGGGAAGATATTTTTGACTAGAGAGATGGCACATAGTGAGAAAATAGTGGATGTTACTTGAATTGAGGTCCAGAAGAGTTAACACGTTTCTACTTAAATGTGGCTTTATGTTCTCCAAAGAAAATTAATTGCGTCTGCCCTGGTTAAGAGTGTAGACAGTAGAATCTGAAATGATATAAAGATTTAGACATACATTACAACGTGAAAATAAGCAAATATGAAAAAAAATATAACTCATGTATTTCGGGTTTACAAAAAGCTTCTCTATCAATGCAAAATAAGTGAGGTTATGGATAATTTATAGATGAAAAGGAATCCTACAAACGCGAGCGAAATCATTTAATCCATAAGAAAACATTTCTACTGGAAAAGGGGTTCCTCTTGTTCTTACCTCTAGGTAAGATTATCTTTTTTCTATTAGCTGGTTTCTTGCGGTTGGCTCTACTCTGCAACGCAACACAACCATTGAACTACAACAAAAGTGGACTGTATAACTTTTATTATGATAAATTTCATACACTTGAGAGCAGCATGCTTTCAGCCGCTCTGACCTTAAACTCTCTGAATTGGTTGCAGCCAGAGGTTTTTAACTAAACATAGGTGGCGCTTTAACATACCGGGCCACGTTGAAACATATATGGTTTCAAAAATTATATGATAAACTATAGAAAAAAAAAACAATTGAAAACTAACTACTATCAAGTATACATTACTGGCAAAAAATATGAAATAAACATTATTAAAGTTTGTAAAATAATAAAACAGATGTAAAGAAGCCTTTTTACAAAACAATTATTTACCAATCCATTAGTAACAGTCACCTAAAGTTCATCAGTCCATATTAGGCAAAACTGCTAATTTATGAATTGGTCGGCGAAAAAATCCAGTATCGGTCTTTATGTTAACAACTCGCACATTCTGATCCGAACCAGGGAAAACTTCCATTACTCTACCTAACCTCCACCTTAGAGGAGGAAGGTTGTCCTCTTTAATTAAAACTAAATCATTTACTTTAATATTTGATTGTTCTCGTACCCATTTGGATCGCTGTTGCAACGCGGAAACATATTCATGTAACCATCGTTTCCAGAAACTCTGAAAAATCTGTTGAGTTAATTTCCAGCGATAAGAAGGGGGAATTTTTTCGTTCAGAAGATTTTCTTCTGGTATTGAAGAAAGCGATGTACTAACCAAGAAATGCCCAGGAGTAAGAGCAGACATTTCGGATGGATCCTCTGACAAAGGGCTCAATGGTCGGGAATTTAAACAAGATTCAATTTGTGTCGTTAGCGTTGAAAATTCTTCCAAAGTCAATTTTTGGTCTCCTATTGTACGTTTTAGAAGAGATTTAGCGGATTTGACAGCTGCCTCCCAAATTCCTCCAAAATGAGGGGCGGAAGGTGGATTAAAGTTCCATTTAATTCCCTCGTTGGCGAAATAATTATGAACGGGTTCTTCCTTCTGGAGAAGTGCAATAACTCTATTCAATTCTTTATTTGCAGCTACAAAATTTGACCCACAATCCGAAAATACCTCACTTGGTTTTCCTCGTCTCGCCACAAATCGTTTTAGTGCAGCTATAAAACAGTCTGCAGATAAGTTGCCAACAATTTCAATGTGCACAGCCTTTACGGCTAAACACACAAAAATACAAATGTAAACTTTTAAGGTTCTAACCCCGCGGCCAGATCGCGGTTTTACTAGAAAGGGTCCTGCAAAGTCTAGACCGGTTTTTGAAAACACTCGTGATGGCATTACTCTAGCACGCGGCAAATCAGCCATCACCTGGGTTGCTGTTTTTCCCTTGAGTTTGAAACACTTAATGCATTTCCAAATTTCCTTTTTAATGGCCGACTTAGCGTTAATTATCCAAAACTCCTTACGTATAACAGATAACAAAAGAATAGTACCCGCATGTAAATATGTTTCATGATAGGAGCGAATGATAATGGTAGTTAAGTGGTGATTCTTTGGCAGGAGAATGGGATGTTTTCTTTCATTTGAAAAAGGAGCATTTTCCAGTCTACCACCAACACGTATTACACCATCTTCATTTATAAATGGCTTTAAGGAAAGTAATTTACTATTGGCAGGAAGTGGTTTTTTATTCTCCAAATGAATATACTGAGTGGAAAACTCTTGCTTTTGAACTATCTTCACCAAAATATTTCTAGCGGCTTTCATTTCATCACTAGTCAGATAGCCAATGTTTCGATTTTTGGGATATCGAGCATTTTTAATGAAACGTAGGCACCATGCTATCATGCGGCGTAATTTAACATATGATGAAACTTTAACAATTATTGGAAAATCAACAGACGATGTTCCATATAAACACGAAGCCTTTTTTCGCTCTTCTTTTAGAGCGTCCGTTGACAACGGTACTTCTACATGTGGAATTTCCTCGTGTCTAAGCCAACGAGGACCAGACCACCATAATTCAAACTTAAGCAGTTCAGAGGGTAAAAGTCCTCTACTTGCACAGTCTGCTGGATTTTGGTCTGAAGGAATCCAGCGCCAGTGTTGAATAGGAAGGATCCCTTGTATTTCAGAAACCCGGTTAGCAACAAATATTTGCCAACGTGACGGCTCAGATCTTAACCATGCTAAAACGATTGTGGAATCTGTGAAGGCGTGTATTGCATCAATTTGAATATGTAATGACGAAAGAACGATTTGTAGTAAATGCACTAACAACACAGCTGAGCAAAGTTCAAGGCGCGGAATCGATATTGTTTTCAATGGTGAAACACGAGTCTTCGATGTCAACAGGCTAACTTGATGACTGGACGTATCAGAAGATTTTAAGTAAATTACTGCAGCGTATGCCTTCTCAGAGGCATCACAAAAACAATACAGTTCAATATTAGACGCTTCGTGCAAAAGAACTCTTCGAGGCACCGTTACAGGTTCAAGTTGAGAAATATCGTTGCTATAGTTAATCCATCGCTCCTTAAGCTCCGGAGGCACAGGATCATCCCACGATAACTGACATTTCCACAAATCTTGAATCAAAATTTTTGCAGTTATAATAAATGGCGACAACCACCCAAGGGGGTCGAAGATGCTTGACACACTAGACAAAATAGATCTTTTTGTAGGGAAGGCTCTGTGCTTATCCGAAAAATGAATGTTATACGTAAAGTCGTCGAGCGTTGGGTTCCATCTCAATCCCAATACTTTAATAAATTTAGAATCAGCGGTACTAGAAGAACATGCAGACAAGCCCTCTGATTTGCGTAGTTTTTCCAACACAAACGAATTGTTAGTACACCACTTGTGCAATTTAAATTGTCCTCTTCTAAGGAGATCATTCAGTTCATGGATAAGATCAATCGCCTCCTCTTGCGTTTTAGCGCCAAACAGGCAGTCATCAACGTAAAAATTATGCATGATTAGATCAACTGCCTTCGGAAATCTCGCTGCCTCATCAATTGCCAGCTGTTTAAGTACTCGCGTAGCTAAATAGCTTACAGATGCGGTACCATACGTGACAGTACGCAACCTATAAGTCGAAATTGGTTTAGTGGGGTCATCCCTCCACAGAATTTTTTGAAAATCTCTATCTGCATCATGAATCTCTATCTGGCGATACATTTTTTGTAAATCACTTGTAATTGCAATGTTATGACATCTAAACCTCAATAAAATAGCGAAAAGATCGTCCTGCATCTTTGGACCATTCATAAGCGTATCATTTAATGATACACCAGATGTAGTTTTTGCACTAGCATTAAAAACAACTCTTAATTTTGTGGTGGAACTAGACTCATTAATTACATGATGGTGCGGAATACAATAATGAGCATTTTCTTTGCATACCGTATTGTCGATTTCCATATGCCCAAGATCGAGATACTCTGTCATGAACTTTTTGTATTGCAAATAAATGTCAGGCATTTTTAGAAGTCTTTTTTCTAGACTATGAAACATTTTAAATGCGGTGGCCTTGGAGTTACCTAACACTTTTCTATTAGGTTTAAACGGAAGTCTAACAGAATACCTTCCTTCTTTATTGCGCGTATAATTTTCTAAGAAATGCGTTTCACAAAGCCTTTCTTCCCTCGTAAGCGATTGTGTTGACGGAATTTGTTCTAATTCCCAAAACGACTTAACTAGCTCATCTGTACTAACACTTAAACTATTAACAGAACTAGATTCTAAGTCACAACAGCTGAGCGTTGTGGCTCCTGCGATTATCCACCCTAATCTAGAACATACTGCGAACGGAAGATTTTCACCCCGTTTTATTACCTCTCCGTTTACAAGCGAAAAAAATACATTTACCCCAAATAGAATGTCTATGCTTTCTTTCTTAAAATAAGAGGGATCTGCTAACAATAAATCCTTATACTCATTAAAACATTTCACAGGCGTAGTTGAATTGGGCAATTCCCCACAAATTTTATCAATGACGTAAGCGGAGGTTACTATCTTAAATTCAGTGTCAAAATGAGAGGAAAATACTAACTCGACTGCTCCATTGCTTAGCGTATTATAACTTCCTAAACAGGAAACTGAAATTTGAGCAGGGTTAATTTTCAATCCCAATTGCTTGGCACATTCTTTCCTAATGAAATTTTTTTCTGATCCCGTATCCAGCAAACATTTACAACTTATCCACTCATTTTTAGAATTTCTAATCTTAATTACAGCAGTGCATAAAAGAACAGATGAATTGCTATTATTCATACTAGTTCCCAATTCATTACCATATGAATTATTTGCACATACTATAGACGTAACTTCATTTTTGCGATTTAAATCTAAACTCGTATCTACTGAACAAGGAATAAATTCTTTAGCACTTACAGAAGGAAACCTAGGTATCGACCTATTTTCATTTTCTTGATGTAACATACTGTGGTGCCTCTTCCCACATTTGAAACAAGTATTACCACTTTTACATTTTCTAATTAGATGCACATTAGAGAGGCAATTAAAACACAGTCTGTTTTGTTTTACGAAATCAAATCTTTGCGGTACAGATAGACTGCGAAATTTTACACACTTTGATAAGTAATGATTATCTTTACAATATGAACATACAGAAACCGCAACCAAAGCGTTAACTTTAGAACTTGTGGGCTTTTGAACTTTACCGACTGAACCCTTACTGTTTTGAATTGTTCTAGCGTAACTTTTTAGAAACTCTATTAAATCCCTAAGTTTCGGAATTTCAGAATTCTTTGACTGGCGTTCCCACCATAATTTAGTGGAAGTATCTAATTTTTGTAATATTAAATACAACATTAAGGTATCCCCAAATTTATCAACCGATTGACCCAGCGTTTCTAATGAACGAATTGATTCATTGACATTATCTACGAAAGTCAACAAAGCAGAAGCGGATTCATTTTGAATGCTTTGAAGATCCAAAAAGCGTTTAATGTGAGCAAAAGTTTGCTCTCTTGTATTTGAGTATCGTTCATCTAACAAATTATACGCAATTTTAAAATTACTATCAGATATTGGAATAGAATTTACAATTTTCGCAGCATCACCTCTTAACGAGGTTTTTAAATATTGAAGCTTTTGAGCATCAGATAGAGATTCATTTTTTGTTACTGTTGCATTAAAAAGATCTTTAAACGTTAGCCAGTCGATAATATTGCCACTGAAATTGGGCAAGGACAGTTTCGGCAGCTTTATTGTTTCACTTTCGTAATTTGTTTTATCTGCGCTACTTAAACTGGAGACGTTTAACTCTGGTTTCTTCTGCTCGTTCAGTTTTTTCTCAGCACGAAATTTAATTAGTATTACTTTTTCGTTATACGCAAAAACACTTTCTAACTCGCTATCTAATTCTTCAAGATTTTCAATTAGCGCTTCAACCTTATAGTCAATATCTTTCAATTCAGCCTCTTTTTGCTTTAACAGTTCTAAATTTTCAGATATTTCCTCAAAGTTAACATCTTGTTCTTTTAGATTGCCTTCAATTTTCTTTACGTAATTTGTCACTGCTCTTCTTACGATAGAACGTTTTGCTTTCACGCGTGTCAACTCAATTTCACTTTCCTTCGCGTCTTTAGACATTTTCTGGTTATTTAGCAGTCACTAATTTCAAACTTGAAATTGCTACTCACCTCCTTTAATGTAAAGGCTTCGAATCGTAATGCGTAAGTTATTTCACTCCATGCATCTTCAACTTGCGTTACATTTCTTCACGAGTCTTTCTTTTTAATATCCGGCTCGACGGACCATGTTCTTACCTCTAGGTAAGATTATCTTTTTTCTATTAGCTGGTTTCTTGCGGTTGGCTCTACTCTGCAACGCAACACAACCATTGAACTACAACAAAAGTGGACTGTATAACTTTTATTATGATAAATTTCATACACTTGAGAGCAGCATGCTTTCAGCCGCTCTGACCTTAAACTCTCTGAATTGGTTGCAGCCAGAGGTTTTTAACTAAACATAGGTGGCGCTTTAACACCTCTCAACTACAAAACTTATGTCTGCAATTTGCTTCAAAGTTGTGTGTTTTAGCTTTTGTTTTTAAGCATCATAAGTATGGAGAGTTTCAACGTGTTTCAGGATTAAAGTGATGGTTATGATCAATTATTGTTTCCATAAGTAAAAGTAAAATGCCTGAAACTCTTAAACGAAACCTAAAGTATTTTTTGCAAATGCAGTTGTATGTAACGGGAAAACAAAATTTGAAATAAAAGAAACTAAACAAGTCAGATATTTCAAAAGCTAAAAATATTTTCTTTTATAATATTTGAAGTTTTTAGACCATGAAAATGAATCATAACTTTCAACAATACAAAGATTTAATTAAATGTATTTCATCACCAAACAAATTCCATAGTTAATCAAATGTTTTAAAATACCCTATATTGTGTAACATTTCTTTTAATTAAAATGCTGCGATCGATTTGGAAAGAGGTCCGTTTCTTTTCGTTTTCTATGCATTTTTTTTATACTTTATCTGCTGTTTTTTAGAAAATAGTATATTGAATAGATTATATTGGACTAAAAAAAAAGCTTTGCTACTGAAAAAAAGGTGCTATTATAATGCTTACTGTATTCACTAAAAAATGTATCGCATGTTTGAACAAATATACCGTAATTAGCAACTGATTATTTGCATTACAAACCATGTGTGAAAACCAAAAATATGTTGCATTTTTTGGGCCCGAGGATTTATTTAATTAGTGCACTTATTTTTTTTTTTTTTAATACAGACTTTTGGAAGATATTGCTTACAAAGAAAAAAATACCAAATAAATAGCAGAATGATAACAGTCACAAATTTTTACAAATGAGGGAGTGAGAAGCAAATGGATGTAAGTGACAAAATTAAAAATTTGGACGCAATCAGTATAAATGATAAGAGAACCTCTCTTCTGTTTAAGGGCAAGAGAAGGTACTAGTAACTCGGGTGGGTGCTTCTATACAGCACGATTTAGATAAAAAAAATCAAGGAAAGTCTTCTAGCATCTGAACTTCCAACGCGTTTTACTTGAATCTCTCAAAAGCCCACTTATATCCTTTTGCTTCTCACCGCCTCGAATGATATTTATTCTTTGCGTTAATTTTCTCTTGGTATCGAAATGAACTCTCTATAAATGACATCACACTTTTTCTCAACATATTTGTCCTTCTTTCCCTTTTGTCACTAAGTTTTGCACTTTACTTTACTCCTCCAGTAGTCCCACATCACGCCATAATACATACACATATTTAAAAATACTTATTTCGATTGAAATGCCTTCTTGTTACCCCCCACCCCTTTGTCACAGAATGCTATTTTCTAGAAACTCCTCCCCACTTCAAAAATTGACATCGTTTGTGAACGATGCTAAACAACGTGCGATATAGTTTGAATAAAGAATCGTTAGATAAGTATTTAAATGTTCGACAAAAAGAAAACCATTAATATGGAACCCCATTTGAAGTTTATTCACTTCTAAGGGGGGGAGCTTCTGTCCCCCCCTCCCCATCCCGATGAAGTGAGCTTCTGCTTCCTCCATATATATTTTTGATGCTATACAATTTATGGGAAGTTGTGCGACCTGAGTGAAATAGAAATAAATTGACAGAAAAAAAAAAGTTCCACGTGATACATGTGACGCGCATGCAGATAGCTTTGTTTATATAAAATGATTTTAGGATTATCCCGTTTTACGTGATATTTGAAATGCCTCCAAAGCTAAAAGCAGCATAAATCAAGGTTTGATGATTATGAATTTCGTTTTTAACAATCTCTGAAGGCGAAATTTTGAACTACTTTTTTCCTTCGCTCAATCAAACGCCCATCCTTTGATTATGTTGCACACAAAATTTCGGTAATTTCTGAGCAATAGTTGAGCCTTAAGCAGCTTTAAAGTTTCAATTATTGAAGTCTTTTAACCCTAGAAAAGTCGCGCTTCGGTCGATTCCCCGTCCGTTGTCAGATATTTCGCTCTATCCCACCACCCCTTATTCTAATAATGGGGCCCATCTTTGTAGCTGAAGGTCAGACTCTTCCCAGCCCACACACTTAGTTCTGAGAATTTTCTTCGGTACTTCAAGGTTGCAGAACTTTTGGAAAGGTATGTTGGTCATTTATACCAATAGCGTGCCATCCTAGTCAGGTGTCATTTTCTCCCCGGCACTTAATTTCTTCTGCTTTCGTCTCACGGATTGCTACGGCGGGGAAAAGACCGAAGCGCGAGCACTAGCGTAACAAAAGGAAACGCGACTTCTCTAGGGTTAATTATTGACACCCTGTACATGAAATACTGGGGAAAAACATTCCTGAACCACATTAGCGACTAATAGATATATTTCCCAATGTTCTAAACAGCTACCAAGGAACCACACGAATAATGCAACAATGAAAAAAAAAAATAAAATAGATAGTAATCCAAGGGTCATATGAGGCAGTGAGAAGCAAAGGGATGTAAGTGGCAAAATGAAACATAACCAGTACAAATGGTTGGTGAACCTTTCGTCTGTCCTGGAGCAAGATATAGTACTGGCAGCCCTAGTAAGAGCTGCTGTACAGCAGGATTTAGAAAAAAAATAATGTTAGTCTACCTAGGATGCTATCTTTAAAGTAGTTTTATTCAAAAACCTAAAATGTCCACTTACATCCCTTTCCTTCTCACTACCTCATATGGAGATTTTTAAACAAAATAAATATTTGCCCCCGTTAGTGAGACATGCAATCTTAAACTCTTCCGAATTTTTAAAAAAGCACGTAATTTAATGACTTGGCGAGAAATTGAAGTTACCTTGCGATTTCACCGTCTACATGTGGTAAAGGATCCATCTGCAAAGCGTGTGACCGGTATCATACATTTCTGAAACTCGATAAATTTGGCGACTGTCTTAAAATTTCGGCAGAACATAAGACCGCATATTTCGATAGCGGGAATACTTTGATGCAATTAATATATGAGTTTAGGCTAGAAACACATACACATGTTCTACTACGCTTTTTTTATTGATATTTATTTTGATTTCTTTTACTATATCAGTATCACATGGTTTGCTGCTTCGATATCTAGGATTCAATTGTTGTAAAAAAGCTAATTGCTATGAATCTTTTATTTCATTGACGAAATAATCCTCAGAGCAAACCTTCATCTTTTAAAGGATAATTTTAATTTTTACTCTTTGTTTTCCTTAAATTTCTCTCGCTTCCTCTTATTTTTTCCCCTTTTTATTAGTACCGTGTAGTAATAAATGTCTAATGATACTCGAACTAGCGAGAAAATATAGCCAGCAGATGCAAATGTGTATTTTTCACTTATGCATTGAAATTCGTTTTTGAAAAAAAAAAATTAAAAGCTATTTTTTCAAAGATGTAGCATATTAGCATCAGTTTGTGTACAAATTTGCTTAATTGATTAGTTAAATTTTTCAATTTCCTGAAAATCAAGAATAAGGGCATAATTATAAAAGCCTTTATCCTGTTTAATCTCATTGTTAAAACAAAAAAGAGCGCAATGCGAAGAATTTCGATGCATATACATTCTGAAATTAAATAGAACTTTAGAAATTAGGTAATTGTGTTTATTTGAAAACACTATTAGTTTTCCCATCTCAGTCAGAATTTAAAGAAATAAATTTACTCTTTCCAAAGTGTAACAAAAGGTGTTGATTAGAGAGACGGTATTAGATTTTATCAGGTTAAAACATTTTTATTTTAAGAAAATTACTTCCCTTAAGAAAGGTTAGTGTTCCAAATAAGGCCAACTTCAAGTTCGTGGAATACTATTTTTCTCACTTATGGTTAAGTTAGTTCCACTCTTTGTACATTCATAAAACGATACATAAAAATAAGAAAGAAAATCACTCTAAAAGTGAAAACTTAAGTTAGGGGAGAGTGTTGTACCTTTGGGATCTTTGTAACTTAGGACACTGCTAATTTCTAAGAATCTATATTAAGCAACCATGTTTTTTGTAATCTACAATAGTGTCCTTTAACTCTGAATTGTGCCATACTAACAATCAGAATCAAAAGGGTTAAATTGATGATTTTAGGAGAGAAAGAAAATTTCATGAGTCCAAAGTAAATATTTTTTAAAATTTTTATTTTATTTATTCTTTGTATTTTTAAAACTAATTAACTGAATTTTGTTTTGTAATAAAAGAGAAGAACTTTAAATATTTCGGTTATAAGAAAATATGGTAGTACATCTAGGTTGACCACCATTTTAGTTTTTCTTACACGACGTGGTAATTGTACTTTGGGACCAGCCAAACATATTGTACCTTAGGACACGTCCCAAGATACAACATATGAATGGTTCTTAACAATTAAGATGTGTTTAGGAACATGGAAAAATGCTATAATCTGATGTAGACTTTTAAACACATTTAATGTTAGACAATAATTAATTTATTATTCATAATTCAGTTTTCATTATTCATAATTTAATTCATTATCATGAAAACAGAATTTTTTTTTAGTTTCATGGTGCAAAACTGGTTCAAGTGTATGGTTGTTTCCTGAATCGTGATGAGTGTCCATGGTACATCAATATTTGTGTCCCAAGGTACAATAGGTTGTTCTACTATGGGACAGTTTGGAACTCTTACTTTAAATGACAGGCAATATTTTATTTTTAAAATGTCTAAATTAAAAAAAATATATATATATATTGCAGAGAAATATGTTGGGGAATTTTAATGTGACTTTTAGATTTTAAATTTGACATTAAAATATGGAAAGTGTCCCGAGTTGCAACACTGTACCCTATATATTACTTTTGGCAGTAGTTTAACAAAACAAAAGGCGAATTCGCCTCATTAGGAACAGGTATCCTTAATAAGGTGTCCTTAGCTGCGAGCCCAAACGGACCATAAAACTAAAATAAATTTAAAAATTAGTTATTGGCAACATTAAAACATATTGAACCACATTTGATAAAGTCAAAAACATTATAGTGGCGAAAATCAATCATCACATGCGGGACTCTTCTATGCTGTTATTTTTTGTTTTTTGGTCAATCATTTGTGCACCGTTCGTGCGCAATTATGCAGCATATGCAGAACTGGGTCATAGACGCCACCCGAAACTTTAATGTTTTAATAAAGACACCGAGATCCTAAAAGGTCAATTCTAGCCTTATTAGGCTACAGTCTACTTTTCTAGGGTTTTTAGACTACATGAAATAATGACAGCAGAGGAATGTGGGACAAAGTGAAATGGTTAGGGTGAACAAATTAAAAAATTGTTTTGAAAATTACAGTACATAAAGAAAGAAAATTGTATTTAAAAATAAAACTTGTGCTGAAACAGTGTTTATTTTTGGCAGTAAGTTTGACACATCAAAAAAAAAAGTGCAAAATTCTCACTTTTTTTTCATAGGGCAAAGTGAAAAAAAATATTGTTCTAAAGAAATATTTTCTTTTCGATTATAAAACATATTTTTGATCCAAAATCAGTAAATAAAAGGTTTAATGAATTAATAAAAAGATAACAAAACAATAAACGAATAATTAAATGAGTAAATCAATTAATATATGCAGAAAAATAAATGAGCGAACACAAGAATTAATTAATAAGAAAATAAGTGAAAGAATGAATAAATAAGTGAACTACTAAATGAAGGAATGTAAATTAATTAATAAATAAAAACGTAAGTAATTTATATTAAATGATTGAGTGAGTAAATGAAACAAACTATTTCACTTTGCCCCGTATATACTTGACTAATTATACAATTCATTTATAATACAAATTAGCTTAACAGTAACTAAATTAATACTGCATTGAATATTAGGAGGCCTCAATTAATATTTAAAATGTTAATAACAAGAACTTTATCACTTTATAGTAACAAAAATAATTTTTGACTTACAACAAAATATTACAATATGAGTATCATTTTTTAAATGGTGCCTGTATTACCAAATCCTTTAATCTTTGGCGGTATTTTTTTCCTGACTGAAATAGACTACAAACGGTACTACATAGCTAAAATAATACCAGATAGGTGGAGTTAAAAGCAAAGTAAATATTTCACCATTTCACTTTGCCCCATGTTCCCCTACATAGTGGCAGTTTTCATTTTGAATCCGTCAACTACAAAAATAAGTCTTCCTAGATCAATTAATTTTTATGTACTAGTAAACTGCAGTGAACCATGAAGAAACAACATTTATTGCAAAATAAAATCAGGCTATCTTGACAAGACTCTTGTAATAACGGTTACTATTGTCTACAGATAGCAAATGACATGTTGATAGCGCTTTAGCATCAGTTAAGCTTTGTCAGGATGATAAAATCACGATCTAGCTAATTTTGCTACCCTACTTAGAAAAATGTAGGGGTTGGCCTTATTGGTCCACATGGCCTTCTTTGGAGCACTCACCTTGTTATTTCTGTTCTTTAGAGACACCTGTAGTTTTGGCCATTTGATTCAGTATGATGTTGATAATGGCAAGCTATAGATAAAGGAACAGATAATATGCGTCTTGCAAATTCATAAAAAAGAATATTTTAGCAAATCCATTCTTTAAGAAAGAGGGTCTGTGAAGGGTAATGAAGAATGGTTGATTTTGCTGAGGCTTTCAAGGAACTTATATAGTTAAAATAGTATTTTTAGGAAAGATTGTCCTCATTAAGAAACATATTTGAATGTTTGATGTCCTATTTTAATGGTGATTTCTAAAAGAGGTCGATTCTGTTTTGAAAGTTTTCCTTACTTAAAAGTGTTTTTGAAACCAATTTCATTATCAAATCAAATATTTTAAAAAGGATTGTTGACTTAAAAAAAAAAAAAACTGTTGAATGTTCTCTATTGCGGAACTTAAGAGATTACAAATTGTTGCGTCGTCTGTAGAAAAATAATACAAAGATTTTGTTTTGAATTTTATTAGATACTTTTACTGTTATCTTTAGCTTGAATGGGGAAACTTTTAGTAGGATTCTTACCGTTATCGAATAGTTGCTGATTTTGAGGGACTTATCTTGTAGTTCTAGTGGGGTATTAAGAGATTGTTGGTCATTTAAAAAGTATTTTGTGTATGGTTCTCACTATTCCAATGGAGGTTTTAGAAATACTCTTGATGTTATTTTGAAAGTCTTTTCTTATTCTTAAAAGTTTATCGCAACTAATTTCTTTGCTTAAACAGCGTATTTAAAAAGAATAGTTGAAACATTTAGATATTTGAAAATGTTTTCTTCACTCTTTTACGGATTTTTAGAGCTTAATGCCATTATGATGTCGGGAGTTTTTTAATTATATTTTTTCTTGTGTAAAGCATTGAAATCTATATTACTTATAGTCCAGTCATGTTAGACATTAAAATTGCAAAGTTCAATGCAGTTCTGATTTTTTTTATATAATATTTTGGGTCAGTTAGAGTAGTCGAAACCAAAGTTTTCAGTTTTTCAAAAATATGTGCTTGCTGTATAATTAACGAACAATGGTGAAATAATTGGGTGGTTTTTAGTCTATCCTTTCTAACTCCTGAACTATGCCACTTTTGATTGAAAATGTCAAGAACCGTTTTAAAGTGCATTAACTTTGAAAAAAAAATCAAGTTGGGGTGGTGCTCGTGAGACCAATAGTTTGGAAGATATTGGACTTCAAAAATTGACCATTTTTTTACGAAAAATGAAAATATTCTGCTTTGATCACATTTCAGGCCAAATATTTACATAAATTCCTACTCTAGAAGACAAAAAATCGGATATGCTGTGACAGTAAATTTAATTGCTTTCATTTAATTTCAAAATAAAGTCTCTAGGTTCAGTAGTTCTCTTACAATCGCAAAAAACTAATAATTGAAAAATTTGATTTTTGAAGAAAGAAGACACAACATTTATTAATACAATATAAGTACCCTAGTCTAAAGAGAAAGGCAAGTAACGATACAAAAATATTTTAATTTGTGTTTATAGAAGTTATCACTGTTAGGAAAACATACCGTGTACGTAAAAAAATATTTCAGACCAGTAGTTTACAGCCTTTACAGGTAACGCAGGCCTTCCTTCCCCAATGTATCTATAACTTTCACCCTGATGATTTTTCAGCCGCATTTGGTAAT
Source organism: Uloborus diversus (assembly GCF_026930045.1). Taxonomy (NCBI): domain Eukaryota; kingdom Metazoa; phylum Arthropoda; class Arachnida; order Araneae; family Uloboridae; genus Uloborus; species Uloborus diversus. The sequence goes on along the minus strand of NC_072736.1, from coordinate 154,594,737 downwards.
TCGACTGGAAAGTTAAACACATAGTTTTATTTTGAATAGAGAATATTTCTAAACAAAAGCCTTTTAATTTCGAAACAAAATATTTCTCATCAGAATAAGGTCTTAGTTTCTCCTCGACTAATAATAAAGCTGAAAGTCTGTAAGTATGGATCTCTGGATGTCTGGATATCTGGATTTCTGGATGTCCGTTACGCGTATAGCGCCTAGACCGTTCCGCCAATTTCCATTAAATTTGCCACAAAATTAGTTCGTAGCATAGGGGTGATAAACTCGAAGCGATTTTTCGAAAATTCGGTTTTGTTCTTTTTCTATTCCAATTTTAAGAGCATTTAATCGAGTAAAGTATTATAACATGAACGAGTAAATTACACCATAACATGGACGAACAAATTACCATAACGTGGACGAACAAACTACCATAACATGGTCGAGAAAATATACATAGCAAATTGGCGAGAAATTCATCATCCATTATTTGTAAATATACAGGCGAACCAAGTGACCTTTTAATTTTGTAATACGGTCAAAGCCGTTCGGGTACCACTAGTATTTAATAAAGATAAAATATTCGACATGCGTCACATGGTCTCCGCTAATTTTTCTTGCAAGGAACAGCGCAGAGATCACGATAGCCAGGGCATCACCGAACACAGTCTTGTAGGAATTAGAATTTTTAATGTGAGTTCTCTCTCTCTCTCTCTCTCTAATGAGACTTTCAATCTTTTAATATTTCGGTTATACGTCATCTTAAAATATAATTTATGTAAAAATTATACATTTTTGGAACAATGTTTTTAATTTTATCTTAACAAAGAAGACATACATATTAATTTTTAAATCTGATATTTGTTTTGTTTCGACTTTTAATGTTTACTAACACCCACCAGACGTTTTGAAAACATTGAAAGTAGCAAAAACTTATACCTTAAATAATAACAGGTCTGAATAGCTTGTTTTTCGTTTGTAATAAAACGAAAAATTGAAAAAAAAAAAAATCACAGAAACTTCGAATAGGGAGCTTTCCTTCAGTCAAAAGTACTACTTTTAGTCATTGAAATGGATAGAATGAGCAAAAAAAAAAAGAAAAAAAAAAAACATGGACACAGAAAATACTTTCATTTTCCGAACAGTTTTTTTATATTAATTTTTTAAAATGTCCGATTTTTCAAACAAGGCGTTGTCTTGACGTCACAAATGATGCACTTTGCCGCATCTTCTACTACGTTTCCACGTTATGATAATCAAGCAGCGAATTAAAATTGCGCTCTAAACTTGCTATCAACCATATCGTTGCCAATACACGTGATTAAAGATGCGAATTAAATATTTTGCACTGTGAATGGCAACACTGAATGGCATTTCATCATTTGTGATGTCATCGGCAAAAGGCTTAAACAATGAAAGCGCTCCGATTTAAGTTATTTTTTGAAACTATTAAACGTAAACGAATTTATCAAAAAATGGTCATATCCTATGTTTTTAAGCATACTCTCTCGGAAAAAAATACTTTTAAAATTTTGGAAACGACTCCATTAGAACTTAATTTTAACTTTGTTATAAGTCATAATTACTTTTAACAAGTGAAGTGAAACGGTAATGCAGAAAGTTTTCATAGAACGGGATAAGAATTATATATATATATATATATATATATATATATATATATATAATAAAAAAAGTTTCAAAATTTTGTCGCTTATTGTTAGGTATTCATTAAGATGCATTACATTTTACACACTAAGAGAAGCAAGGCATAAAAGGAGAGGAGAAGATAAAGAAAGAAGGTGGCGAATGAAGTTTATGAAGCGTGAAAAGTGAAAAGAAAATAACTAAAACTGAAAAGCAAACACAGAAATGTACGTGGTACATATTCAATGAAATAAGCTAAAAGAAGCGTCCTCTTTCGTAACAAACCCAAAGTTTAAATTAAAATTTTTTTATACCGACTCGTTTTCTTTGAAAAATTACAAAATAAGTTATAACATTATTTATGAAACTTATTACTTCAGGTTTTTGTAACAGTGTTTACGTCCAATTTTTTTACAGCGTTGAAGAGAAAAATGGGTCACCTTTTAATAAATTTGATATAATTTGCCGTTTAAAAATTATAACTAGCATTAACGTAGCTTAAATTGTAGTTTTGATAAACTATGAAAACATTAGGGGTAGAAGTGTTTAGATTGTTGGTTCGCTTCTAAATTTTATTTTGCTACTGGACAAATAGAAATATCTTTACATATTTTGTGGAAATATAACAAACGCCGTTTTATCTTTCAACTGTCAAACAGTAACAGCGATTATCACGATTATCATTAATGTTAAGACACTCGAACAGCGCAGTGACTAAAATTGAACTAATAGACTAAAATGGGACTTTTATTAGCATATCTTATTCTATTTGCCGTTGCGTCGATCTAACATTAATAAATCTGAAATTATTCTTTGAATATAATAGGGAATGGTTGGTTTTCAAAGATTTTAAAATAATCAGATCACTGCTAAAATGCACGATTCAATTTCATATTATTACTCCAGAAGCATTTTGTTTTCAACCACCATAAGGTTAACCTACGGATGCCGTTATTGTCTTCAAATGCCAAACAGTAACAACGTTTACCACGATTACCATTATTATTGAAAGACACATTCATAACATTGTAAATTAAAGAGGACGCATAGACCAAAACTGGTCATCTATTCATAAATCTAATTCTGTGTGCCATTTTATAGATTGAACCATTTATAAATCTCAAGTTATACTTTGAGTAAAGTAGAAAACATTAGTTTTGAATGATTTTCAAATCATTGGATCGCTGCTAAAATGTACGTTCCGAAATTTCGTATTTTTACTAGACAAACTTTTTTTTTCAACCAATACAAAATAACCCACGAATTCCGTTATTGTCTTCAAATGTCCAACAAAGGTAACCACGGTTACCCTTTTCATTAAAACACTCCCGATTACCACAGGGGGACTATTAGTCTAAAAAAAAGGACTTTTAGACAGAAATGGAGCACTAAGACTAAATTGTGACTCTTATGCGAAAATACCGCATAGTTATTTGTAGTGAGAAGTAGGCAGCTTCATATTACATTATATAGAATCTATCTCCTCAAATGTTTAAATAAAAGTTGAAAACACATTAATGTCCGCGATGTTATCTATGCACGCCAAATTATAAAGTGTTAGTTTCTCTTTCATAGATCTATCACGACAGTTTGGCTGGTGGCTTGCTGGCAGGGTTTCGCATTTTGGATTCCACCCGACTGAAAACAAGGAAGATAAATGTCAGCTAGAGTAAATTGCACTTTTCCATGCTACAATCAGTAAGAGAAAGGGAAAATGTCTGTGTTTTTATTGTAACATACTTTTAGGGCCGCTGTAGCCCCTCCCATCTTTCTAGGTATTACAGTCTGATCCCGATTTAACAAAACTCTATTTAACGTATTTCACGATTCAGCGAATTTTTCTTTTTCCTCGAGTAAAATGACGGCCAAAACCTCTTTTTAACGAATGATAAACCCCGAATTAACAAATTATTTTAACAGCCGATTGTTTTTTCTTAATTTGAGTTAGGAAATACTGGATTGTTTTCCAAATGATATATCCATCTTGTCCGAAGCAGAAAAAGACTTTTTTTTTGGAATCAGCGAATTTTTACGGGCGGGGGAGGGGGGCAACCAATGAATTGCGATTATGACGCAGAAAGCGAAGATGAAATTCCCCTCTAACTTTTTCTAACGCTTTGCATGGCCGGGAAACTAAAATCATATGTCATGCAGCACAGTTGCTTATCAGATAAGACAAGGGAAATTTTTTTTCGCACCCCGATATTACGAATAACCCCGGTTTAGCGTATAAAAGTTTCGGTCCCTATGATTTCTTTAAATTGAGGTCCGACTGTAGAATCATTCATGCACTTCTATGAAGTTAATGATTATGAGAAGTCCAAAAGTTCCATTACATTTAGTTATTATTCGCTTTATTGAACAACAAACTATGCGAGGGGGGGGGGGACACAGTCCTGATCTGTCTTCCTACCGTTGAAATTTAGAGGGGTGAGTAGAATTGTTTCTCCTGGATTTCTTGTATCCAACGGTACCAGTTAGACATTGGCAATCCGAATGAGGCAGTGTTACAGACACAGTTTAAAGAGACGGCGCTGGGTAAAACAGTTACCAATTGCTTAGGCTTGCCAGACGTCTCGGTTTGACCGGGACAGTCCCAATTTTCAGACAAAATCATGGTATACCGGCCGGTTTACTTCACGTCCATAACTTTTTCATTTCTGTACCTCAGAGCCAGATTGACAAAAGTGCAAAAATTGCAATTTTCTGCTTATTACTGCATTGTATGTATAATCGTAGTCCACACAGAGCCAAGCAAGTGTAAGTCTAAAAAAAATACCCACTGTAATAAAATCCTCTTAAAAGAGCGCTCGTCCTATCCTTTGCATCAGCCAGGCAAATGTTTTAGCTTTCTCCCATAAAGTAGCGATTATGGATTTACGTTAACCTGGCTTGAGGTACAGATTTGTAATATTGACCTGTAAAATTAATATCGGATTAGCTTTAGAGTATTTTTACAACAATATTAAAAACAAAAAAGTCCTGGCCAATGCAAAGAACACGTAAATTTTGTTCAAATTTTACTCCTTATTCAAAGTTTTCCTTCTTACTAAAGTGACTTAAAAATATTAACTTGTAGGAAAAAAAATGTTTAAATGTATCTGCTTGTGTCATGTATTATTTATTACCTCTATTTTAGGCTCATAATTAGAAACCATTTATTCATAGCATTGAGAATGAACAGCCCTCTAAAACTCTAAAAACCAACTAGGGGTGTGTACCCTTTTGAATATTTCCTACGCTGAGGGGGGAGGGGCGGTATACTAGTGTCCTGGTTGAGCATTTCAGAAATCTGGCAAGCCTACAATTGCTAGAAGTTTTAATTTATACGAAATTATGGGGCTAAATCTTTGAAACTCGTTGAAACCAATTTTTTTTCCGTAATTCACAATGCATGCTGAATTGAAAAGTTTAAAATGGATTCGAATAATTGCTTTACAATAACAATGTTTTAAGCATGTTCGTTGCTAGAACTTATTGTCTGTCTGACGTAAACAACCTAACTTCTTACGCACTATTAATCAGGTCAAGAGGGATGAACTGTATTTAAGGTTGAGATTGAAAAAGTCAAGAAAAAAGGTCATTGATTTAAACAACCGTTATTTTTGAAGTGATTGAGTGACAGTAAGTATATTTCTAGTAATTTGTCACGGTTAGTAGAATAACTAACATAATTACATTTATTCTTGTTTCTACAACTAAAGTTGGCAACATTTTTTGTCTGATATTATACTTAAAACAACGAATTAATGTCGCTATTTATTGTGGTTTACTTGAGATGTTAACTTATATCCAACATGCAATGACATTAATGCAAACACAGAGACCAAAATGCTGGTTTTTTTCACTATAAAATCTTTTGATTCTTCAAACATGCTCTTTTTTTTTACATTTTTTCTTTAAGTGGTTAAAAGACGCAGCTTCAGCAAATTGTAATTTTACTGATACGTCTTAAAATAAATATGTTAGAAGCGCTTTGGCAACTTAAAGTAAATAAATATTTATATTCTAATTGAAAATCTAGAAATCAATTTTAATTTTTCATCTTTTAGACACAGAATTATCGCAGTATAATATGAATCGGATCATTCGTTAGCAACTTTAGAAATCTAAGTAAAATATTTACAAAGTATTGTTATTCTTTTTTAATTCACTGATAATTAGTCCTCTAATTACAACACATATTGTTGTGGTTTGTCTCGAATAAGTCTTTCGTCACATATTAAATACATGCCTCGTTTCCCACTTTACCGCCACTCATGAAAGTGAATAAACAAGTGCGGAGTTTGCACATTTCGGAAACATTCTTCATGGCTGTAGGCAATTATTCCACTTCATGACATTGAATACATTAGGTTGGATCATGCGTGGGAAGGGAATTGTTTTGGTGGCTATAATGGTGGTAATAAGAGAACCTCTTAAACGTTGGAAGTGATTTATGGTTGAAAGGAAGAAGTAAAGTCAAAGAAAACAAAAAATGATTTATTGAAAGGTTTCAAAGTACAAAACAAGAATAAGGACATAAATAAATAACATATTTCAAAACCAATTTAATTTATCTGAGTTTCTGCCTATTTAAGGTTTTAAAAATTCATGAGGAGCATCATAATTGAATTACCACTATTAAATAAAATGTACGTTCCTAATGACACATCTTCGCCTTATTGGAACAATGTGATAGTTATTGTCTTAATTGTGAAGTGGATTTTGAGTATATGGGTGTAAAATAAACAAAGTACGGAAATTGTAGACGTGATTTTTTTTCTTTAAGTTTTGAACTTATTTACTACTAGTGGTATCCGCACGCCTTTGCCCGTAGTAGAAAATTAAGAGACCATTTGGTTCGCCTATATATTTACAAATAATGGATGATGAATTTCTCGCGCATTTGCTATATATGCATTTGCTTGCCCATGTGAAGGTTCCAGGTTATGATAAGTGCGTAATTTATTCAACCACGTTGTGATAATTTGCTCGATAAAATTTTCTTAAAATTGGAGTAGAAAAAGAAAAAAAAATCGAATTTTCAAAAAATCGCTTCAAGGTGCACACCCCCATGCTACAAACTAATTTTGTACAAAATTTCATTAAAAATCGGCCGAACGGTCTAAGTGCTATGCGCGTCACAGAAATCCTGACAGAGAGAGGTCTAGACAGATTTTCAGCTTTATTATTAGTAAAGATATGAACCTAGGCAATATTGCTTGCAACGCTTCAGTTCAAATTAAACACGTCAAGCACGCAACACCATAACATAGTACTAGAAGCAAGATATTAATATACATCAAATAACGGCAGCCATGTTATGTGAAGGAGGTAATTATTTTGGTAAAGTTTTAAGTGATGCAGTAAAAGTTGAAATCAGGGGCTCTCAACCCTTTAGGCTCTGCGCGCCCCTTTTAAAACTGACATGAGCTCCCCCCTCCCTCAATACTAGGGCAAAGTCAAAATTTCAAACTGAATCTTGTTGGGATAACTGAAGCAGGTTATTAAATAAAAATATTGATAAATCGTAAACAATTTTAATATTACTACGCATAGCTTTGTTTTGAGCATAGTTTTGTTAGAACATAGGAAATTAAAGATATGAATGCAAATAAATTGGAAGCAATCTAGGACCTAGATGAGGTTGATTATCAACCTTTAATAGTACAAAAATTTATAAAACTGAGGAAGAACATGTAAAAGTTGTTTTTGTAACCATTGAAAATCATTTAGCCATGCTGGCAAATAATTTTTAAAAAGTGTTTTCTTGCTGAAGACAAACTGATAGCAAGATACGAGTGGATTAGAGATCCATTTTAAAAGATTCCTGAAGGACTGAACCACAGGTTTAAATACATCGTAGAAAATAGGCAAACATTTTTTAAATGTGTGGTTGAAGAACATCAGTCCATGTAGCTTCTGTTCTTACCCAAAGTTTAAGGGCATTGTCATTTTGATGAATTTTGCAAAACGATGAATTTCTTGAAAGTTCAATAGCTGACATGTCCAGGAGTTATGCATTTCATGAAAAATGGGATACCTGTTGCTCTGGGAAGAAGTCTTCAACAAACCCAGCAACACGTGGACGGGCGTTCTCCAGGAAAGCTTCTTATTAGTGATACTACTTACAGCTCTGAAACTCCCTTCAAGCAACGGTTGCCATTGTGGATCACTGAAACTTCTAAAAGATAAGGTAGTCCGACTCCTTTTAAATGCAACATATTTATTACTGTGAATCATTATACACTTACTAAGCACTTTTCGAACACGGACAATAGTCACCCTTTTTCGAACACTTTAAAGCGTTTTTTGGAGCTGATTCCAAAACACTTCTGAGAACACTTGTCAATACAGTTACTTAGGTTCACTTTACTTTTTACTTCCTTTTACGAAGTAAAGGAAGTATTGTATTCGCAAAACACCTTTCACCCAAAAATCGGCCTTAATTTCCATTTTGCTCGCCCCCGAATGAATATTGAATTTTTTTTTCAACCCGACCACACGTGGATATATGCCTAAGAACCTATAAACATCCGAAATATCCGTTTTGACGATCTCCGAATACAAAGAGTTTTCTCGTGACGTCTGTATGTACGTACGTATGCGTATGTGCGTATATATCTCTCATAACTCATAAATGGCATGTCCTAAAAAGTTGAAATTTAGAACGTAGACTCCTAGTGAGGATTAAATGTGTACCTCTCCTTTTGGTTGCATTCGGATGTTTCGAAGAGGGTCTTTTACTACTTTTTGGGTAAAATCATGGTTAATTTCAATTCAAACTCAAGTGGTATTGCAATTTGGCAAACACTTGGCAATATATCGCCATGCTTTTGGTCACCAAGTTTTGTCGCCAACTTGGCGACAAATTTGGCGGATCTTTTTTTTTTTTTTAAATTTGGTTTCAATTTGGTCGTATTTAGAGAGTCAACCACTGAATCACATTAAGCATGCCAATATTGGGAAAAAGTATCCGTATAAAACGTTTTCTCTGCTTCGGTTCGCAACAAACTTGGGGTGAAAATATTTAAAGTGTTTCTTTGCTTACTCCGATGCACTATTATCCTTAAATTGGAGTAAAAGGAAGTCATGTGATGCACACATCAGTTCGTTAACACTTAGAAAAACTTATTTGGGGAAAAAAAATTTGTGACCTTTTTACAGCACTTATACTACCCAAAATCAAAATAATAGAATATCAGAACTGTTCGAACAAAATTTGTTCCTGATTCGGGAAAAATTAACGCATGCAAATTAAAAAGACTAAAACTCATTATTAATGAATGGGTAAATTAATTTACACAAATTTTCAGACATTATTTTATTAATTTATGGATCATTAACACATTAGAAAAATAGATTTTTATATGGGTCAGAAAATTTGAATAGCTTGGCGTTCGGATAATTTTACGCTCTTTTAAAAGCCTTTTACTGCTCAAAATGGGTCGTCAAGGTGATAAATAGAAAAAAAAAAACGAAGTTACACATTGTAACATTTCTTAAAGTTAGAAAAAAACTATCCAATTCAATTGAAATGAACCTTTTATAATCAATAGTATGTAAGATTTTAAATGAATATAGAAGGACTGACCAACTAAAAAGTAACCGAAGTAAACGAAGAAGAAAAATTGTAACACCTGGAAGAGATGAACCCAAATTAAAGTAATTTGTCCAAAATAATTGTTGAAAAATGCTTCTTACGTCCATAAGTGCTGGACAGAATGTGTAGTTATCTTATCCACGCCAACTACACTGCACGGTTGCATGAACTGCAGTTTTAATTGCGCATCTACGAAGTAAGACCAAAGATAAACATGAAGCAGAAACGTGCACGACTCTCCTGGAGCAAAGAGAAGCTCAAACAGGGGCAACAAGGTTGGAAAAGGATTATATTCAGTGATGAATATTTTTTTGAAATATTTGTCAGCAAAGAAAAGGTGTTCAGGTTTCACGTTTAAAAAGAAAAGCGTATGAGAAATCTTGTGTAAGATGTTCTCTCCACTTTGACACATCCTTCTTGGTTTGTGGGTGCAGGAGGGCTACTGAAATTGGGAAGTTATGTATATCGTAAAATGAAACAATGCGTGACTTCCACTGTTTATCAATAATACTGCATGATACTTCATCTGAGGCAGAGCAGTTACACATTTAGTGACACTTTTATTTTTCAGCTAGATTCTACTCCGTGTCACATCTGTAAATCAACTCGGAGGTTTTAAACACAAAGAAGATTTTCACTGGTTATTACTGAACTGGTCAAGCAACTCTACCAATATCAATACGATCAAAAATTTGTGGTACCGGCAAATAAAAAAAAAACAGTTCAAGACCTGGTGTCCGCGAACAAAATTGAGCTCGTTGCCGCATTGTATGGAAACAGTGTCAGAAACGATTAATGTAAACATGTGGTTGAATCCGTGTGAGAAAGGATTAAAGCATTGAATCGAGCAAAAAATGACGCATTCTAGCTTTGATACTGTCGCGGAATAAATGCGGAAAATCTTCAAATTATTTAAAAACCAACAAGTGTTTATATTTTTCCATTCCGGTTCTGAACAAAAACGTCATCACTAGCAATAGTATATCCTTAAAAGTGCCTTGACTACAATGGCTGCTGCTTGTATGAATCACGTTTGTTCCAAACAGCTTTGATTCCATAAAGTGGCTGATTAAATAAAGTGGCTAATTTAATAAAGCTGGATTTTGTTCTGTTTTCGGCAATTTGATTCAGCAAAGCGGCTGATTCAATTAACCACTGATTCAATTAACCGGCGTCCACTGTTGTAGAATTTTTCAAAAGCAATACAAACCCGTATGCATATCTAATGTGATATAAATACACACAAACGCTAGTGTTTTTCTTTATAAATGTGAAAATCTTTCAATTCCTTAAAAATCAACGAATCTTTTGAATTTTGATTCTGACTCCAAATAAAATATGTTCATTACTGGTATTATTATCGTACATGCCTAAAATTATGCTGAAATAATGCATTTTAATATCCATCCCGTGCATTGCAAGAAATTGCTGCTCTGAATAAAGCTTTGCTATTAAAGTTAATTGTTATGGAACACGAAAATACATTATTCCTTTAGGTTATTAGGTTTTAAGATGAATTATGTATTTGAAATTTTGGGTTAAAACACCTATCCCAGAATTTTAAAATTCAACCAGAACTGTAATTTAAAATATTAGGAAAGATAAAAAGTTAAAGCAAGTTTCCTTAAGCTTTAATTAAAATTTGCTGCCTAATTTTGAGGCAGAACGAAGAAACATACATAAAGTTTACGAAACCTAATTAGTTTTTCTCTTGTTATAATATGACTAATTTCATTTCCATGGCGGTTTTGAGTCTCTTCTAAGTCAGTTTCTCGTTAAAAGTGTTACGTCATTCAAAGAGGCTTCCTTTCCGTCATACTCTCATTAAAATTGCACCAAGCGTTAGCAGGGTAGAATTTATTTTCTTCAAGAGTGTGTTCAAAATTATAAAGTTTTTTAAAAGAGGAAATGTTTTTTCCATTTCTTACTTTCTTACAGAAATGAATGCATGAAAGTTGAGAGTGTGGCATATAATGACAGCGAGAAATAAGTATAAAATTCACCTGATCTCCTTATGTTTGGTGAGCTGTGTAATATTTTGTATCACATAAAATCTAAAAAATGAGACCATTACTGCCGTGGGCAGTGATTGCAAACGAGCAGCAATTGCAAATTTTTAATTTCTTTTTTTCTTACATTTTTGTCATCTATTATACGTTAGATTTCCTCTACAAGTTTTCTTATCTGGTTTGCGCTGAAAAAATGTGCAAAAACTCTCCAATTCCAACGTTTCTTTATCGTTATTAATGAATTCAAAAGGCGTTTCTTCAAATATCTAGAAAAATTGTTTCTGCAGATACTGTTGTTTACCTGCCCACGGCAAATTAATCCTTTCAAATTAACACTTTACAGATTACAAGTTTCTGGAGAAAATCTCATGTATTTCTTCATTTGGTTATCTCTAAATAGCGTATTTATCAGACATGTAAAGAGTGCAACTAGAATTTTTAATAAAATATTTTTAAAAAACCGCTTTTGAAAAAAAAAATAATAATAAAGAAAATTCCCCCCTAATTCATTTTCTAAATTATTTTCTACATTTACTTACTTTTGCACTAATTATTGATACCAGTTAATTTCATAAATTTGCTTGAAGCCTTTTTAAAATACTAGGTGCTATTTTATCACTTGACAATATTTGCGTACCAAGCATTCCCTCTATCCCTCCTCAAAGCAGTGCCAAATTAGTTTGAAAACTGCAGGGTTTCTTTGCTACTCTCTTAAGCCAAACCCGCCTTTTTAAGTACTCGACCTTCAATTCCAGAAATACAGTTTTCGATCTAATAAGATATTTATTTGCTCAAAGTTGATTTTATGCAATGACCGAGGGCAAAAATCCTTACAAAATGAGACGCGGCTTAAGAATATGCAAATGGTGGTATTTTGAAACTAATTTGGAAGTGGCTTAATGAGAGAAGAAGTAAAAGCTTAAAAAGTTGCTGCGGTTGAATAATAGCCAAGCTACCTAAAATTTCGAAAAAAAAAAAAAAAAATTGAAAACATCATCAGTTTCAATTTTTAGTACAAAAATATTCAAATGTATTGTCGGTCTTAATATGGTGATTAGTTTGGGACGGAGGAAACATTGGATAAATCCCTAGACAGACCTTATATTTTTCTTTGATTTTAAACGCTAAAATATTCACAGATATCTGTAAAACATCATCGCAAGAAAATATTTTCGAAAACGTATTTATCTATTTGTTGCATTCTTGAGGAAACTGCTAAGTTTTTTTTTTTAAATTTATTACTGGAATTTTGAAAAAGCATTTTTATTTTTTGAAAGTTCTTTAATTCTTTAAAAAAAAAAAAAGATTCTCTATTGTGGTGTTTTCTTGCTCAGGACTGTGGATTCGGATTATTGGAGTGGGAGTTAGTTTGATTTTGGGATAAAGGAATCCGAATCGGTGGTTTTAAAATTCCAAGATTCGAAGTTGGTCATCCCCTTCCCTCCTTTTTGAATTTGTAGCTCTAGTGCTTCGAACTCCGAGCCGTGGAGTCGGATGCAGACGGTTTTTGGGAGAAAAAAGTCAGAGTTGGGAGGCTTCGAAATTCAAAGAGTCATATATACAATATACTGACAGCCCGGTGATCACATCTAGAGACAGAGAGGATTTGTCCATGTTATGGACTCTTCAGTCTAAGTGGATAACCGAGCTGGAGGCAGATGTCATATCATTGAACCCAGGAGTGCCAAAAAACTGGTAGCTAAAGTAATTTCTGCTCACCAGCCATAGTCCACAGCCATGGTACTGTCCAACTAGTAAATTGAAGACAAAACTAAGGTAACGGCCATTTTTACTCCAACTCCGCAAGTTGGTCTATTTATTAAGCGCAGGACGATTAATTTACGATCTGTAATACCTGTACTTATGTTTTGTCCAAAAGACAAAAAATAATTTAAAATAACAAATTTATTTTAAGAAGTTATGAAAACAAGGAATAAACAAGCAAATTAGTATTTTGAAGGCAACTGTTTTGAAACAAGTAGCAAACATGAATTTTAGTGTTAAAATACGCGTGTTAATGGGTTTGAAAATGGTTTTTCAAAAATTCATTTAGGGTGCTAATTGTTACTTTTATAAAACCTTTGAGTGCGTAACAGAACGCTAAACTTACGGGATATTTACAAAAATATTCGTGGCTAATAAAAAAAAAATGGTTGTGAAGGTCTAGTTTCCGATCGTGCTGTTTGCACTACTTAAGCACAATGAACTGTTGGGTTACAGTTACTCTGCCTATACCAGATTTTTCTTCCAACAAAAGCTTCAAATTTCGCATCACCATGCTTGCTAAGCAAACAAAAGAGGCAAAAGCTGCTTTATATCTGGTCTTACAGCAAAATTAGTGGCATTGTTGATCTTACAACCTTGAATAGAAATTATTTTTTGGATTTTATAACAAAAGCTGCACTTCAGTTTTCAGCGATGTTTATTACTTTGAGATTTCAGGGAAAAGTAAACCGAAAACAAACATTCCTGACAATGTTTTAAATTAAAATAATGAATTTGAAATTAATTGCTTCTTTATTCTAAAATGTCTACGCATTTAGTTACGGGAACTTACTGTTTTGAAAGACTATTCTAAAACGCTAGAAAATTTGTCAAGCCAAACCTTCTATTTTTACAGTTTCTGTTTAGTAAACGGAGGAAAATTACTACTAGGGTGAAATATGTTAGATAGTTTTGTCAAAATGTTTCTTTTTGGGATTGTTTTCACTAATTTTGGATATGGTCATTTATGGATAACATTTAGTATGAGCATTGGCAATAAAGAACATTTCTTTTTTTGGTTTCCAGTGGGGCTGTTTAAGAGGCTATTTGGCCAAAACCAGGCCTAGTACTCTCCCCGACAAGGCATCATTCTTCCATGTTTCACCATTAAGACGCTGATGAATGACACAAGTAGGTTTTGACGCCCAGTTTCCACCAGAAGGCGGTACCTGAGCTCTCTTTGATGCGAAAATTGCACAAGGAATTACATTTTGCTGAGGGAATTCCAAGTCAACGAATACCAAAGGGATCTTTTACATGCCGCATAATCATACGAGGCACTGATGATTTTCCGCATCTCGAAAATCCACCGAGTGATCACCGCAGGCAGAAAAAGAGCATTCAAAGGAGTTTTATTTGAAGAAATCACTGTTGTCTAATGCTATGAAACGTATTAGTACCAGTTGTACATAGTGTTTATGAAATCTTGCGCTGACAAAGAAAATTTATTTAAAAACTATTTAAAATGTATACGTATGTATTTTTGATTCAAAAACTTATGTTATCGAGTCCTCCCCCGTCCCATTGTTACATTATTAGCTAAAGGCATGTAATCGGTAGTGACATCTAAAACTGAAAATGGCGTTAATAAAATTAAAAAAAAAAAAAAAAAAAAAAAAAAACTCAGAGGATCGCCACGAGCGAGGTTTTGGTGGTCCACCCTCTAAACATTCTGGTTTTGACACATATTTCCAATTCTAGTATGACAGTTTACTTCCATATAATTACTGTGTGGCCAAGTTCTTATCATCCAGAAAGATAATTCAGGCTACATTAGTGACCAAATAAAAGTCATCTAAATCTTCTCAGATCTAGGAAAGGTGATCACGTAGAATTGTTTTAACATAGCGAAAAATACTTTTTGAGATAAGAATCAAACTATTTAATAATCATGCCTAAATCATAAGTTTGCTCCAACGAATTTTCTTTTTATCAGTGCATAACATCTTGTATATCCCCCTTATAAACACCTTGTATAAATGGATTAGTCATAGGGGAAATAAAACAACTATGGTGAAAAAACATGCAAATTGCCATTAAGGAAAAACGCGTGAATATTGAAAAAACTAACAACAGATGAGCAATTAACTTACATAGATGATTAGCTTCTAATAGATATAACTCAAATGACAAGTATATGGGGCATATATATATATATATATATATATATATATATATATATACATACATACAGGTGCGGACTGGCCAGGTCGGCTAGTCGGGGATCCCCGACTGGGCCAACCGCCGAGTGGGCCACTTTCAACAATTTTATTTTAATTGAACTTAATACATTTAAATTCACACCTAACATTTTTTAAAATGTCATAATAAAAAAAATTTAAAAAAAAAACATATAATTTGTTTTCTCTATGGGAAAAAAGCGTTTGGAAACAGGTTTATTCTTTTTCCACCTTTAGTTAAGGACCAAAGTAAATGGCCCAAGTCTACACGTCCGAATGCTTTCCTCTCATCAACTTTCTCTCTAGTTTTTAGAGCTTTGGGGGCCATGGCTCTCACATTGAGGTAACGGGAGGGGAGCAGAGAAATTGGGGTCCGACGCGGCCTGAAAAAGGGAACGGAACGAAAAAAGAGGATTAAAAACTTATATTTGTACATCTACTAACAAAAATTGAAGGGGCCTGCACCATTGGACAAATCGGCCCCGTCCCAGCCATAAATGCGTGGGTCATGTTTGGGCTGTTGATACAAATGAGTAGGGGCATGCACAAGGGGGGGGGGAGGGACACCTGTCGGCCCTGTTCCGAGCCTGAAGGAGGCCCGAGATTTTTAAATGAGCGGTCAAATCTATGTACGGAGAAACAAGATGGAGGGGCGCCCGTAAAAGTCATTTGTGATGGGCCCCAAAATTTATGTGCACGCCCCCTGGTATTCGCTGGTTGTAACCGCTTCAACTAAATACTGTCAGTCGGCAAACTATTTCATTGGTGTATTGTGAAGTATCTCTATACGAGTATTTTTATCTCAGAATCTCATACGGGAAAGCAAGCCAGAACTACGATAAACTGAATCTAAATCAGGACAAAATTTCGACTTAGAAGGGAGAGCTCCTGAACTTAAGTGGATTTAGGATTGCAACCGAGGGGGGGGGGGGGGCAGTTTTTTTTTTTTTTTTTTTTTTTTTTGAGCAACATTAGTTGTAATCAGGGTCAGATTGAGACTTAACGGGGCCCCTAAGATATTTAAGCTATGAGATCTCTTTGCAGTCCTAAAGTCACCAACGATAGTCTAAAGTCTACAATGGGGTTGTTTTCGAAACTTTAAAAACATTCTTCTCTGAAAGAATATGCTTAAAAACATAGGTGATAGACTTTGGCGCACCTCCACTGGCTCCCTGAATGCTTACGCTTGCTGTCTACCGCGTTTCCAGGTTATGATAATTCAAAAGCGAAATAAATCGCTTCTGAATTATCATAACCTGGAAACGCGGTAGACAGCAAGCGTAATCATTCAATGCGCCACTGGAGATGCGCCAAAGTCTACCACCTGTGACGTCATAAAGACCACGCCTAACTTTCAAAATCGGACATTAAACATTTATTAAAAATTAAGGGTTGATAAAATAAAAGTTTTTTTGTCACTCCATTTTTTTTTTTTTTTTTTTGCTTATTTTTTCAATTTTAGTGACTAAAAGTAGTATTTTTGACTGAAGGAAACAACCCCATTGAGGACCTTGATCCAAGAACCAGTTACGTCCAAACTTTTCCCTTTTTTTTTTTAAATTCAACTTTTGCGTGGGGAGAACATTGATGTTCTCGACTGGTGCAAAAACGAGACACAAATATAAGACCTCTGCTTTGTAGTAAATAATATGGGAAAGATATTAGCCTTTCTATCGGACACTGATGTTATTTGTTGGTCTCTCCGAAAATGAGTGAGTTTGGACTTACCTGGTTCCTGGATCAAGTCTCCTTATTTGAGTTTTTCAGATTTAAATATCGAAAAATTGCCGACAAAGTCTTAAAACTTTTGCCAGTCCCTTAAAATTACTAAAGATAGCTTAAAATTTCACCGATAGAAATTTCCGTGGGAGAACTCCGTAACCCTTTTATCTGCACTGTAGCCTAAAATTGCTTTCAGTTTCAGAAAAAAATACCCAGAAGGAACTAGTGTTTTCCTCAGAGCAAAAAAAGGGCAGTTCGTGTTCTGATAAAGTACGGGTACTTTTGAAGAGAAATTTTGTCAAATAAAAAAGGTGCTTCTTTTACTTTTTGGTATGGGTGCTACAAAGTTCAAGTGTTTTCGATCGTAATTATTTTTAAAAATTTAAAAAGCTTTTTGATGTTTGGTTTAAAAGGTAATGCAAAAAACATTCAGATATATTCGAATCATATTCTTACGGATAAGTGATTGAAACGAGGGAGTGATGTTTCAAGGACAGGCTTGTGTGAATCTTTACCTTTTTGAAAAAAAATCGCTTTTGTGAAGTTTTTGCAAACTTTTAAAGCAAGGAGGGTTGATTACGTTTAGGGTCAAAGGTTAGCTTAAAAGAGGTAAGGCACGGCACCCGGCCTCCAAAAAAATCTTAGGGGAAATACTCGGGAAAACTGTCCTCTTGCCTTTTAATATTCACAAACATATTATAAGATTAGGTTTTTAAATTTTCAATGTCGGCAGAGTCGCCGGGTTCCCTGTGGTAACTGAATTGTAGTTTAAAATTGGGTCAAGTGTGCTTCAGTTTTTAAATGCTTCCAAAAAAGATCACTGAGTTTTCTACTCTCTCAAACGTGACCAAAGATATTTTTGCGTTTTTTCATATTTCAAAGTCGAAACGTTTTCGTAGAGAGCTCCCGATGCTTCCCTGTTCCATTAATTTTACCAAGGGTAGCCTAAAATTGCATTTCTAAAACTTCCCATTTCGGAGAAATTCTGGGAAGAGCCTCTGACATTCTATTGTAAACAAAGATAGGCTTAAATAGACTTCAATTTTGAAAAAAAAAATTAAGAAGACAAAATCGTGGGGAAACCCCTTCTTTTTCCTCTGCTCTAACGTTACCGAAAATTGTAAAATTGGGGTTTTTGACATCAACTTTGAAAATATCGCTTCGAAGGGAACTATAGAACCCCCTTCTTCCGATTCTTTTCTCCTTAGGTCTATATAGATCAACCAATTTCGAAAACTTTCCCGGGGGAATTACCTGATTCCTCCCTTTTCTCGTGTCACTCCGATGTTGTCAGTATAAAAGAATAAAGATGTGCCTTTTCAGACTTATGACCATTAGCAGGGCCCGATTAAGATAGCAGGGGCCCCTAGGCCAAATGGTTTTTCTGGGCCCCTTTGTAGTTAATTCTCACCAAGTGATAGGAAAAGGGGGCCCTGGTTGTTATGTTATGTTGTCAATCCTTACAATTTTATCCATTAGCTAAAACACTTTAGGTCATTTGGGGGCCCCTAAAAACCGGGGGCCCTATGCCACGGCCTAGTTGGCCTATTCAGCAATCACGCCCTGACCATTAGTATCTTTCTTTCAAGGCACATAAAAAATGTGTCAGTGGTGGCTTTATTTTAAGTTTCACAATTTTCTTTTTTTAGAACTTTAAAATTTGATTTAGAAATTTAAAGGAAACTAGGAACTAGCGGTAGTTTAATGTCTTAGCTCGACTCGAAAGAATCAAGATCCGGTACTGCTTGATTTAACTTTTTTAATTTACAGAGGTGGGCCAAAATATTCTTTTGCCGACTGGGCCAAAGTCCGCCAGTCCGCCCCTGTATATATATATATATATATATATATATATATATATATATATATATATATATATATATATATATATATATATATATATATATATATACTACTTATCTACCCAATACCTCATTCGCATGAAAACACTAAAAAGAAGGATATTTTCTGCATGTGAAAACATCTCAATCAACTAAAGTTTTAAAATGCTCTAGAACGTTAATTGTAAATCAATAGTTAATTATAATCGTATATATACGTGCCTAGCTTCTCAAACGTGATGTAAAATTGATTTTATGGGCAGAATATTTTGTTACTGATGAAACATTTTTGTAGAAGTGCTCATTTTCTGAATTTAAATTAATAATTTCCTTAGATTAAATTCTAGCTGTTTTAATCGAATCCAATTATTTTTCTTTTGACGTGTGTATAATGACCCAAACAATAAATTAGGATGTTCAGGAATTATTATGAACTTCTGCTTGAAATGTTACGTTAGTTGGAAAGCATTTTATGGAGCATTTATTAGTGTCGATTATAAACAAAGGACCAAAAATAACGATCTTTTTGAATGCTGATATAATGATTTATTTAGTTTAGTCATAATTTTACATTATGCACTTTATGCATGGGGAGGGGGGGGGATTTCGATCCTGAAAATAAAGTCTCAAACATGGTATATAAATTCAGATGAAACTTTAATGTGCTTATGCCGTAAACATTGCCTAGTATTTATATGGTGGATCCATAAAAACACGAAATAAATATTTACCTTTATATATAACTAGAACTGAGAACTTACCCCCCCTTCAACTAAAATTAAGAACTTTAACTTCGTCTAAGATAAATAACTTTATGTTCGACCCAGGTATAGACGTTGAGCTTCTACTTAGTTGTGATGTTACAAAAACTGGTGCCATTGTATTAGGCCAAGCTTATTGGTTTCTTATCATGCTCGCTGATAAAAAGTAACTTCAAACATGAAAATTCTCTTAAGACCAAAATTTGCTGTCTTTTAAAACTTTAATCAGTACGTAACCAAATTTGCTTTTAAGCTTTTTGCCTCACTATAATTCATACTTAAGAATTTATCAAGGCTTAACAGTTATATAAAACACTTTTGAGATGGTTTTCATGTTTATCGAGCAGTACTTTAGTCAATGGTAAATAATAGCAGGTACTTTGTTACAATTTTTATTTGTGATTTTTTTTTACCAGGTTTTGGTTAATGTTTGAGTCAAAACAAATATGTAAATAAATGGTGCGTACATTTGTACAAGTTAAGTAAAACAGTCAACTTTCTAGTCTGAGTATGGATTAATTTGTTTTTCTCTAAGCACCTCAAGTGTGATAAGGTACTCCATGGCAGGGTACTTTGTCGCAGGGTAGGGCTATTTTGTCACGTGTAATTTGAAAAGAAAAATTAGTTAATAGGTAGCAACTATTAAAATTATGTTTATTGCATTATTTAAATGAAATATTGTATTTGCAATTAATTACATAATCTACGGTAGTTTATTGTAATACAATCATGCGACCAAATATAATGTTACTTAGTAGCCGAGTTAAACAGACTAAGCCACATGAAATTTTTAATATTCTCACCTGCGTCACAATTTTCACAAACTTAAAAGACGAATTCCACTCTTTCCGCTTCCCACGTTGTATCCACTCTCCGGACAAAGTGCCCCGCGTGTATTTGTTTTTGTAACGGTTTCGGCAACTTTGAATTATCCAAACTTTTACACAAATGCATAAATACAAGTATATAATTATATACTTGTATTAATATGTAATTAATTTAATATGGAATTATATTAACATACCTTTACCATAGTGAGAGAGTAACAAAATGTTAAACACCAATTAAAGAATTTACTTTGAGCACTTAATAAAAAATAACACTCTTAGTCAAGCTCACAGATACACAGCGTGTTTGAGACTGTGTGTGTAGTGTAGCAGCAATCTTGAGCAGCTTGGGTCAGTTGTAAAATTTCCCTCCGCCTCTTATTTTTTCAGAATTCAACTTATGACCCAGCTCTTTAATGAGCTGCAAATTAAGATTTCAAAAAAAAAAAAAAAAGTCAAAGCTTGTAACAAATAGAGATAAAAAAAATGAATAGATGAAAAATACTTTCTTTATTAAGGCTACTGTAGACACAAAAATGTTTTTTTACAATAATTTATCCAGATACCTAAATCTTTACGTGCTTGTACATTTATTACATCTAAAGCAATAAAAAAATGGTGAAAAAAAGAATATTTTCAGAAATTTAAAATAAAAAAAATTAAACTAAAAATTCACAAGTTTCAAATTGCTCCATACACCCCAATTTTGTTTCAAACTTTGAATTTCCAGTTGTTTTTTAATCATTAGGCTTAATTATATTAATGTACGCATTACATGTAATGTTTTATGAGACAGTTTATAAAAAACGGCTGAAAATGAGAATTCATGTGGAATTTTCAGCTAATAGGGTGATTTTAACAACAAAAGAGTTGAATTTCTAATTTTACATAAACATTATTACTGAAATTCATGCGTACAAATATAACTAGATATGATCCGCATGTGTTTCCAAAGTTTCATTATAATCCGATAAATATTGTAGTGCATGGAACATTTTAAGTTTAAGTTTCTATGTAAATAATGATAGCAGTGTATAAGTGCTGCAAATGTAAACTAAGGGGCCGGATCAAGGATGTGCAAAATAAAACTAACACATAATTCATTAAATAATGCATGGAATGAAAAAAAATCAATTTGCTCAGAATTCAGTAACTGACATAATATTTTTAAAAAGTTAAAATACTTTTGTCGATTTTTTGCTCAATTTTCGGCATTTTTAGTGCCCACTGTAGCCTTAATCCAAGTAATAGAATGCAGAAAGAGCATTACTGCGGGACACAGAAATAGTATCCATCAAAAGGCTTGTTCTAAAACCTACTGGTTCTTCAATCTAACTTCAATCTTATGGATTTTGACCTTTGTTTCGGCTTGAAGTCGCTGATGGAACTGTTCAAGAAAAACTCGAAGGATGACAGTGTGAGAGAAATGGCAAAACTTTTTTTTCAATAAAGGCATGATTTGAATTGGAAAAATTCTAAAATGTAATAAAATTTGAAAAAGACGGAATTTTATAAAAATATTGTTTTGATGTTTTGTTTGCAGTGCAAATTGATTTATTATCCAATTTCAGAAACAAGAATAAATATCTCATTCCATGAGAAAGTATATTTTAAGTTAGTATTTAAATTTAATAAACTAAATTACATGAAAATAGTGTCTTGGAACTTGTTATTCTAGAACTGTGTTTTCTTTCAAAATTACTATTAATTAACTATTCCAAGTTATTCGCTAAACTTGCTAAACTTATTATATTGATTTTAAGAAAGTAAGTACTAAGATAATTTACTTCTTCAATTTTGGCAACGAAATAACTTTGCAGTATTCAAGATTGATTACTCTTCGAATAAGTGTGCATTTTTCTTCCGCACAAATTTTATACTTTGTTTTTTCTGGATCGGAAACACGAGTTTGAAAAGTATTGGAAACATTTAAATTAGTTATCTAAGGTAAAAATCGATTAGTGTATTTTATATGTTAAAAATATTGAAGTACCTAAGTGAAGGCTAAATAAATGTTAACTAAAGTTTTGTTTATTAAAAAATATATTTGTACCCTTTTGTTGGTTTTGAAATGGGTATGCATCATTTGATTGCTTTTTTTTCGGAATCTTAATCAAGTACGTTACATTTTGCCTTTTATATCATTTTTTTTTTTTTTTTGAGTTTCAATCATTTAGTGGAACAGAGATTATGTTCAAGTCTTCCAAATAAAAAAAAAAAATCTTAATGTTAACCTTCCATCATGACCATCACTATAACCATTTAATCATTCTGTAAAGTCGGCAGTTTTGACTCTCCCAATCATGTGTGTAGTGTACTCATGAATTACTCTTATAAAGTTTCTATACATATACTTTTATATTCAAAATGTTTGTTAAAATAATCACATACAGTGGAACCTCGATATACGTACACATATCGTTCCAGAAAGCAGTTGTAAGGGCAATTTGTAAGAATGGCAAATAATTTTTCTCTTTTTTTTACGTAAAATATAACGTAAAGTGGTTTAGTCCGTTCCAGACCATAGTTGAGTTTTCCTTTAAACCTCTAAAAATAATAAATGTATAGTACTCGAAATGAAATACATGAATAAAAATTACCTGCACTCTGCTGGTACTGAGATGAGCTAATGGCATAAGGAGAATAGGGAAAGGACAAAGACGTTAATCTTACTGCTTGCAAGGAGAGTCGCGTTCCATAAAAATTTCAGCTAAAAGTACTTAATGCTAAATAAGTTAAATATGACCTTTGCGCTAAGAAGTAAAAAAAAAAAAAAAAACGAGCTGATGTGTGCGTAACATGACTTCCTTTTACTCCAATTTAATGTCATTTTCTCATTATTGGCAGTTTTAATGTGATTCAATAGTTTACTCTCTAAATATCACCAACAGTGGCCAAATTGAAACCAGAATTTAAAGAGAAAAAAAAATCGCCAAATTTGTCGGCAAGTTGGCGACAACACTTGGCGATCAAAAGATTGGCAATATATCACCAAGTGTCCCCCAAATTATAACACCACATGAGTTTACATCGAAATTAACAATGATGTCCCCCCCCCCAAAAAAAGGGCCAAAGACCCCTTTCGAGCATCTGAATGCAACCAAAAAAGGAGGTGAACAACTAAATCCAAATTTCAACTTTCTAAGACATTCCGTTCTTGAGTTACGCGACATACACACACACATACGCACATACATACAGACGTCACGAGAAAACTCGTTGTAATTAATTCGGGGATTATCAAAATGGATATTTCGGGTGCCTGTACGTTCCTAGGCATATATCCACGTGTGGTTGGGTTAAAAAATAAACTCAACATTCATTCGAGGGTGAGCAGAATGGAAATTAAGACCGATACTTGAGTGAAAATTTTTTCGCGAATACAATACTTCCTTTTTTGTAAAAGGAAGTAAAAATTAAAAAAAAAAAACGTCAAAAAGCACAAATTGCAGCTTACTGCAGACACGCATTTTGGCGTTATAAGAAACTTCCTTTTCAATGCGAAATAAATAAGCTTATGGCGTTATTTGTAACGTCGAAACACGTGCCTGCAGTAATCTGCAATTTTTCCTTTTTAATGTTGTTGTTTTTTTCTTATAGTTATTTATTTGTTTTCTATATTTTTCCAATAGAAGAATCTTAGGATTTTTTTTCTCTTAAAACCTATCCAATGTTTTCTCACTTTCACCAAAATCATTGTCCTTAAGTCCAAACTCCTGTTGACCCAAACTCTTGTTGATTTACAATGTCATTTTCCCACGAGTTTCTATGTTTTATCCCAGCGTTAACACAAAATTTCTGTTATGGACCAACTTCAACCACTTCTTGCTACTCTCTGTGCAGTTCTTGGAGATCTTATATAATCTACCCGTTTCTCTGGTTTTGACGGGTGCCATCACTAAAGTTTCCCATGGGCACTAAATCCAATAATTACCCCACTGACTGGTGAGAAAACGCACGAATAAGAAGTTCAATTTTATTTGAACATGTTTTTTTTTTCTTAATGGTATTTAGCCTTTTGAAGATCTATAGCAATCTGCCAATACGGCATCCGATTTTTTATGAGCCACTATTAAAGCAAGGATTTCAATGGGACGGATTGCTTTTAATTTACAGAAATTTTGCGAAAACAGCTGTCAACTGCTGCCAACCAACAGACTCTTTTCGACCAGACCGTTCGTATCGACTGACATTCGTCCTATGTACTGACAAATATATATATATATATATATATATATATATATATATATATATATTTCTTAAAAAAAACTCCTAGTTGTATAAAATTCAGAGAATCTGTTAAAAGGTAGTTTAATGTGTTGTTGAAATAATATTTGTGCGAAAAAAAGCAGCTACATTTTCAGAAGTGTGCTTTCTCAACTGCAGAATAAACAAATACTCTGGGAGGATGAGAGGAATGCGTTAGTAGCATATTCAGAGCCCCTTTTATTACACTTCCTTTTTTAAAATTTTTTAAATCTCTCACTATTTCTGTATTTTGTAAGATTATAGTCATTGTGTTATTGAACCAGAGCCGAAGTGCGAAAAAAATATATCAATTATTCCTTCCACTATTGAAAGGCGTCCGCCTGTTTTGAATTGAAGCTGTAATGAAAATTGAAGACTCGAAAAGTAATCGCATCTACTGCTTTTGTCTCACACACATACACAAATTCAAAAACACTTAAAAAAGAATTCAAATCTCAAATAAAGTGAATTTGAAGTGATCTCGCCTTATTTCAGAATTCTCTTTTAGGCATCATTCTATTAACTTCGCGTCGCGAAACTGTCATTGTTGCAAATAAAAAAGTAAATTAAAATGTAATTCGTGCGTCGCAAATAAGAATATTTGGTCACTAAAACTAGACGAAAATCAATCCAAAAGTTTGATAAATGTTGCTTTAAAACTACTTTACTTGAAGTCAAATAACTTTTCTATCAATGAGCAAGAGTAAAAATATCAGTTTATACTTCCCCATTGGTGTACGATAGTCAGATATTAGTCATTGTTGGAGAAATGTGAGCTTTTTTATTTATTTATTTATTAATTATTATTTTTTTAATTAATTAATTTTTTTTTTGCATTTAAATGTGACGAGATTTAGTAAAACCAACTTTTGAATATTGAAAAGGGAGGTTGGGAGCTCAATTTAAAATCCTTTTCCGGTGAATTGCTTTATTTTTTGTCATTTTCTTACCTTATGAAAGTAAAGCAAAAATAGGTATTTATTTTCTCCTAAAAGTTTTAGATATTGAGATATCTGTTTGCTTTTCGGGTCTTGTCGGAATATATTTTCTTCATAATTATAAAAAAACAGGCTATATGCTATAATATTCTGTGAAAAAGTCTTCCGCCCACTGCTGCCAGTGGGCAGGCTTGTTTAGAAGTTTAAATTTGATGAGTAAAAAAGCCTTAATAAATTGCAATTTAAAAGTTTTTTGTTATTTCTTCGCAGATTTTTCTGAAACTGTTAAATATTTTACTTGAATATAATTATGATATTCTGAAATAATTTGAAGCCATGATAGTCAGTAGATTTTTTTTAGAATTAGCAAAAAAGTGCAGACCGTAATGAAAATATCATAGGCCGTGCTTTGAAGTATTTTAAAATTGAGTTCAAGTGTAAAGGAAGATATGCATGTTGTAACAATGAGCATTTATTAAAAGACAATAAAACAATGGCTTAGATATTTTATTACTGACTAGCCGAATCTGTATAATTACCAGAGATACACTAATGAGTCATTTTAAGAGGTAAGTTGTAAAGGTTGTTGCGCAGGTACTTGCTGAAGAGGCAAGTGCAGTTGACATAAGTCAAAAAGCTACATAAAACAATGATATATTTTAAAAATACAAGAACTAGTTTTCTCAGGAACCAAAGTATTGAAACTTAGAAAAAAATATCATTATTTGAGGAAAACCAAATGTTGCTGTTAAATATACACTTCAAGAGGCTTTCACAATCTTTAACTAGAAAGATACTTTACTCAAAGACAATGGAAAGTGATTAAAATGATAGTAAAAGCACCTACCTCTTGATATTCTATTGCAGAAAATGCTTAGAAGGAAACTTAACGTTATTCTAAAAGCGTAATCAGAGGAACAAAATCAAAATATGGTACTGATGTCGAAATAGGACTTTGGTGGATCCTAGCAGACACAGAACAAACAACAATTAAAAAAAAATCACCGACTATCTACCAGGGCTCACTTGTTCCTTTGAGACTAAAAGTTATTATTGATGGTAAAGGAAAAAAATGACACTATCATTCCTTCCTATCTTATATTCTACCGACCCTTTCGCGTATGGTTGGCATACAACTATACCAAAACATGTACATAAATATTTGCTGAATGTTGCTAAACTTGCACGTAAGACAGTCTGACAAATTGGTCAGCTATCAGAGGAGGCAACTATAGCCAGCAATAAGCATTTCCAGGAGAACATATTTAACACGGTACCTTTCATGAGTTGACTGTAATTCAGGCAAACTACAAAGAAACTTATGAAAATCTAATCTCTATTTAAGAAGTAGTAGAGTGTTGGTAAAAAAAAAAATTGCATCACCCTCGCATTTTCACAACAATGTGATTATGTGAGAAGTTTTGGTCGACCGATAAACGATGAAAACTTATGAAATAAACATTTAACAGCAGGAATCTGATAATTGTTTACGTAGATCGGGGCTGTCTCCGGGCCAAGGCAAACCGCTGACCCCATGCTCATTTTTCCATTTCTGAATCTGCGTGTGAGATTAGAGAGAAAAAAAACTTAACCCCATGTCAATTTAAGTCTCATGGCAGGATAAAGGTATTTAAATTGTTACTTACCAGTTTTGCTCTATAGCACGGAGCAGAATCATCCTGGAAAATGACGTTTGGAACTGAAGTAAAGTGATCCCGGATAGTAGGAAGCAATTTCTCCTCCAAAGTGCCAATATACACCTGAGCGTTTACCATTCCTTGCACAAAGTGAAACCCACCCACCCCTTGATCAGAAATACATCCCCAAATCATCTGGGATACGGGATGCTTGACTGTACTGAATGCAGTAGGGATGATATTCCTCTCCTTTGCGGCGCGGGTGATGATTTTTTTTTTGCCACCACTGTAGGTGGTATGAAACTGACCCAAGACTGCTCTGAAATACAGAGCCGTTTTACCTAGAAGCAGTAAATATAAATATCGTAAGGATGCAATAATTAGTCTTAGATAAGCATGAGCTTAAATGCGTCAAGTGTATAGAAGAGGATTGTGATAAATGTTTTCAAAGAAATACAGATTTCTTCCAGATAGCATCTTACTGTGATCGAGTAAGATTCAGATCTCAATACTTGATCTCAATAAGCCCCTTTTTAGTTCTAGTAGTATTGTGACTACCAGTCGAGTAGTAGTCATAGTCATACTGCATCATAAGATAAAAAAAAAAAACCATGAAATATTTTTACAGGGTTTTGTAATACGAACACTCATATGCGCATTGTTTAGTGGAATCATTTTTTTTTTTTTGAAGTGATAGCATTTGCATTACACGATTTTTTCTTAAACGATTTTATTTAATTATCTAGCATTGTGTTTTTTATACTTCTGAAGTTGTAGTATTCATAAAGAAATGACCCTGAAAAATTCACTGCTACTCTGCACTCTTATTATTTGAATGCAAAACTTTTTAAGATTCATTTTGATTCACTGAAATTTAAATAAAATTTGTTAATATTTCAAAGCAAATCCTCATATAAATAATAACTGATGAACGAGTAACCCGCGTGTTTCAGCAATAAAACTCTCGCCGCGGAATGATAATTTGATAATATGTTTTGGTAATTAACATGCACTTTATTGTCACAAGGCTGAACTCAATCCGGTCACTTAAGTGTTTTACTGGTAAGATTGTCATTTCAGGGAAGTGAAGAAACAAAAAAGCGGTCAACTGTGAACGCTATTTACTGGAGTTTAGGGTTAATCTACTGGAGTTAGGGTTAAAATTTCAACCATCAAAATATCATGAAACAGGCAATTGCTTCGTTCAAATGTAGAAGAAGAGAAGCAATATTCACCCGTCATACCTTGACGGACGACTTTCTAGTAAGATAATAAAAGAGGTTATATATGTACAATTAAGAAATGAAGCAATAATACTGAACTGAGCAGTACAGTACAATTAAGGTGAAGAAAATCAAACGAGTGGTATGACACTGGAATGTTTTGATATACACCAGGCATTCATAGTTTTTGTAAATGTGATTCATTTTATTTATTCTGTAAATTTTCTATTCAATGAATTTGGTAAAATGTTTTTATAAATGATGCATTTAAAGCTAAATTGAATCATGTTTATTTTGACTTAATCTACTTTAGCTCTGTGCGTATGTAGTAGGTCTTAGCAATGAATTGTTGCGTTCATAAATGAGGGTGTTCCGAACTAAATTGAATTAACTGAAATGGATTTGATCAAACATAGTTCTAAATGGCTTATTTATCAAAAGCATTTTTAACCGACTTCAAAAAAGGAGGTTATGATTTCGGCTTGCGGCTTTTTATGTGTGTTTTCGTATTGCTTCAAGAATACTGGACCGATTTGAAAAATTCTTTTTTTGTTTGGAAGGGTATGCTTTCCAGATGGTCCCAAGTTAATTTTGCCTGGATCTGTTGAGTTGTCTGGGAGAAATGTAAGAAACTTTAAATTTCACACGTTGTGGCTACTAGACCAGCTTTCGTCACTGCGCGATACGTCACAGGAGGTCACATGGTTTTGGCGTGAACGGTGCATTTTTTCGACGGAGATATCTTGTTTTGAACAATACGTATATAATTCTCTCGCATCCGGTGTTTGATTTTCACGGCGCTGCCTGCTAATTTTAATTTTGTCTTACTAATGTATTTCTTACTCATGTAGCAAATCAGTAAATTAAATGTATTTTGCTTCAAAAATAGTTGAATTAATTCATTTAATATAAAAAAAAATAATAATAAATAATTTCATTTAGTCATTAAAGATTTTTTTTAATATTTCAGTTTTGAAATATATTTATGTTCAATTCAAGGGAAATTGAAGGCAAAATCCCCCCGCCCCCTCCGACAATTAAATTTATATTCCTTAATAAGTATATCGTAACTTGTGTCCAATTTCTGAAGTTTGACAAGTATTGTAGATTTAATGTTTCATGACGGCGTCAGTTTAATTTACAGTTATGGCAATACTAATTAACATACTTCATTGGAATTTTGTTTATGTACTGTGCTCCCTGATTACTAGAAGACGCCTGGACCTATTAGGAAAATTCTTTTTCTGTTTGAAACTGTATACTTCTCCCGGTCGTCTAATGGTCTGCAAGTCCAGGTATGAAGAAATCGGAAGAACTCTTGAAATTTCATGCTCGCGCTTTATTGTTTGTAAATTCATAGCGTCTCTTTATTAGTGAAACGATTTTTATGGTTTTTTCGTTTAATGAATAGGAGTGATTTAACTTAGGTCCCAAACCTTTGCTTCACTATATTTGTTCTTTAGAAAAAAATTAATGGGCAAAAAACAATAAACTTCATTTAATTTCAATATTAAACGATTAAATATAAAATCCATTGTTAAAGAAATTGAAGCAAACAGGAAATTAATTTAGTATCATTGCTCTAGTAGTATTTTGATCTCTCTTCATATATACAACATCACAGTAGATACTCTGTTTCTAGTGTGGTATTGATCTATAACGGGGCCTAGTAAAGAGAATTGTGATTTTTTTTTTCACGAGTTACGTGACACGTATAACTGTGAAATATAAAATAGTTAGAGCCATTTAAATGTCAATGATTTTCCTAACTAGATTAACGCACAAATAAATCCTGTAAAGGAACAAAGATCAGTTTTTGGTGCCAATCGTATAAAATGTTATGCGCATTAAGAATTTTTCTT
Organism: Uloborus diversus; assembly: GCF_026930045.1. Lineage (NCBI taxonomy): Eukaryota > Metazoa > Arthropoda > Arachnida > Araneae > Uloboridae > Uloborus > Uloborus diversus. The sequence continues at coordinate 154,564,511 of NC_072736.1, read as the reverse complement.
TTTTTAATTGACTTTAAAAAGGACGTTCTCAATTCGTCAGAATCTTTTTATGTATGTCCCCTGTAAACTCAAACACGCATAGACCAATTTGGAAAATTCTTTTTTTTTCCTCGTTTGAAAAAGATATATACTTCCCAGGTGATCCCATGGTCATCAAATCAGTATCTGTGAAGCTGGAATCCTTGAAAAATCAAGAAAACTCTTCAAATTCTATGGGCAAAGTCAAAGCGATTTAGGTTGTTTTTTAGTGACTCGTGAATTGTTTTCGGTCAGTTTGACTTTAATAAAGTCAAACTGATGATGAAGACAATTTTCTTTGTAAATAATTGCGCATTTGAAAAAGCATTTCTTCAGAGTCTTCGGAAGTCTCCGAGACGCTGTGCTCTTTTTATTTCTCTATTTTGTTCATCTTAGCTGTTTTCAGACTCCTGTGCTTTCTCACTCGAGATGTACGTAAAGAGTGAACCACATACTCTACCCTACGTACTTATTTTATATTTACACCACTAAAAAGCAAAAAATAAATTATTTTCAAATAAAAAAAAAAGAATTCAAAAAACAAAAAGAACTGAAAAGTAAAAAATAATGGATCATACTTACATACGATTTTTTACCCAAACGCATAAATCAAATTTATTTTACAATTCCTGTACAAAAATCAACTAAACTAAACACCCATTATAAATTAAACACTGATTTTTTTTACGATGAATTATTTTAATACCTAACTAATTATATACGATCTCTTAATTTTTAATAACCTTTTGAAGTCGAGGCCTCCTAACGTAACTGGGTAGGTTTAGATTTAAAGACAAATTTCGCGTTTAGTTAAATTAGTGTTCAACTCTAGTGGGTTGTCAGTTACGTTAGGTAGTAGTTTATTGGAGGCCCCGACTTCAAAAGGTTATTAAAAATTAAGAGATCGTATATAATTAGTTAGGTATTAAAATAATTCATCGTACGGTAATAAAAATCAGTATTTAATTTATAATTGGGTGTTTAGTTTAGTTGATTTTTGTACAGGAATTGTAAAATAAATTTGATTTATACGTTTGGGTAAAAAAATCGTATGTAACTATGATCCATTATTTTTTACTTTTCAGTTCCTTTTTGTTTTTTGAATTCGTTTTTTTTTTATTTGAAAATAATTTATTACAAAATTTATCCAATACGTTCTATTACTTTCTATTTCGCTCCAATACGTTCTATTACGTATTGGATAAATTTTGCAACGTATACCATAACGATTCTGAACGCATACTGCGTCCAGAATCTTACAAATCAAAAATTTATTGGATATACTGGATTCTGAGCGTAGTAGGTTTTGACAACGAAATGTTACGTCCATATATGAGGTGTTCAGAGCTAAAGTGGATTAAGCCTTGACGAACTTGATCCACTGTAGCTCTGAATGCATCAAATATGGAATCGTAATAGTTAAACAAATCATTCTTTATCGGTTTCTAGGAATTTTTAGATTTCATTCGCCACTTGAAACACTTTTTACAAAACTATAGGTAGGCAGTAACAATAAATAAATAAATAAATAAATAAAATAAAAATTTAATACATTCATTACTCTTTTTCTCGTTTTTTATGAAAAAATATTTTTAGACGCATGGAGAAGATCTTTCTTAATGTCCGTTTCACTACCACTAAACACATTGAACTCTTAACGGTAACAATGCTGTTATGTTTTAAATGTGATGTAAAAAACATGTTAAGTAAACTTTCCTGGCTACTTGCAATTAGTGACATTTATTTTGTTTTATTAAATTATTTTTTTTATTTTTTGCACGTTAAATAGTTTTTCCAGAACTAGTCAAGATGCTTTTACTTTGTGCAATACAATTTAACTAATGCGAGATTTCTTTTATTATGTCTTTTTGCAATTAGTTGCTGTTAATAATTTGAATCTTGAAAACAATTTGAAATTAAAGTTATATTAATTTTTCTCTCACTTAAACGGCGTCTCAAAAAAGACCCAGAAAACGAGAAAGAAATATAAATATGTATTTCTTTATATAAATTACTTTAAATAGCAGAAAAATCATTGAAAGTAACACTGCAATTAGTTAAGGTGCGAATTCTCTGCAATTGAAGCACGTTATTTTTAATTCAAATTTTATATTATGTACTGTGCAATACTTCTCTGATTCCATTCCGTACATTTAAAAAAAAAATCCGAAATGTTACTCATTATATCCGTGAACGTTGCGGGATTTCACGGGTTTTCGTCTATTTCCCCGTAAAATCAAGTATCTTTGCAAAAAAGTTTCCTGAATTGCTTCAAGTTGTGCAGTTGTACATGCAGATTACTTACTGGTGTAAAAAATATATTTAGCTACCAGTTTCAAGATTAATGGAGTGCATTTATCAAGTGTTCAGATCGGTTACGGCCCATCCAGGATGACTAAGCTCCCAATGAGACCGAATAAGTAGCTGCAACTTTACAAAGCAAGAACTGCAGGCAAGGGGGATCAGGCATCTTGCTTGCAATTCCGTCTTAGCGCTCTGGATATATTTGCTTTGATGCTTCTTGAGCATGCGTACTAAGTGTGGAAGATTCTAATCAAATGTATCATAACTACCGAATTTCCCTTGAAGGTTCTAGATTGGCTTTAACCGGTGAGATCTCCATATTCTTCAGAAAGATTCAAGACTTATTTCAGGAAGGTTACTGATTTTTAGCAGAAAACATGCCTGGCTTTTGCAAGATATGTCACTGGCAGAAATTAGGCATATCAGCTACCCATTAATTTCCAAAAAACGTTTCTGAATTTTTTTTTTTTGCAGTGTATACAGCACCAACTTTAGCAATATCTTTGTTTTTCAATATTTCAAAAGATTCTGCTAAATATTTTTTTTTCGTTGTGTTGCTCCTATTATTATGCACATTCTAATGAAATTGATGATGCAGATGTCTTGGGTAGGTGTAAATGCATGACTATTTAGATTGCTTTCTTACATGTGGGTGCGATGATCTTTAAATGACAATTTATATAGTTCACTCATATTTGAACGAAATTGGGTTGTTTCCTTCAGTCAAAAGTACTTCTTTTAGTCACTGAAAATGATATAAGCAAAATAAAATAACATGGATCCAGAAAATATTTTCATTTCCCCAACAGTTATTTTTTATTAATTTTTTTAATGTCCGATTTTTTAAACAAGGCGTGGTCTTTATGATGTCACAAGTGATGCACTTTGGCGCAACTTTCTTCTGCGTTTCCACGTTATGATAATCAAGAAGCGAATTAAATATTACGCTCTACGCTTGCTATCAACCATATCGTTGCCAATACACGTGAGTAAAGATGCGAATTGAATATTTTGCTCTGTGAATGGCATTTCATCATTTGTGATGTCATCGGCAGAAGCGTAGATAATGAAAGCGCACCGATTAAAGTATTTTATTTTTAATATTAAACTTAAACAAATTATTTAAAAAATGATCAGATTCTATGTTTTCAAGCATACTCTTTCAGAAAAAAATACTTTTAAAATTTTGAAAACGATCCCATTCTTTTTCACAATCCTTTGACTCTAAGAAATAAAATTTATCAAATAAAAATAACTATTTTGTGCATGACAATGACAGAGAAACACTGCCGACAAAGACCCTTTTGGCTATTTTCGAATGTAATTATGATTATTCTAATAACTTAATGAGCAACATTTCAAGCATAAAGCTTTATAGCACTTCATCTAATGCACTAATTATTTTATGCTTTTCAATTTTTATTTAATCTATTATTATTCTTGGTTATTTAAAGTTTACTGTTTAAAATATATATTTATATTACTTACATAATTTAACATTAAAATACTTAATGGTTGTTATTTTTCACGTAAACATTAATTCTAGAGAAGAAAACAACACGTGCTTAAAAGTTTTTTTTTTTTTTATGTAATACTAATTTTTATAGGGAAAAAAAAACACTTTAAGCGTATATCGCTTCATTTTAAACATATTTCTCGGATTTTAAACTTATCAGCATCGAGAGAGCATGTTAAATATTCGGGGGTTACATCTGTTTATTTATCTTACTCTCGTGGTTTCTCTCTTTACATATTATGTTTTCTTGACATCTTCTCAGAAACCGCTTTTATAAATACTTATCGTTCCTTAAAACGTCAAACACATTACCAGGTTCACCCATTGAATGCGATAAGAAGAAGATAAATATTACTTTAGTAGACTCTTTAGCACTTCAATACATACGAATTCCAACACCCACATGCTTTTGAGAAACAGTGTTAGAAAAATATCTACGCGTGTAACAATAGTGATATCAGGCTGGAACGTTCTGAAAGAAAGTTTGTCAGATCAACTATTGTAAAAAGAATACGATTCAAATAAATAAATTAAATAATTTAAAAAAAAAAGTTAAAAAAAAAGAAAAGAAAAATTAATTTGAATTTTTACATCTTGAATTCAAATTATGTTTTTCGCAATTACGAGTGCGTGTTTGTGTGTGGGGGGGGTATGTGTGCTTGTGTGTAGAGGGTATGTGCATGTGTGTAGGCATGTGTGTTTGTGTCTGTGTGCTGGCATACGTGTGTGGGTAGCTGTGTGTATGAATGTGTGTGGGGGGGGGGGGGTATGTGTATGTGTGTAGGCATATGTGTTTGTGTCTGTGTGCAGGCATGAGTGTGTGGGTTGTTGTCTGTATGTGTCTGTGTATGTGTAGGTGTCTGTATGTATGCGTGTGTGTATGTGTTTGTGTAGGTATGTGTGTGTATGTGCGTATGTGTGTGTGTGTGCGTGTGAGTGTGTGTAGCTGTGTATGTATGCGCGTGTGTGTAGGACATGGATGCAACCTGGAGACGGCTTTCGCTAGAGGAGCAGCATCGTGAGGAGCCGGTCGACGGTGATGTTGCGGAGGATGGCGGTGGGAAAATAAAATGATAGGACGCCAAAAACATTCAAATAAAAGCAATAAGCAATCGTGATTGCTCAAAAAAAAAAAAAAAACATAATGAGGTCGTTTTCAAAATTTTAAGTGGTTTTTTTTCTGAAAGAGCACGCTTAAAAACATAGGATCTAACCATTTTTTAAATAATTTGACTAAGTTTAATATTTAAAAAAAAAATACTTTAATCGATGCGCTCTCATTGTTTAACGATTCTGCCGATGACATCACAAATGATGAAATGCCATTCACTGTTACCATGTTGGGATTCACAAAACAAAATATTTAATTCACATCTTTACTCACGTGTATTGGCAACGAAAGGGTTGATAGCAAGCGTAGAGCGCAATATTTAATTCGCTTCTTGATTATCATAACGTGGAAACGCGGTAGAAAAATGCGCCGAAGTGCATCATTTGTGACGTCATAAAGACCACGTCTTATTTGAAAAATCGGACATTTTAAAAAATTAATTAAAACATAACTGTTGGGGAAATAAAAGTATTTTCTGGGTCCATGTTTTTTTTTTTTTTTTTTGGGCTCATTCTAATAATTTCAGTGACTAAAAGTAGTACTTTTAACTGAAGGAAACAACCCCATAAGTGATTTATTAAAAAAAAAATGCTAGTTTCTTTTAAACATTTTAATTAGCTAAATATTAAAATGCGGTTAAGTTGAAAAAAAAAAAAAACAAAAAAAAAAAAAAAAAAAAAACTAAGCACAATGTTTTTGATTGAAAACAGATTTGAGCGGGGAAATAAATTGAAATGTGAGAATTTAAAGTTTTGTAAGGTTTTTAAAAGCAATTTGTAGATAATAAAGGGAAAATGGAAAATTACTTTAAAATATAACCACTTAGTATATAATAATTTTATAGAAAATGTTGTCAAAGCAATACGTAAAAAAGACAATCCGTTAAAGGAGATTTCACTTTAGTAAGGTTTTTTTCATTTCTGATCAGAAGTAGTGTGTTATTCGCTTTAGCTGATCAGAAGTAGTGTGTTATTATGGATCATAGACACGAAACGATTTTAAAATTGTAACTATTTACCTTTATCTAATTTTTATTTTCTAATTTTTCTTACTGTTCATAAATGAGTCAAAATTATAAACATAACGGTAATCTAAATACTATGGCTTTTCTATTTTTCATCTAGTAAAACCAAACTTCCTTTTAGAGATGGAATTATTAGCATATTTTATGTATTGTACTGAAATCGATCAATTCCTTATCTGTTTAAAATTCTCAAACTTTGCTACAGCACATGAAAGCATGAAACAACTTCTTTAGCTGGGTCAATGCGTTTCTTCTTATCCTAGTTTTCAGTAAAACTCAAAAAATAACTTCCTCTTTATTAAAAGCTTAAATTGTTTTGCCGTTCTTACTACATTTTTCGTGATTGATCTCATGCACCAATTTAGTTAAGCTTGTATGAAAGGTAAAATAAAAGTTGAATCTCTTTTCTAGTTTGATCTTAATAAATTATATCTGGTTTCCTTTTAAGTCAGTATTTTTTTTTAATTAATCTGATTTCAGTGTGAAGGAGCGTAACGTGAAAAAAAAAAAAGAAATTGAAGTAAATACAAAAAAATATAAAAATAAATCGCATTAATCTTTATACTATGTCTCTTTATCGAGCGGTGTCTTTTGGGTAGTATAACTATGTTATTATTTTGAATGATGAAGTATAGAGTGGAAAATACGTTAAAAAACAGTTTATTCCAATCTTTTGCAATATCATTAGTGTATCAGTTTCCATCAATCCTTTAATTTCTCAATTTTCGATACAGTGTTTTTTTTTTTCACAAATTGAAAAATGTATATTTTCCATGATTAAAAAACAAACAAATGTCGTCTATAGTTTCTTGACGCAACTAAGAGCGGTTTACTCACTGATCACTTTGTATTCCATTATCTTATACACTTAAGGGGGAAAAAAAGAAACTTTTCAGGAAAACAACTATGTTATATATTAGGGCTCGTATTATAATGCAATTTTTAAAAAAAATTATAATTTCTTATGGGACACCCTTTTCCTTTTGTTGTAAAAAACACACACATAAAAGTTTAATAGAATTTTAACAAAACTGCTACCAGTGAGATTAAAATTACGTTCATTGTGCAAAGAATGGTGTAAAAGTTAATTTTTCACTTTATATTTTCATATTTTAAATTAACATGAAAATGGGTTGGTTGCGTAAGAAACATGACATAAATACCAATTTCGTATACATAGAATAAAATAATAAGCATTTCATGTTTGTCACGATATGTAGTAATGTCAAACAAAAAGCATGAAGATTACGGCATTTATATCATATGGATAAGATTTCGGTCTTTTACGTTTACCAAAATTGTAAATTTTCTCTCTTAGTTACCAGTAGGCGAGACATACAAGTCTTTCCATGGCTGCTAATCATCACCCAAAGGGTCATTCCACCGTCTTCCACCGTCACGTGCGGGACAAAAATACGCTTAAATTTCACTAACATTTCGTCATATCTCTTCATATTTTAATGAAACGGGGGAAAGCAATTTTTTTGATCTTTACATTTGATACAAAGATGCTCATGACACAGTTATATTTTTATTAAAGAATTTTGTTATTTAAAATAAAATTTATTTACATGCGTCACGTGCGGGACATCCAAAGTCAACCTCTGGTAACTTGCTTATGAATAGGCTAAAATTTTTGCTCTATTAATACAGTAATGACGAAACAAATTGTAGGTTTTGAAAGCTATGGTTCCGACGTAAAGGAAACATACTTCATTAGTTTAGAAATAATTATTTAAACCATTGAAAAAAAATATGTATATGCCCATTCCATTGAAAATGGTCATTTTGTCTCTCACGTGACGGTTCCTATATTTCATAAAAAATAAATAATTTTCGAAGAAAGTTTTTACTTAAGAAGTCACACATGCGTTTGTGATTTCTTACGCAACAAAATTTTGTTCATCGTCCTTTTAAATTATTATTTTTTACGAAATATATGAAGCGTCACGCGCGGGACAAAATTATCGTTTACCGTGGAATGGCCCCAAACTATTTGATAAGATATCTTCTAAAACTTGAAGAAAGAACATTTTTTAAGAAAAAAACCTAAATGTCACTAATAAAATCTTCTATTTTTTCCCTTGGGTTTTGGTTTTACACATATGCTGTGCAGTGTTTCATTGGAGTAGTTGTTTGTTTAGGTTTCTTTAAGAAAGAGACCATTTTGGAGTTAGTCTCTTTATAGATGTAACCTTTAAAGCAAATAAGAGCAGCATCCTTTTCTGGCAAGTCAATGTCAAATGAGAAAACTTCGAGCAGCAGTTGAAACGTTGGTATTTTCCTTCTTGTAAGTGAAAATGCGTTTCAACAACATAAGGCCAAATCCATATACAAATTTTTAAGTAAATTATTGTTCTTCAGGTCAATGGAAGTCATTCAATTACAACATAGGCTAACACAACTGCACTTTTATGAAAGTTGATTCAGATCCTTTATAATTTTCTTTAATTCAAAAAAATGTTTTTTTTTTTTTGCAAAAATTATGTTTTCTTTTTAATTAGATATTTATTAGTTACCGATTTTGTCTTGTCATCCTGGTTTTCATTTAGTCTAAAATAATCTATCGCCTGTATTTGAAATCTTGGGTAAACTATCACTAACATGAACAATGTCAAGAAAATAATTTAATGACAGTTGCCATTAATTTTCTTTTTGATTATTGAAATAGAACGCTTTTACTTATTTTTCTTTGAGTTGTTAACTAGTACGTAGTTTAAAAATTGAGAGATGAGTGCAGCTAAGTTAATTAACATGATTTAGTAAAATATAAAATACGTACAAAGTCAATAACAATATAAAGTATCACTAATTAAAATTAATGACAGAATTTACATAAATAAATATTATAACAATCGATACCAATAAAAAAAAAAAAAAAAAGATTAGACAAGTTTTTCTGCAATGGTAGCAACCTCAAAACATTATTCAATTTTTGTTCGTAAGATATGTGATTTATTTTTTCAGAGGCCCCCAAATCAGAGGGTACAATAATGAAAAAATACCTTTAACAATATGACGCACCCTGATTTATATATATATATATATATATATAGATATAAAGGGTGATACAAAAGTCGGGACCAACTTTTAAGGGGAGTCAGTACCCCAATACCGTCAATGTTAACTTGCACAGGTTCATGTACCTTTTTCTGAAAATCTATTGAAGATTCAATTATGAATTTTTTTCTGTACCGTAAATAGATTCTTTTCCCTATACTAAAGTAAAATTTTACAGAAATAAAGCTTGTTTTTTTTTTAATTCTAATGTGTAAGTCACTGTATTTTTTACAACAAATGCCATTTTGCAACACAAAATCAGCCGTATAAAAATATTTTTCGAATATGGGATACATTTTTACTTCAATATATGCAAATATATGTATGGAATAGGTGGTAAAAGTTTCAAAGTCTAACACAATTTAGTTTCTGAGAAAAAGGAACATTTAGTTTCAAAAATACCATTTCGAGATATAGCAATTTAAAGTTTCAAGTTCCTCATCGTTATAGGTTTACATTTTTTTAAAGCTTATTTTATCTTACTTCTAATATGAGCACGATCAAGAAGTTTGTATCATTAAAAAGGTATTGAAATGGAATTTCAAAATATATTAAATCAAAGTATCGAATTTTTGAAAGTACACTGGTGTAAGAAATTAAGAGAATTTTCTGATTTGGTCGATTATTTTTAGAACTACTGGACCGATTTTAATGAAATTTGGTATGCACATACATTGAAACAACATAAAACAAGTAACCATCTAAAATTTAAAATACTCACGCATGATCATAAATAACACTCGTTAGAGTCGGATGGCATGAAACAGCGGTTGCAAAATTGAACAAAAAATGGGTTAGTAGGGAGTATGGTTCCCTCTAACAGACATATAAGCCTCGCAGTGTGACTCCATACTTGAAATAAAGCAGTTTATGGGAACCTGGGGCAATTGTTTCCACTCGTTCAACAACGCTGTACTCAGGCTATGGTGGGTCCTCGGGGGGTGTTGCGAGTGTCTATTGCCCTCCAAAGAGTGTCCCAGACACGCTCTATAGAATTGGAGTTTAGAGTTCTGCTTGGCCAATTCATCCTGCAAATATCCTCCCTTTCAGGAAATTCGTCGACCAGAAGAGCTGTCTTGTGGGATATGTTAACATCCATTAAAATTAACTCGGGGCTAACAGCATCCCTCAAGAGGTTGTCATAGGGCTCCAAGACCACATCCCTATACCTCGCAATTGTCACAGAGCCTCTCTCAAAGGCATGGAGGGGTCTGCGGCCATCCATCATGATGTCAGCCCAGACAGTCAAACCTCCTCCTCCATAATGGTCGATTTCGCGGACATTGGAAGGCAAATAGCAAGTCCCGTTTCAGCTTAAACGACTATTTTTGTCCTACGTTTACATGGATAGAAGCAGGAATCTGCTACCTATCCTCCAATATGCGAAATCGACTATTATGGTTCTGGTGGTTTGACGGTCTGGGCAGGCATCATGTTGGATGGCTGCACACCCCTCCATGTCTTTGAGAGAAGCTCTGTGGCAATTGCAAGGTATAGGGATGTGGTCTTGGAGCCCTGTGGTCACTTCTTGAGTTCCCGAGTTAATTTTAATGGATGTTAACACAAGGCCGCAGACGGCTCTTCTGGTCGACAAATTTCTGGAAGGGGAGGATATTCACTCGATGGATTGGCCAAGTAGATCTCCAGACTCCAACCCTATAGAACATGTCTGGGACGCTCTGAGGAGGGCAATAACAACTCGCAACACCCCTCAGGGGACAATCCATAGCCTGAGAACGGCGTTGTGGAAAGAGTGGAAATAATTGCTTAAGGATCCCATGAACTGCTTTATTTCAAGTATTCAGTCACGCTGCGAGGCCTACACGTCTGTTAGATGGGACCATACGCCCTACTAACTCATTTTTTTGTTCAATTTTGCAGCCGCTGTTTTCATGCCATCTGACTCTAATGAGTGTTATTTATGATCATGGATGTGTATTTTAAACTTTGTAGGGTTAATTGTTTTGTATTGTTTCAATGTATGCACACACCAAATTTCATTAAAATCGGTCCAGTAGTTCTGGAGATAATTGACCAAATCTGAAAATTCTCTTAATTTCTTATACCAGTGTATTTGAGGTACTGACTCTCCTTAAAATGAATAATTCGAAGGCAAAATGAAGATTAAACGATGTGGTTTGCATTGAACGAATCGAAAAGAAGCCGGGTTCTGTGTGGCAACGAAAAAAATAGTTCTGTTTTGACCAGCAGATGGCACTATACCTTTTTATTTCTCCATAGTTCTTATAATACAGTTAAACTAAACGGGCTTTCTAATTTATGGACAGCAATTCGATGAATATTAGCTTCGACTACCTTTACCTGCTTCCGTTGCTCTTTTTTATAACGTTTATTGCTTTGCATGATCCTAGATCAGCAATCCGAAAGCGCCATTTGTTGGTCCCCAACAGAACGTTTTTTTTTCCTATTCAAAACCAGGCTTATTTTTCATCCGTTTAGTGCAAACCGCATCTTTTTACCTTTATTCGTTTTCGAATTATTCATTTTTAAAGTTGGTTCTAACTTTTGCATCACCCGGTATACATACATTATATGTGCCCAAAAGTACTGTCACACTTTAAAAAATTCATATTTTTAAGGATTTCTCAAGAAATAAAAGACTAATGGCGCTTTCTAAGGTTTTTCACGTAAAAGGTACGACTCTACTCGAAAATTGTACATAGTCAGATAACTAATTCTTGAAATTTACAGCTTATTCTCAGCTTTTTTCAATGAATGATGATCAAAAACTGTGTTTGTTTTCTCCAATTTTATACTGATCTTTTAAACAAAAGAGTAATGTAACTGTTATTGGAAAATGACAGCTGGAGCATACATTTTACTTGAAAAAAGATACAAAGCAATTGGTCTTTTATTTCTTGAGAAATCCTTAAAAATGTGAATTTTTAAAAGTATCCTAATACTTTTGGTTATATATATATATATTCAGCTTATATATTTTTTTCTTTATTAAAGAAATAAGTCTATTTTTTAGAATTTCTTTATATTTAAAAAAAAGCATCCAAGTGTCTACACATTAAGTTTGAAAACCTAAAATAAAATTTGGAAACTTTTCTCAACGAATGTTGGCAAATGGTTCCTCTTTAATAGATACAGGATAAAGTATTAAATCCTTCCTTGGTAATACAGCGTGATTTAATGGCAAAAATATATCATGGACGAAATTTTACTTGCTTTAAAATAACGTTGCTGCCATTTCGCAAGCGTAGTTTCATTCGAAAAATCTTGAATAATGGTTTATTTTCAAAAATCATTGCTCTTGGTAGAATTTTAAACTTTTTACGTAGAAAATCGGGCTAAATATTGGATGAATCTTATACAATTAAAAACTATGTGCATGTATCTATGTATGCCCAAGTAACTTCTCCCGAACGCCAATGAACTGACCATCGAACCAGGTATCGATGGATTCGTAATCTACCCGTCTTCATGTTTGGCTATTTAAGATAATCCTCCGATAATAATTAGCGGAGGTATCAGTTAAAAACTATTAATTATGACTCTTAGATTTCAAAATAAAATCCCCATTTTTCGAAGGCTTTCCTCCATTCAAATTATTATTCAGTGCTTCTTCTCAACCTTCCGTAACAATGCTTTTATCAAAATTTGTAGTTGTAGCGTGAAGAAAATCGTTAAGTGAAAGAATTGTTGCCATTTTTTTCTCGAATATAAGCAAAAAACAATTTTTGATTTTCGGTTTGAGGCTTTTCCTGCAATCGGGGGTTTTAAAATGTTTGCTTTTTGGTTATTTTCCCGCAATCTGCCGCTGAATTTTACTGATTTTTTTTTTTTTTTTTTTTTTTGTTCAAGCCAGATTGTTGAACACGCGTCATTAGACATAACTATTATTTTCGAGGTGCACCGTGCAAAGCCTTGCGACGCAGCTAGTTTTAACTTAAAAATCAAGACGGTGGTTTTTATGCCAGGAGTTATTTAAAGAAAAAACGAAGTAGACTTCCCTGGTAACTACCAATTTCAAAGACGGTTGATATGGGCAAGTCAAGATCAGGACGAAATGAGATCACTTTGCTTGTTAAAATTATTTATAAACAAACTTATAAACAAATCGGGCACGTGACTCACTATCAACCAACGGCAATACGACATCGTCCGGACTAAGATCCCATTAATAAGCAACTTCGATAGGGTAATAAAATCAATCTTATTGCACCATTCTACTGAACGAAAAAAAGATACATGTGAAATAAAAATGCATTAGTAAATTAGATACTAATTTTCCTAAATTATTATTTTTGTTGGTTTTATTAATAATTTTACTAATACTGTGATCATAACAGTAACTAGTAATGTATGTAAAAATACATTGTATTTCCGATGAACTACTAATTCCAGACATTCATGTGAACAGAAACTAGTAAGTATATAATTAGACTTGGCTGATGAGTCTCTAATGAAGTGGTGAATTGATTTTGTGGACTTAATGCAATATGTGGAAGGATAATTACTTGGGGGAAGATACAACTTCATGAATATTCATTAGTTCAAACCTTGTTTCATTTGGATGCTACCTGAACTATCTGAGAGAATATATGAAAACTTATTACAGTACAAAATAACAGCATGGGTTTAGATGAAGATATATTTTGTGTTATTGATACTTATAGGCCTCGTTATGCGTTAAATAAATTGCAATTGACCACTGAAAATATTGTTCATTAAGAGTATACAAGGTGTTCCGTTTTAACCTGCAAGACCTTTATTTTCGCAACCGTTAGTCCTAGATGTATACTTCCAGTGGCAAAAATGTTCAAAATCAGATGCAGAGTTAATATAGTGAAAGTTTGGAGCAAAAATAAAAATGAGTCACAAAATACAAGATCTAACATTTTATATGGGCCTTAGGTCCCCTAACTAATATTTAGAGAAATAAACTCCAGTGAAAACTGTTACTGACACAAAAAAAATGACATTTGTGCTACCAAAGCTCAAAGAGATATTCCAGTTCAAAGTTTTAAGGGACCATACAAAATATGAGATTGGAATTTATCGCCCTTTCAGAAGAATGACAGGTCGTCAAAGAAAGAAAAACAAGGTTGTTATATTTTTCATTGCTATTCAAAAATAAATACAAATGTTATGTTGTGATAAGCAAAAACACACTACAAAGTCTCAAACAATTTGAAAAACCGCACTCTATACACACATATAATTGTAAACACTTTTTAGCAACTATATTTTCCCCCAATATGTGTTATTGACGGCGAGTAAAAAGTGGTGTAAGTCACAAAACGCTGCGTTTCATATCTCGGTGAATATTGGTCGTCCTTATTTCAAATTTTTTGTGCTGGAATTATTTTTCAATGGAGATTAATTCCCTATATATAAGTTAGGGGACCTGGGGCGCGTATAAAAAGTTAAATTTTGTATTTTTTGACTCATTTTTATTTTCACTTCAAACTTTCAATATCTCAACCCTGCATCTGATTTTGAACATTTTTGCAATTGGAAGTATACATCTAGGACTAACGGTTGCGAAAATAAAGGTATTGCAGGTTAAAACGGAACACCCTGTGTATATATATATATAATTGCCCGACTGAATACAATATACTGACTGAATACTGAATAATAATAGTCAAACAAAATGTAGTTCTGTTTCATATATTGTGTAAATTTGAACTTGATGTATACGTCACATCACTTTCCACTCTCCAACCAATCAAAACTCTAAGAGCCAAATAAAACATCATATAAACAACGAATTACCGATAGATGGCAGCACTATCACCGGATCGAACAGTTAATGAGAATTTAGAACTAGTTCAGGAGCTAATAGCTACCTGGTACTAGCAACCCCAGAGGTATCGTTTCACTTGGAGGACATTGAGACCACGAGCATATTTAACGTCGCCCAGTCCCCTTTAATGACGACGGTGGGTCTTCGACCATCGAGGTTCGAACCCAGGACCCTCCGGCTCCGAATCCGACACTCTACCGATCAGGCTACCACTGCCCCTTTTAAACGTTTGTTAACCGCTATATTTCCATCCAAAAGGTGTAATTGACGGCCAGTAAAAAGTGGTGTAAGTCACAAAACGCTGCGTTTCCTATTTCGGAAGATATTGGCCGTACTAATGTCAAGTTTGTGTTGTCAGTAATAGTTTTCAATGGAGTAATTATGGAGTATTATTAATGGAGTATTATTATTATTAGTAATTCTCAATTCTCTAAATGTTAGTTAGTGGACTTAGGGCCTGTATAAAAAGTTAAATTTTGTAGTGTTTTTGACTAACTTTTACTTTTGCTTCAAACTTTCGCTATTTCAACTCTGCATCAGATTTTGAACATTTTTGCGATCGGAAGTATACATCTAGGACTATCAGCTGCGAAAATAAATGTCTTGCAGGTTAAGGCGACACACCCTGTGTATGAGGAAGTGAGAAGCAAGGGACGTAAGTGGCCAAATTTAAAATTTTGGAGATAACCAGTACAAATGATAGGGAAACCTTTCTTCTGTAATAGGGCATGAGGTGGTACCAATCACCCTGGTAGGTGCTGCTATAAAGCAGTATTTAGAAGAATAAAAATCCATAAAAACCTCTTAGGATCTGAACTTAAAATGCGTTTATTCAAAGCAATGAAAGTCCACTTACATCCCTTTGCCACATATGTAGTCTTGTGTAAAGTTGCTTCAATTTATTTTCAATATGTATAAAAACACTATTTATCTAAATGAGTGTAGTTTCTTATGCATGCACTGTTAGTTAACTATGATAACACCAGTCGTTTTTGGCAGTTGATTTTATTATACTTTTGATACTGAGAATCATTAAGATAAATTATTTAACAAATGCAGTGCTTTTTTGTAGAAAGTTATGATTACTTAGTCTCAATATACGCTCTAAAAACTGCTTTAAATAGTATCCTCATGTACAAAATAGCCAATTCACTAACCGAGTAACACTCCTGGCGTCCCCAACAATGAAACTCGTGCCATAGCATGATAGTTTGATAATATATTTTGGTAATGTTTGACATGTCGGGAAAGGCTTTATTTTGACAGGGCTACTTGTTACTATCCGGTAACTTAACAGTTTTGTAGCAAAGACTGTCATTTTAGGAGAATAAAGAAACGAAAAAGTGTTAAATATGATCGCTCTCTACTGTAGTTTAGGGTTGATTTACTGGAATTAGGGATAAAATTTTAAAGTTCAGAGTATCATCAAACGGGCAATTGCTTCGCTCCAAAAATAGGAGAAATTTTCAGCCGTCATACCTTGACGGGTAGTTTTCTAGTTATTAAAAAGCAAAGCTTTTATCGGAAACAAAATTAGTTCCTGATAAAAATATATCAAACTTCAATATTGTTTATTATGATGATAGTAGCATTGTGCTATTTCTAGAAAACCACTAATTTTGAAAATTGACGTATGAAACTTTGAAATTGTTCGTAAAATTTTTAGTTATTACTTTTGTGTTTTAATTTGTCTCCGGCAATACCGGGAAAACGGCCTTTAACGGATAAACTTAAGATAGTGCTTAAGTAGAGTATTAGTTTTAGCACAGAAATCCTCGTGTGTTAAGGAAATGAAAGCACTATGTCATCCTAGGAAGTAATTTTCTTCAGAGAAAATCTCTGAAAAATATTAACACCACGCCGTTGTCATTTTGTCGGCATGAAAACAATGGTATTCGCCTATATGTGTAAAACATCATTCTGTAAGTACATTAATTAAGTCAAGGATAGAAATGTAAACTACATAATCTACACTGTTAAGGCAGTAAAAACCCTCCAGTTCTTAAAACTTTGCATAAGTTATTTTAGTACAGGTTACACTTGAACAAACTTTGTGAGTAAAGATATTATTTAATAAGATTAAAATATTCTTATGAGCTATACTGTACCATTACTATGCTATAGTATATTAAAAGTCCTAATACTTTACACGGATAATACTACTCTAAGAAGACAGGAAAATAGAATAAGTCGGAATAATAGAATAAGTATCACTCTCCACCTAAGCATACATTTTTAAAAACAATTTTATGTTGATGAAAAATAAAAGATATTACCTCCTGCCTTTCTTGATGCAGGATCAGATGCTGTATAAAATATATCATGAGAAAAACTACAAGTCAACATTTTTATTGAAAAAAAAAAAAGCAAAAACAGAATTACAGCTTTGAGGAATATCACCTTGACACTAGGCAATTCGCTCCACTTTATCAGGTTAAATCCCCGTATTGAGCTAACTTCCAAAAACTCTTCATCTTAACGAAAATTGATTGAAAATTAACTAAATTATTTCCAAATCAATATAAATCACAATATGAGCAACGACATGAAAATTAAAAATAAATTTCATTCCAGCAAACTGTAACTGTTAAGTATTTTAGACTGAGTAAAAATGTATATTGCCTTTTACTTTGCTATAGTGCTGTAATTACCGCTAAACGTTCGCTGAAAATGGCTGTAAAGTATGCGTAAAACTTCTTTATACACAATTGTTCTTGGAAAAATCGATAATCGTGAAATACAGAGACAGGGGCCTTTTACCTGTCTGAGCGTGCTGCCCCGACTTACTCACATGAAGTCCAAATTTTATTTATAGTACATTTTCTTAAGTTATCAATGACTTTTCATAGGCATTTGCCTTATCGGAATTCCCTGCACCAGGACGTTCTGTTTTTTTTTGGATATCAATAGCTAAGAGTAAGTATAAGTACCAGGTATAAGTACAAGATACTCTCAACTGCAAAGACGAAAAGTTACGTCCCAACTTGAGCAACATCAGACAATAATAAAAAAAAACCTTATTCTAAAGTAATTCTGAAGAAATTCTCAAAACGGGGAATGGGTAGTATGAATTGTCATTTGTCTGTAAAATGTATCCTGATTTTGAATCGTATTGTTACGTAAGCGTGGGAAGAAAGCACTTTCCCAATAGTCGCATCTCAAAAAGTAAGTTCAAACGAGCTGATGTCTGCATCACATGACTTCTTTTTACTCCAATTAAAAGATAATAGTGCCTCGGAGTGAGCAAAAAAAAAACACTTTAAATACTTTCATTCCAAGTCTGTTGCGAACCGAAGCAAAGAAAACGTTTTATACAGATAAATTTTCTCAATATTGTAGGTTTTAATGTGATTCAATGGTTAACTCTCTAAATGTGGCCAAATTGAAACTAGATTAAAAAAAAAAAACCGCCAAATTCATCGCCAAGTTGGCGACTAAATTGGCGACCAGAAGCTTGGCGATATATTGCCATGTGTTTGCCAAATTATAGCACCACTTGAGTTTACATTGAAATTAACAATGATTTTACCCCAAAAAGGTGTAAAAGACCCCCTTTGGAACATCCGAATGCAACCAAAAGAGAAGGTGCACAACTAGACCCCACTTGGAGTCTATGTGTCAAATTTGAACTTTCTAGGACATACCGTTCTTGAGTTAGGCAAGATACATACACACATACACAAATACGCACATACATACGTACATACATACGTCACGAGAAAACTCGTTCTAATTAACTCGGGGATCGTCAAAATGGATTCTTCAGGTGTTCATACGTTCTTAGGCATGTATCCACGTGTGGTCGGGTTGAAAAAAAAATCAATATTCATTCGGGGGCGAACAAAATGGAAATTAAGGTCGATTTTTGAGTGAAATTTTTTCACGAGTACAATACTTCTTTTTTTGTAAAAGGAAGTAAAAAGGTATGTAGAGTTTCTGCTATAAAAGAGCTGTTTAGAAAACTGAAATGGCAGTTCCAAACGACTAGGACGTGAAAAATACCCAATTCTCGAAGTATTTCCTAAATTAAAATAGCTAAACTATCTCCTACAGTAGTATATCAAGCAATTCGTTTCTTGTGTTTTAAGTAGATAGTACAAAGGAGACATTTAGGAGCTCTACGATGGGAGCTCATGGGAAGTTACTGGAACCGCCTCCAAAAATCCCGTTATTCGAAAAATTTTCAGTGACGGTTCGGCAAGTTTGGAGACAGTACTCCTATCTTGATTTTAAATTTAATGATGCCTAATGCATCTTCTCATTAGGTAGTTATTTGTATATGCTTGCCTTTTATCATTTATTAAAATTCAGCGTTTAATTCCGTAAAATAAAAATATCTCCGCCCTTTAGTGGCACCCCGAACTTAAAACTTTGGAAAAGTGGAAATTTTCAACTTGCCGAATGGAACTCCAAACTTTGACGAAAGTTGATAATTTTGCCGAATATAACTCCAAGTTTTGCCAAATGTTGCTGATTTTGCCAAATAGTCAGTCAAAAATTGCCTAATAAGGTACTTTTATAAGATCAAAGTGACCTTCTATCGGTGCGCCCTTGTCTCCTTCTCCTAACATTTCAGTTAAAGTGCCACTGAACAGCGCAACTACATGTGAAACTGAGCGTAAGTATCTATCTATGTATGTATATATGTATCTGTGTCAAAGTAACTTCTCGCGAACGCCAACCATCGAGCCAAGTATCGACGGATTCGTAATCTACCCGTCTTCATGTTTGGCTATTTAACATAATCCTCCGATAATAATTAGCGGAGATATCAATTAAAACCTATTAATTATGAATCTTAGATTTCAAAATAAAATCCCTATTTTTCGAAGGCTTTCCTCCATTCTTATTATTATTCAGTGCTTCATCTCAACTTTCCGTAACAATGCTTTTATTAAAATTTGTAGTGTGAAGAAAATCATTGAGAAGAAATACCTGTTGCCATTTGTTTTATCGAATATGAATAAATAAAATTCTGGTTTTTGTTTTGAGGCTTTTCCTCTAACCGGAGAATTTAGAATGCATTTGGCCGCAATCTGCCGCAAAATTTTAGATTTTTATATTTGATTCAAGTTTGATTGTTGAACACGCGTCACTTGACATAACTTTTATTTTAGAGGTAGACCGGGCGAAGCAGCTAGTACAATATAACCTTTGTGTTTAAAGCAACTGCATTTAAAATATTTTGAGGAATTGCGGCTTTCTTGCGTTGAAAAATCAATATTCATTGTTCATCTCCGATTATGATTCACCGCAAAAATAAATCTACTAGTAGATCTTTAGTGATAGTAAGTAGTGTTTGATAAAAAAAAAGGGATACTGCTACTGAAATGGCTTAAGTGGGTACAATGGTACCAAAGCCGAAGAAAACAGTTGCAGAAAGAAAATTTAATTTCCGCTAAGTATGTTATGAACCCTTTTACAAGGAATTTTTAAATACTATACCATTTTTTTTACTTCCTTTTACAAGAAAGGAAGTATTGTATTCGCGAAAAAATTTTCACTCAAAAATCGACCTGAATTTCTCTTTTACTCACCCTCGAATGAATATTGAGTTTTTTTTTTTTTTTTTTTTCGACTCGACCACACGTGGATAAGTGCCTAAGAACATATAGACACGAGAAATATCCATAATGACGTTCAACGAATTTTCTCGTGACGTCTGTATGTACGTATGTATGTGCGTATGTATGTCGCATAACTCAAGAACGATAAGTCTTCGAAAGTTAAAATTTGGTACGTAGACTTCTAGTGGGGTCTAGTTGTGCACATCCCCTTTTGGTTACATTCAGGTGTTTTAAGGGGGTCTTTTGCTCTTTTTTGGGGGGAAATCATTGTTAATTTTGATGTAAACTCAAGTGGCGTTATAAATTGGCGGACACTTGGCGATATATCGCCAGTCTTTTGGTCGCCAAGATTTGTCGCCAACTTGGCGACAAATTTTAGTGGATTTTTTTTGCAATAATCTGTTTTAATTTGGCCACTGTTGGTGATATTTAGAAGGTAAACTATTGAATCACATTAAAATTGCCAGTAATGGGGAAATGACATTAAATTGGTGTAAAAGGAAGTAATGTGATGCACACATCAGATGGTTTTCTATTTTGTAGACAGTGTACAATGGCACAGAGCATCTTACAGAAAAAATTTCAAGTTCGTAGGAGAAAAATTCAAAGAGTTATGACGCTTCTAATAAATCGGACATATATTTAAAAAAAAAAAAAGTTTTCAGATAAAAAAAAACGATAAACATCAAACAAGCTTCATTGTGAAATATTCTCTAAACAATAATAAAACATATATATGCATTCTAATATATATATATATATATATATATATATATATATATATATATATATATATATATATATATATATATATATATATATATATATATATATATATATATAATACATATACGAGGGCAAATCAAAAAGTCTTTGCGCCTATTTGTTTAAGCCAAAATATGGCTGTGAATACAAAGCAAACATATACATTCCCAACAGTGCCGGTTCCTTGAATCGCACCAGCCGTATCTGCTTTTTATTCTCACAAGAGCGGAGCTGCTATCAGTCATTTAAGATGACGATAAGTGGTATTCGTTTTCTATGGAGCAAAAGAGACAAACGCCCATAGCAATTCACATGGAAATGCACCTACAGTTCAAACCTTGTCCTAGTGATTTTCAATCCACTAAAGAAGTTTCTGGCAGGACAGAGATCCACATGTGACGAAGAAGCTAAGATCGTGGTCCGACGGTGCATGGTTCCACAGGCAGCCGGAAGAGTTCTGCCACAGGGGGATTTCTAACTTAGTCCCGTGATGGGACAAATGTCTGAACCGGTGTGGTCACTATGTGGAGAAATAACGTAAGGTACGTAGTACGCTACGTATATTTCTAAATACCTGTAGGCATCTTTTTTTGGCAAATAAAAAGTAGGTGCAAAGACTTTTTGATTTGCCCTCGTATATATATATATATATATATATATATATATATATATATATATATATATATATATATATATATATATATATATATATATATATATTAAATCAGAAAAAAAAATCTCGTTTTAGTGACGAGATACCGTGGTTGGGAAAATGAGCCAGTCCCAGTCTCCGAATCTCTATATTTTAATGTTTTCAATCCCAAAGCGAAAAATTTTTGCACAGATAATACTAAACAGAATGTAAAGAGATAAGTACGAAAACAAGAAGGGAATTTAATCAGTTAATAAATGATTATCTGCTGTTTAAAGTGCATGTCTGGTATACCGGACGCCACGTCTGATATGGACAAATTAGTGTGTATTTAAGTCTTAAAACAGCAATGCAGAGGAAAAATTCTAGCTAACAATACGAAAAACGTGATTTTGATGTTTTTTTAAGCCATATAATATAATAAATTTAATATATAAATACTATTATTGATTAGTATATGCAAAACAAGAGAAGAAAACTTCTCTACGAACTTTCATCTTTAATTTCTCTTCGCAATCATATAAAAGTGAGTGCAAGTAAAGCATTCGAGCTATGCGAGCAAGTACAAAAGAAATACACATAGCTTCATTTATATACGAAACACTTCTGCTTATACCAAGTAATTTTCACTTTGTATAAATTTCCGGAATACAAACAGCCAAGACACGTACTTGTCTCTGAAAAACTGTCAGTACTTTTTTTTTGCTAGAAAAACTTTACAAAAAGAGCTATCGTTAGACTAAGAAAGACCACTAATTACGCTATCAGTAAGCAAGTAAAAACTAGCTGAAAAAGTAAAACTAAACTGTTTCAGTGTTTATTTTAACCAATTAAGTATTTTATCTAAGTAACGTCTTTGAGACCTTATTTTATGCTCGTCGCCTTTTTGAAATTTTAATTGCTTGAATACATGAAAGGAAAATGATTCTAATTAAGAATAATTAGCTTGAATCTTTTTTCGATATGAATAAAATAAACTAAGCAGACAGAGCACTTGTTAATATTTTTAAATGCAAACAATTATTTAAAATATTCTGAATATGAAACTCGTGTGTTTCAATGTTTGCCTGGATAATATTTATTAACAATGGAAAAATAATACCATTTTTTCTTCATATATAATTTCCAAAATATTAAATAATACTGCATTAAAATCAATGTAATTGTGAAACATTAGCACTTTATTATGTTAACATATATTAATCTCCTTTATCGTCTTCATTTATTCATATTATTAAGTATTATTTTGAGAAATACGAGTAATATCGTTATTAAAACAAATTTATTGGAATATGTGAAACTACAAGTTACATAACTGTGAATTGCTCCTCAAAATTGGTGTGGATTCTTGATCTTTACATTCGAAGTGTAAATCTAATCCGTGTTTTTTTTTTCAATAATTATTATTTTTGTTTAAATTTGGTTTGAATTGTGAAATTCATGGGGGACAGACGTTAAAAATAAAATGAAACCACAGTTAACAGAAATCAGTCCGTACGAATTTTTTTGAAAAATACAAAGAAGTATAATAAACTAAATATCAGTTGTTTTCGTTGTTTTTTTTTACAAGTCATCCTTTAGTGCAATTTAATCATTTCAAAATGAAAATTTTAAAATAATTTTCATTTTATTTAATTATTGCTTAACATTTATTGTGTTTTCATACTATCTACCTGAGGATGATGTAGGAAATCGGTTTTGAGTCTATTTTTTAGTTGATATACTAGACGAATTCAATTTATTTCGGAACCATCTAGAGAATGTTGAAGCTTAAAGACACAATCGAAGGAAATTTTATTAATAACGAAATTAGAATAACTTAAACTAGCAATATGTCTTAATCAACTTCAGTGGCTTACTAAATGTTCTCGTCTAGAGAATGCGTAAGAGAAAACAGTAAAAGGAACGTTTTACTAATAACGAAACTAAAATGGCGTAAACTAGCAATGTGTCTTAATGTGCATCGGTGAATTACTTAGTTTTTCTCAGCTAGACAATGTTAAGGCTTGTAGAAATAGTAGAAGAAAATGTTAACTAATAACAAAATTGGAATGAGGTGAACCAATAACATGGCTTATTCAACACGAATACCTTACTAATTTTTATCATCTAGAGAATGTTTAAGCTTAATGAAACAGTAGATAGAACGTTTTACTAATAATGAAATTGGAATAACGAAAACCAGCAATGTGTTTTAATCAACATCGTAGACTTACTAAACTTTCCTCATCTAGAGAATGTTTAAGCTTGATGAAACAGTTGATAGAACGTTTTACTAATAATGAAATTGGAATGAGGAAAACGAGCAATATATCTTAAACAACTTCAGTAGCTTACTAAATTTTCTCGTCTAGAGAATGCTTAAGATGAAACAGTAGAAAGAACGTTTTACTAATAACGAAATTAGAATGACGTAAACTAGCAATGTGTCTTAATGAACATCGGTGACTTGCTTAGGTTTTCTCATCTAGATAATGTTAAAGCTTGAAGAAACAGTAGAAGAAAATTTTACTAATAACAATATTGGAATGAAGTGAACCAATAATGTGGCTTAGCCAACATGAGTGCCTTACTAATTTTTCTCATCTAGAGAATTTTTAAGCTTGATGAAACAGTAGCCAGAACGTTTTACTAATGATAAAATTGGAATGACGAAAACTAGCAATGTGTTTTAATCAAAATAGTACACTTACTAAACTTTTCTCATCTAGAGAATGGTTAAGCTTGATGAAAAAGTAGATAGAACGTTTTACTAATAATGAAATTGGAATGACGAACACTAGCAATGTGTCTTAATCAACATTGTAGACTTACTAAACTTTTCTCATCTAGAGAATGGTTAAGCTTGATGAAGCAGTAGATAGAACGTTTTAATAATAATGAAATTGGAATGACGAACACTAGCAATGTGTCTTAATCAACATCGGTAGCTTGCTAAATTTTTCTCATCTAGAGAATTTTAAATCTTGAAGAAACAGTAGAAGGAAATTTCACTACCAACTAACGAAATTGGGATGACGTCAACTAGCAAAATGTCTCATTTGACATCGTAGCCTTACTAAAATTTTCTTATATGTAGAATGTTGATGCTTGAAGAAACAGTAGAAGGAAATTTTACTACTAACAGAATTAGACTAACGTAAACTAGCAATATGTCTTAATCAATTTGAATGATTACCTACTACATTTTCCTCAAGCGTTAGTATTTTCTTCTTCCCCATATTTAGGATTCATTTGCTCACAAGTCATGCTAATTCCATAACGCACCACTAAAAAATAATAATATTCGTAACGCATTAACTTTTGAGGAATACCTAATGCAGTGACTTAAAAATAATTGTCGAAGGACTTAAAAGAGGATATTTGTAGGACCAATGTAGTGTGTTACTTTCTGCTGATACCTGATAATGGACTGATTTTAGGATAGTCATTTTCGAAATCAGCTCACTGATATTTAATGAAATATTTCGACATTTATGTGCTGTGGTAATGACAAGGGACAAATGATGCTTGCAATAATCCACCCGCTTGCTATTAACCCTTAATTATTGATGTATCTTTTGTGGCAAAGCATAATAAGAAGCGTAATGAAATATTTTTCTAAACCATTATTGAAGTGATTAGTTTAATATATTGAAAATGTCAAGGCTTTTTGTGAATTTGAGCCTCAGTTTTAAATGTCTGTGTGCGTTTACCTATATTAGTTAAGAGGTGTTGGGTGCAAGTAGTATTAATATATGGATGAATCTTCATATTATTCATACAATGTATTATAACTTTATAATAACAAAAATTGAAAAAAAAAAAAAAAAAAACCAGGTATAATTCTTGATAATTCAGAGTTTCTTATAGAAGGTTAGTTACTTGTAATACGAAAAGCTCGGCAAGAGGTAAGCATGTAATGTAATAAATAATCATACCTTTTCTAGAAGCGGTATTAAAGCACAAAGTGAAAGTGAGTTATTAGCAGGGCTGTAGATTCGGAGTCGGAGACCGACTGATTTTGGAGTAAATGAGTCGGAGTCGTTAGAAAACCGGCCGACTCCGACACCAGATTTCTTTTTTTTTTCTTTAATATTCACTGACTCCCCTTGCATTTAAAAAAAAAAACTGGCTACCAATTAGTTCGATTACATGTTTTATAAAAAAATAACTGTCATTGGCAACCTGCTGGCTTGAGTGTTTATCGAATTTTCTGTAGTAGCTACCCACGCCGTCTCCTAGTTTGCTTGTTTTTTAACTCTCTTTAACTAATAGCAACTTTAAGCAAACGGTTTTGTTGCCTAAAATTTTCTAAATAATCACACTCAAATAAAAATAAAAATATATTGTTTATATCTATCTCAGTTATAAAATAGTGAAAGGAATGTATCCCTTGAGCTAGTCGGGACCCGTAGCGTGAGAGGAAGCTTCTGAGGATGTTTGGTAAATTCAAAAAAGTGTTGGCGCAAATCCAAAAGATCCGATAAAATATATCTGTTTTTTAAATCTAAAGACTTTGTCTGTAAGCTTGGTTCTTGCTAAAAAGTATGAAATAAAATAAGAGTATGACTTCTTGCTTACAATACTCAATAACAGCAGTTGACTTTAAAATCTGATTCTAAAGCAGTCGATAAAATTAAAATTAAAAATTGAGCGAAAAAGAAATATAGGTATAGTAAAAGCTTTCGTACCGCCTCATTTCTCCAGATGTACATATACCCGGTCTCTCTCCGCAATATAGTGCCATATTTTCATTGAAATTTTATAGATAAAACATAATTTAAGATTTGTTGAGGAAATTTTTCAGAGTTAAAGTATTTATATTCTTATAAACTCCGAAATTATCTTGGAGTGTCATCCACCAGAAGGGTGTCACCCGGGGCTGACCACCCCCTCTCAAGATAGGTTTTTTGACTTAGTAAAAAAGTTTTTGTTTCTCAAGTTACAACTTTCAAAAATTGAAAGCACACGACTTGACATCTTTTTGTTAAACATTAAAGTTGAGCAAATGCATCCTTTTCACTTTTTTTTAAATCTGAAATTTTTAAGTACATTTTAAGTAGTTCATTTTTTAAATCGCAACTGTTGGAAAAATTGAGTTTCGAATTGAATTTCTAAAGTGTTGTTTTCATCTTAGGTTTACAATAAAATGTAACGAAAAAATTA
The DNA here is from genome assembly GCF_026930045.1 of Uloborus diversus. Lineage (NCBI taxonomy): Eukaryota > Metazoa > Arthropoda > Arachnida > Araneae > Uloboridae > Uloborus > Uloborus diversus. Next base: position 154,537,567 of record NC_072736.1, on the reverse strand, counting down.
CTTAAAATGAAATTAATATTTCAATTTCTGTTTATTTGTTTTTTCCCCTTACATAAGGGGGAAAATTTGAATAAATAAATAAATAAAGCCGGACTCGGAATCGGACGTTTAAAATCCAGGAGTAAGAGTCGGCCATTTTTCTTCCGACTCCGCAGCCCTGGTTATTAGGGTACCTGTAACAGACATACTTAAGACATCGCTCTCAGGTTAACTAAATTTTCTGAGCCTTTTAATGTATTTAGACTTTTAAAACATACTATATCTCATCAATATCTCTCAATAAACTACATCTCACCTAACGTTTGGCTGCTGCTGGATTTTTCGAATTAGTTAATTCTATTTTTATTTGCTCAATTTCGAAACAAGATTTGACCCCCCAGTAACAGACACCGGAAATTCTGATAAAACCCAGCAACAGATAGGATGAGGAAGTGATCAGTAATGGACACAATTCCCCCTTTATCTTCAAAATGAGCAAAAGTTCTTTATTTTCAGATCTAAAACCTTATTAAATTCAAATGAACAGGAAACAACGGCAGATCTCATGGTAGCTGTTCATAACCTGCCACTACTGTCTTTGTAAATCCCTACTGGCTCATAAAATTCACTCTGATGAACACTAGATGGTTGCACCGTAATCATGGGTTGCAGCAACATCAGTTTTAACCGCCTAAAATTCCTATTATATAAATCAAAAATTGCGACTGTCTGTTACTGGACCCTTGTCTGTTACTGATGCCGTTACCCTATTATTATTATTATTATTATTATTGTTATTTTGAATAGTAATTGCTGTAGATATGCAACAGATTTTGATCCTTTCACGTATGGAAGTCTACCTTGACATATCGTCTCCTCAGAGCAACAGTAGGGTATCTTAGTGTTATTTCTGGGATTAGATGTCGCACTGTTGCTCTGAGGTTCCTGAAAAACTCTCACTTTTTCAAAGCCCTTTTAAAGCTTTTTAACTTTAAAGAGGAATATCTTAATTTCAAAAAATGCAGTATTCAAAGTTACGAATCAACAGTAAAAAAATCTAAATTTTTGAAATTGTTGTTTAAAAAAAAGAATGAATCTTGATTTTAAAATGATCTTTTTTCAAAACACTGCAGCTAGTAAAATAAAACACGAATTTCCAAATGGTGAATAATGTCTTAAAGAGACAATGCTTCTTGTTCAAACGTGAAATCCAGAGAAAAATGTTGTGCACCATTGTAGAGATAAAGCAGTTTAAAATTTTTGTCAAAAATCGTGAGAGAGGAATGACTTACAGGTTGCCATCTCTAGCGTGCTGGGCCTCGGGTCTGGATTTTTTTGGAGGGTGGGGGTGTAGCTGATATATGGTCGTAACTTACTTATTTATGTATTTTAAAGTTATGTTAAATTAAACGAGCTGATGTGTGCATCATATGACTTCCTTTTACTCCAATTTAAAGATAATAGTGCCTCGGAGTGAGCAAAAAAAAAAAAAAAAAAAAAAACACTTCAAATACTTTTGTTCCAAGTCTGTAGAGAACCGAAGCAAAGAAAACGTTTTATACAGATAATTTTTTTCAATATTGGCAGTTTAAATGTGATTCAATGGTTAACTCAAAATATGGCCAAATTGAAACCAGATTTTTAAAATAAAACCGTCAAGTTGGCGACCAAAAGCTTGGCGATATATTGCCGAGTGTTTGCCAAATTATAGCACCACTTGAGTTTACATTGAAATTAACAATGATTTTACCCCATAAAGGTGTAAAAGACCCCCTTTGGATCATCCGAATGCAACCAAAACAGAAGGTGCACAACTAGACCCCACTTGGAGTCTATGTGCCAAATTTCAATTTTCTAGGACATTCCGTTCTTGATTTATGCGAGATACATACACACATACATACTTACATACAGACGTCACGAGAAAACTCGTTGTAATTAACTCGGGGATCATCAAAATGGATTCTTCAGGTGTCTATACGTTCTTAAGCATGTATCCAAGTGTGATCGAGTTGAAAAAAAAAATCAATATTCATTTGGAGGCGAGCAAAATGGAAATTAAGGCCGATATTTGAGTGAAATTTTTTTCGCGAATACAATACTTCCTTTTTTGTAAAAGGAAGTAAAAAAGTCCGAGACTATGAAGGTGATTTTTTTTTTTTTTTGAGTGAATTGACATGGATTTTGACACCAGCGAGACGTGATTTACTATTGGAATTCGGAGAATGAAAAACGCTGAAGTGAAAACTATGACTTTCAAAAAGAAAAGAACCCATCCTAAAGCAAAGACAAGCACAGAATATATATATATATATATATATATATATATATATATATATATATATATATATATATATATATATATATATATGTGTGTGTGTGTGTGTGTGTGTTATGGTAAATGTGATAAATCCGGTGATTGTTCACAATCCCCACTAAAATTGGTAAGTGTGATAAATTATTTAATATTTCGCCATATTTATCACATTTAACCGGTAAACTTATACAATCCCCGACTCGTTAATGGGGAATCAAATTTTTTTTCAGTTGGCTCAGCTACTTAGTTTACTCAGCAGCTTACTTTTTTTTATGACGTCTAGTATCTTTATATGACGAGGGTTTTTGTACACGTCGGGGATGCACTTGCCTGCGTCTGGGCATTTATTGACCATGTTAGTAGGATTTTAATTTCAATTCAGTACTTCAACCCCTCACTAATCCAAACCCTATTAGACTTGATTTTGATAAATCCGGATAGCCATTTAAATGTACACTATATAAATAAAATACTATTTAGCGTAATAATAAATCTTTGCTGGCCATATTTTTTTCTTTTTTTTGTTATTCATTTAAAAATGTTTCTCTTCAGCGTTATGTTTTATTCTCTTGAATTCAAACGCATTTTTTACTGCATACAGTAGTTTATGTTCCTTCGCTCAATTTTTGGGTTTATTTTGTTTGAACCGTACTTTCATTAATTCGTACAACTTGGATCCCCTATATGTACAGTTCAATGAGTTTCTACTGTATTACTGATTGTGCTGGCCAGACCATTTTTTCGGGATGTTTGCTTTATCGCTTTCAGGGGTACCCAAAGGAGGAGGGATTATGGCGCAAGTTGCACCATCAAAAGGGGGGGGGGGTATTTTTGTTATTTATTTATTTGAGTTTATTTATTGATTTATTTTTAATTGAAATTATTTTTGTTATTTTATTCTGTTTGTATTTTACTTCATTTATTTACTTAGCATGTGTGTGTATGTCATTAGTGTAGCAGAGAACTTTTCCAGTAAAAAAATAATAATAATAAATATATAAAAACAAATAAATAGATCAAAACTATTTAAAACATAAATACATTAAAAAAAACGATTTAAAAAATAAGAAAGGAAAAGAGTGTTGAGGATTTTTTTTGGGGGGGGGGGGAGTACGCCATTGAACTTAGGAGGGGGATAGGCACCCTTAATCACTTTTATAGAGTTTCTAATAATGACTGATATGCTTCAGTGTTTCAATTTCAAGTTTTAGTAACTGTCATGAAATCAAAAAAGTACTACACAGGTCTTTGTTGACGAAAAAAAACTATGACTATTCGTTTATAAAGGTGAATTATAGTAAAAACAAAATTAGCTGAAAAAAATAGTGGAAAAAATTCCTAAGGTATCGTAGACTAAAAAGATATGACGTAGCGACAGTTTTTTCAATGTGTAAAAAACTAATCTATCCCGTAAATAAGACAGCTACAATATTAGATTTTACGTGTATTTTGAAGAATAGTTCCCCGTAATTCATGAAGCACATTTATCATAGGCCATGATGGCAGAAACAGAATATTAAACGAGCCCCTGAGAAAAGGTACATAAGTAATATTACTAAAGCTGTTTATATTTTTTTTAATATCATTTACAATATATATTGTACGCAAAAAAGTGTTTTATAAAATATCTGACGAAAATAAAGTAAAAGAACTACTTTTAATTATTATTTAGTTTGAAATATTACTATATGTTTTAACAGCTATCACGACGTTTTGCTAATTAAGTACGCATTTTCAGAAAAGTTGAAAAAAATGTCCCTTTTGAATTTTAAGACCTCATTCGGAAAAATTATCCGAATTTATTACATTCTCCATTACGAGTCGGCGATTTTACAGAAAAAAAACAATAAATTTTCACACTTTTACTTGACTTAATCGTGATTATGTCATCCGGGGCGGCAATTTATAGTCAACCGCAACCCCCCACCTGAACGCTCAAAAAAAAAAAAAAAAAAAAAGTTTATGCAAACATGAAGTTCATACAATTGTCTGAAATAAATTTCAATTTTTTTGGTACATCGAAAACTTAAACGTAAAATTATGAGCGCATTTTATAAAATTGCCCCGCAATAGTGTAATCTATTTTCTTTAAAATTCGATAAATTAAGTGATTTAAGATATATTTAGAGAAATTTATGAGAATGGCAATATTTGTATTTTTTAAATAAACTCTGACTCTTTTGAGTTTCATACCCCCCCCCCCCCTCCCCAGAAAGGTGTAATCTGGAGTGGACCGCTCCCTACTTCCCCTCCCGTAGTGACCGCTTCCGATTACATCATTTATGATAGATCGTCCAATTTGTTTGTTCTGAGATATTTAATTAAAGTACAGCAAAGCAAAACCAGTTTTATTACTTTTTTTGATTGAAATATTTTTGAAAGTTATGATAGATATCGAACCATGCTTTAATTGTAAAACTAATTTTTAGTGTTGAATTTTTTTTTTCTGGAACAAAACAATCGTTACTCTGGAGTATTATTCAAATTTATTACATTCCCCATCACGCGTTGGGGATTGTATAAATAAACCGGTAAATGTGATAAATATTGAGTAATTGATCACATTTGCCGAAACACACACACATACACACACACACACATATATATATATATATATATATATATATATATATTAGGGTGGTCCTTATTTATATGGGAAAAATATTTTTTCCGAGTTCAACAAGTGACGCCCCTAGTTTTGTGACACTATAATAAAAAGTAATCTGTGCAAAATTTGAACTCGATCGGTCAATAATAACACGTGCCCCTAGGACGTTGAACTTTCACACTTTTGACAATTTTCCCACAAATCTTCGAGTTTTTTCTTCCGACCCCATGCATGGTTTCTCCTAGGTTTAAAAAGTATTTTTACAGTGAGATAGCACAAAAATTAATCTTTTTAATTACTTCATATCATCTAAAGATTTTACATATTGAATAAGAATGAAATAGTGCTTTAGAAACTTTACCTTTACGCTTTTCTCAATACACCTCTATCGTGTGCATTTTTTTCCGATAGTCCTGGACTGTCTGTAAAATACATTGGATTTGTGACTCCTATTTGGCAAATTGATTGTGAAATTCTTTGATTACTTGTGCTCCTCTTTCAGTTGTATCATTCACAGCATTCAGCATTTTAACCATGTCTCTTCCCTTTAAATAGCTTCCTCTATTTTGCCATGAATCAGGAACAAATAGGAAAACATCTTTTGATGTTTGTAACTTATCAAATTAGTTTTATTGACTTGTAATTGATTCTATGTAGAGGAAGATCTTTACTAAGGAAGTTTTCCAAATCATCTACAATTATCTGAAAATTTTTATACAGACATCAGACACGTCTTGCATTTTTTGGAGTAGCATTTTCCTATCTTCAAAGTTAATTCCTTCTTCCAATACGGACAAAGCTACTAGTTCATCCCCTAAATACCATAACTGGTTTATGAATTTTCCAATCACTGCTTCTGCTGCATGTTTGTCATCATTTTGTACGCTGCAGGTTTTTTAGACACTAGACTTTATATTAATTTAAAAGGTCTAGAATGGGTTGCTGCGAAAAACTATATCTTTATACAACATTTAACTGTAAAACAGACTTTACGGGCTTTCTCTTCATGTAAGGTCAATTTAAATTGTTTCCCAAACATATAAATTTTCAAACAATTAATTCCTTTTGCCACCCATCTGGTTCAGGGATAAGCTCCTGGTTGCCGAAAACATATCCTTGTAGGAGGGACTTCGCCAGGAAATATTATTACAAGTTATGAGAATTCACTGTAATCTTTCTCACTTCTGCTTTTTACGAACAATAATGTGTCATCAACTTTGTCTTTTAGAATTTAAGTGATATGTGTACTTGATTGAAATGTTATTAGTTCTCAATGATGGAGATCTTTTCACAAAATTTTGAAGTCCTTAAACAATGGAATATCGGGTCTAGAACTAAGAAAGGCAAGAACTTCTTTAAAGACATACTCTACAGAACGATTTCAAGTGTATGTGGATGGCAATCCAAATGCAATGTATCACCATTCAGTTTTTGCTCTAATACGGCTGGTATTGCAAGCCGTTGTATCAAACACTACAGCTTGAACAGTTAGCAATAAAGAGCAATCATCTAAGATATCATATACAACTCAAAAAATATCTCAGGGATGTACGATTGATCCCAAGATCATTTGGATTTAAATTTACTGCATCTACGTAGGCTGTTAATAAATGAATAGCATCTTTGTCCCTAATGTGGCATTTGTCTAACAGTGATGAAAGGCGAGCAGATATCAATAGCTGTCAAGCTTTTTTGTTTTGTGGTAGACCAGATATAGAAAAAAGGTTGAACAGGTTAGGACAAAAAACCATTTCGGTTTCTAAATCTTGTGAATTGCAAGGAGAATTTGATATAATAAAGGACTATGTACTGAAATAGAAGAAAATTAATTTATAGTATAGATTTTTAAATTATTCCGATCTGGAATTTTTTCAAACTGATATTTTAGGCATGGAAAATACAGTATATTTTTATGTTAGAGCAATCGAGGATTTTTCAAAATTTATATTTTAAGAATTAAAAGTTGCATGAACATTTAAGTACATTTATAATTAAAGAACAGCAAATTAAAATATAATTACCATTATTTATATTTATAGCACTGAAACTTAACGACAGTATTTTCCACATCTAGTCCTGGTAAAAAAAAAAAAAGTGCATCACCCTCGCATTTTCACAACAATGTGATTATGTGAGAAGTTTTGGTCGACCGATTAACGATGAAAACTTATGAAATAAACATTTAACAGCAGGAATCCGATAATTGTTTACGTAGATCGGGGCTGTCTCCGGGCCAAGGCAAATCGCTGACCCCATGCTCATTTTTCCATTTCTGAACCTGCGTGTGAGATTAGAGAAAAAAAAAACTTAACCCCATGTCAATTTAAGTCTTATGGCAGGATAAAGGTATTTAAATTGTTGCTTACCAGTTTTGCTCTATGGCACGGAGCAGAATCATCCTGGAAAATGACGTTTGGAACTGAAGTAAAGTGATTCCGGATAGTAGGAAGCAATTTCTCCTCCAAAATGCCAATATACACATGAGCGTTTACTGTTCCTTGCACAAAGTGAAGCTCACCAACTCCTTGATCAGAAATACATCCAAAATCTGCTGGGATATGGGGTGCTTGACTGTGTGTTGAAGTTGAATGCAGTCGGGATGATATTACTCTCCTTTGCGGCGCGGGTGATGCATTTTTTTCTTACCTCAACCGTATTACATACACAGAAAATTTTGTAAACCAACACCCCCAAAGCCTTGAGGAGGCAATTTGTTGTTGCATTAAAGGCCTGGGCCATTCATTAATGGTCTTTAGAATCTCTTGTGTCCATCTTGGCGTAAAGAAATGTTCCTCTGTCGCTTGGTTTGAAACGAGCGCAGAATTGCGGTCACAAGGCCATTGGTGTACATGTACCCTCTGTAACATGTAAAATTTTATAGAGTGAAAGTGAGAGAAGGGTTGATCTGGAAGTAGCAACATCTATTGAGGTTTAAAATTGCTTTAAATATGAAACGCTAGAATATTTTTACATACAAAATGAGAAAATCCGCAATTTTTTCTCCGAAACTCAAAAAAGAGGGCCCTAGAGGCACGGGTTAATATTCATGGATTGTCTTAAAATTTTGCAAGGATCATTTATTTGTATAATGGAACAAATTGAGGGGGCGTCGTGTAAAATATCTACAACTTCAAAAATTTCCATTATTGATTAAAATGCTACCCATTACAATTTACACCGGTCAGTGTAACAACGTACCCCATTACGGGGTAAATTGTTACAAATTTCAGAAATGCATATAAATTTTTACAGATGGAGTTAACGTTTGAAGAAGATTTTTTTTTTTTGTTCATTATATGGTTAGAATACTTTTAAAGCATGTTTCAATAAAAAAATTCAATACATACATTTTTACTAATTTAGAGACAAAGTATAATAGGAATTTTGTAACTGGACTTATTTATTTTTTATATAAAATACTAATTGAATAATTTGTTAAAACAGTCAACATTGGTATATTAATGAAACGTTTTTTTTTTTTTTTTTTTTTTTTTTTTTTGTATAAAGCTACTGAGCTCAGTTACAAAAATATCGTATTTAATTAATTATCACGGAAACAAATTATTTTTTTTTCACTTCTGCTGTGTATAGTATACTTTCAAATATATTTTGTAATTTATGAGAAATGTTTCAGATTAAAAACATTTTTAGTGAAGCAAATTGCTATTTGCAGCATTTTCATCATTTTTGTACAACGTACCATTTTCAAATGTATCGCATTTACACATGGGTTTGTTTACACGCTCTTTGGTAATTTGTTTTACGTAAGAAGTGTATAACGTGTTTGTATCTGTTTCAACGTTTTTTTTTTCTGTGTTTATATGCGTGCATACTAAAGTGTTATACTAGAATGAAAAAAATATGGTAAATACGTCGTATATCGTCCTCCTTAGTTTCTCTGCTCTGACGCTAGGTGTCAACACCCGTGATATCTTTTGTTGGTTGTAGTCAAAATCAATTGATATTTAGGGAAGTTTCAGCAGTCTGATTTATCGTTTTGCCACGTTTGGTTTTTATTACGTAGGGCGGGGAGTCACCATATTGGCATATAGGGTGTTCCTATATTCTTCCGGTATGATGATAATGCATTGTCCTATATACCAAAAACGTGTGCTCTGATGTGCAGGACCAAAAAAAAAAAAAAAAGCACCGGTGACTTTCGTTTGGAAGGTTGGGAAAAATTATTAGAATTTATTTTGTACTAAAAATGTAGAGTTTGTGATTACAATAAAATTGTGATTACCTTGTTTTGAAATCACTATTAATCCTTTTAAATGGTGTACGAAAGGAGGGAAACGGGAAGAGTGGATGGGGGGGGGGGGGCAAAACGATTAATTTCTGTAATTAAAAAGATAATAAAAACGGAAAGCAAACAGTTCTGCATGTATTTAAGCTTAAATACAAGGAGTAGCCTTAGTTAGTGCTATAAACGGTTTTTTTTTTTTTTTTGGATGAATTGAGGCAGTGAGAAGCAAAGCGATGTAAGCGGACGTTTTCAAGTTTTGAGTAAAACGCGTTTAAAGATTAGCTCCTAGGTAGACTTTCATTGAAAAGTTTTTCTTAATCATGCTGTATAACAGAACCTACCAGGGCTATTAGTACTATCTCTTGCCCGAAGATGGAGGAGAGGTTCACCTACCATTTGTATTGGTTAGCTCCAAATTTTTAATTTCGCCACTTACATCCCTTTGCTTCTCACTGATTCAACTGATTGTAACATATGAGGACTAATTTATCAAATGGGAACATGTGCATTTTCCAAAACTCTTCAGGAGGTGAAAAAAACGAATTAGGGTTAAAGCAAAATAGTTTTATCAACATCTCTGGGCACAGAATTTAGCTCAAAATCACAGCCAATCATGGTCCAGTGTAAAAAAAATGTTTGGGTAAAAAAAACCAAGGAGATATTGCCATCTTAATTTTGGATATGTGCCCTTTTGAACAAAAACCTGAATGTTGAAAATTCAAATTTCCCCAAAACCCTAATATTTCACCTTTTTATATTCTCTTATCGAAGTACATGAACCAAAAAGTAGTGGGTTAAAATTTGAAGTTTTTGGACATGTGTGCCTTTGGATCTAAAAGTCTTTGTACTACAGATTCTTTCAGCATCTGTCCCCTTTTGTTCAAAATAAAACGTGCAGAGGATGGATTTGTTACCTTTTGATCAAAAAGCCAAACTTCACCATTAAATAAAATGGAATTTTAAACGTTTGGACTTATTGAGAGTAAGTGATTTGATAAAGGTCATATGAAATATTTAGAAAATGTCATAAAATGAATTTTTCTAAAAAGTGGATGCGTTCCCTTTTGATAAATTTCTCCTCATACGATATACTTAGAGGCCAAAAATAGACAGTGGCTTTCAGAAAAATAGACAGTTAACGAAATATGGTGGCCTTACCTATTACTAAAACTCTGGTTCATTTGAATACATTAAAATAACACATTGAACATAGATTATACAAAAATCAAAATTATTAAGTTTATACTGAAATGAAATTTAGCTTCAAATACTTAAATTAACCGATGAATAGGAACGGACACCGAATAAGTTTGATAAACAACTGCATTAAATCAATACTTGTGTGTACAGGCAAAGACGCATTTGCTTTTGCACGAGCTTATAGATCTTAATGAATTCATTATCGTGTGTATCCTTTAAAAGCATTAAGTCTTGCTTTGTTTGAAGTTCAAGATTATGCCTTGCAAAAGCTATGCAATCTTTAATGCCAAATGTTATAGTAATATTTGGGAAACATAGTGCTCAAAGTATGTAAAGACAGTTTTGATCTGGGTCACAAACTGATCAAATAAGAACTATTATTTGAAACAATTTAGTCCCTGAATTTTAGACTACAGGCGTCCATCGTATAACACGGTTAATTCGTTCCGTGTAGTATCAAAGCCGTGTTGTACGATACTTTTTTTAAAAATAACTTGTTAACTCTTTTTTACACTAATTAATCATGTACAAAGTAAAAATCATGTCAATATGTATCGTGTTGTATCGAAACCGTGTTTCGTGTTATATCAAAACCGTGTTATACGAGACTTAGAAATAATGTAAATCAAGCGATGTGTACCGTGTTGTTTCGAAATCAAGTTTCATAAAGAAAAAGTAAAAACTTATTACAGTTATCAAACATTAACAGAATAGAAAAAAACAAAAATGAAATTCCATCTTTTATAAATATAACACTTGTGTTGTATCAAAACCATGAAGTATCTGAGTAGGTTTAGTTTTAAAGACTAATTTCGCGTTTAGTTAAATTAGTGTTTAATTCAGGATCAGTGGGTTGTCAGTTACGTTAGGTAGTAGTTTATAGGAGGCCCCGACTTCAAAAGGTTATTAAAAATTAAGAGATCGTATGTAATTAGTTAGGTATTTAAAATAATTCATCGTATAGTAATTAAAATCAGTATTTATTTTATAATTGGATGATTAGTTTAATTGATTTTTGTACTGGAATTGTAAAATAAATTTCATTTCTAGGTGTGGGTAGGAAATAGTATGTAAGTGTAATCGGTTATTTTTTGCTTTTAAGTTCCTTTGTGCTTTTGAAGGCGGTTTTTTTTTTATTTAAAAGTAATTTATCATAAAAGTGCTCCATTCTAAAAAAAAAGAAATAAAATAAAATAAAAGAACTAAAAACACGCTTTATTTTTTAGTGATTGGCACTAAAAATTTGTCCATATTCGTCTCTGGGATTCATTTGTATGCTAATTTAATTAAAACAATTTAAATATAAACGGTTTCCCAAACTAATTTAAGTTTCACAGCATACAAGTTGCTTGTGATGCGATCCTATGTCTCTTTACTTAGCCTTAATATATATTATTGGCAGAGGTGATAACAATCTATAGTGTTGAGGCAAATCTAACCTGTTAGCATTGTGAAGGGTACACAGATCCTAATCACAGCATTACCTCGCTTCCAAGTAAAGTTTTCCCCACTAAAGAGCAATGACAGGGAATCAACTTGATATTAGGAAACCCAAGCAAACCCCCTCCTGTCTAAAAATGCTTTTTAGGCGCTCAATTTCAAAAAAAAAAAAAAAAATCCAAGGGAGCTAGCACCATCTCCCACATCATCGCAGCGTGTAGTCCAAAGATGCGTTTTCAAAACTTTTGTGGTAAACCTACGAATCCTGGCCCTTCTAACGTCAAAGGTAGCCTGAAATTCATTTATAGGACTTCAATTAAGAAAACTTTCTGTGGCAAAACTGCCGAATCCATATGGATTCCTAAACGTTACTACCAAACATAAACCTGGAGTTGTGACTTTAATATTTCAGTTTTGAAAACTCTCCGAGGAAGATCTTAATCCCCATCCCCCTCTTATTTAAAGTCCCCAGAGATGTCCTAAAAGGGCATTTTTAAAGTATCATTTTCAAAAAAGTTTCCGGGAGAGGGGGCGGAACCTTCTTTTCTAAAGTCAGCCCAAGAATGACTTCGTACAGTTTCGAAACCGATTTTAAAAAAAAATACCCTGAACCTTTGGCCTTTTTTTTTTCTTTTTGTTACCAAATAAAACCTGCATTAACAGTTTTAGTACTTCAATTTCACAGAATTTTCGGAAGAGGCACTTGACTTCACTTTTAGGGACTTTGGGGTATCTCTCTATGTGAAAGCCTACAAACGCGGTTTTCTAACTTCAATGTTGAAAATGTTCCAGAGATTTCCCCATTTTTTTTACGTGACCTAAGCCTAAAACTGCCTATTTCTCTAATGACGGAAATTTTCTGAAGAAAGAGAGAGACACCCCGTGCCTTCTACTTTTCTTTAATGTTACCAAAGTTAACTTGAAATTTGAGCTTTAGACCTTTCCGAGTCCCGATTTTTTTTTTAAATTTTTTTTCTGAAAAACCTACACTTGACTTCAATCTTAAAAAAAAAGTTTTGATCGGGAACCACTTTTCTTTTACAAACATGGACAAAAACTGAGTTTTTAATTGTTTAATGTCAAAAATTTTCTGGAGAGAAAAAATCCAATTAATCTTCCTTATTAATTAACATAACTAAAGATATACAAAATTTGCATTTTTGAAAAAATTACTCTTGTTTTCCAGGAGGAGCCCCAACTTCATAACATGACCAGTGATTTCATATTAAAAAAAAAAAAATTCGAGAGAAAACCACTGCTCCCAGTCTTCTACTTACGTTACCGAAAAAAAATAGAATAAAATTGCGATTTTTGACGGAAGTTACGGAGTATTCTCAAGGTTTCCTCTCTTTTGTAGACCGCAAAAATTTATTGTAAAGTCTGTACAGGAGCTTTACATTTAGGAAAAGAGGTATATTGTAGTTATATTATTGTTAACGTAGTTTCAAATTGTTATTTTCGTAAAGATAAAAATGTTTTTTCAGAAAATTTGATCCGGACGAACGAGGGCCGGATAAACGAGATTCTACTGTAATTTCATATACATAATACATTTTATATACTCCCGATAAACATATTTTCTAAAAAAATTTCTACGCTACTGCTTGTATTTCATCATTAAATAAGGAAATTTACCCATAACTTTTTTTCAAACAAACAAATATTGTCAAACAAAATATTGGGACTTAAGTTGAACCAACCTCTATTTATTTAAAAAAAAAAAAAAAACATTAAAATCGGTTCACGAGGTGATACGCTGTGAGTGGACAAAAAAGGAAAAAAAAAACATACGGTATGAACTGATAACCGCCTCCTTTTTAAAGTCGGCTAAAAATTGTGATTCTAAGAAATACGACTTATAGGGTAACTACCCCAGTAATTGCCACTTTAAGAATTTTTCCTTAAACTAACCTCTGTTTTCATTACTTAGAAAAAGATATTCATTGCAAATATTTTTGTATCAAAGAATAAACATCGTGCATCTATTTAGTTCACTAAACGTAAAAATATTTGATTTGATATTTTTATAAAATATACGTATAAAAGGTTACCAAAATCACCAGTAATTGGCACCTGATGCCTCACGGTATGACACCTTGTGATCCAGTAATTGACACATTACTGGAAGATGGAACATAGATGGATAATAGAACTGGAAAATCACTTTATTTTTCACTTTTAGATTACATATAAGTTTTATCATCATAAAACACATAATTAATGCTAATTTAAAGTAGGTAATTTTACATAAATTAATGTTAAAGCACACATCTTGATGTTTAAAAATTTTTTTAGAGAAATAATAATAAATCTGGGTAAAAATATCGCGATTACTGCTGTTTCATTAGTTGGTACGCAGTTTTGATTTTACGAATTATATCTGTTTCCACAGAAAAAGGAACATTAACCCGATGATTTTAAGGGATCATAAAAAATGAAAGAATTCTTTACTGTCGGAATATCTAACTGATGACCCAACATGCTTGTTTTTTATTGTTTCTCTTAAAAATTAAACAGTATATTCTGTAGGTTTCAAATCAATAGTAGAATCCATTTAATACAGTTGCTGCACAAGTATCAGAAATCAAACTAGTGACATATAGCACAACACATTAGTGTTTATAGGCACATGTGCCAATTACTGGAGACTAGCGAAACTGAAGCACCCCTAAATAGCATCCATCATTACTTCAAAAATTCGAAAAGGGACAAAATTGTACGTCTACCCACTCAAAGTAACACCTTTCAACTAAACAAAACTTTTGACAACCAAAAATTATAATATATTTTAAGTCAGATTTTAATGGATTGATGCGCATGCTTCCCGTAAGCCAGAAAAGAAGCTTTTGCAACAAAAATGGCTGATTTGACACAACCCATATTTTTCTCTCTTTCCTATGCACTGCTACCATTTAGTAATATGAATTGAAGTTGTAATCTTTAAATTAAATGTACGTTCAAGTTGGTATAAAGTGTTCCACTTTTGAAGATTGGATACAAATCTTATTTTAGGACATTTTTCTTGGAAGTGCAAACCACTGGTTAACTGCCAATTGCTGGGGGTGTTACCCTATATCGTTTACATAAGCATACTCTACTGTATTTCTTTTTTAATAATTATTTGATAAAGCAATGCATTAGAACGAATAATTCAATGAAATGTAGGAAAAAAAAAGCTTATACAAGTTTTATTAAAATGCGAATACTTGTTCTAAAAATGTAAAATAGTTTAGAACTTGTTTGAAAATATTATTATTAAAATATAATATTTTTATTCAAAGTTTATACAATACAGTTTATGCAATAACCACTTGAAAAAAATCATTATGAAGTTAACATTTTTTGAAATTACATTAATATTATTTTGCTGTTTAGAATCATATTGCTGCTCGGCAAAAATTTATTTAACGGATTTGGAGGATGTAAATATATTTTAATCCAATTATTTATTTATTTATTTTTTAATTTTCAACTTTCTAACAATTTTAACTCATATTTGCTCTTGCTGAAAATTTATCATACATAACTTATCACTAATCAGTAAACAAAAAGAGAAAATTAAGATAATATAACACATTGAAAAATGTAAATCAATCTAAGTACCAGAATAAAAGTGCTAAGTGTCTAAAGATCCAAAATAAGACAATTAATCTTTGACTGCATAGCAAATTAAGTTCTAAAATGTCTTAGCATCAGAAAACCGCTAATCTCTAAGTTTACAAAACGTTAATGTTTGAGTTTGTAATATGACGAATGTTTTCAAGGGATTAGCTTCATGAATAAAATATTTGAGATGTGTAGTGCTAAAATTCTTTCCGTGTAAGAGGATTAAAATTGATTGAAGTTAAGACCCTTTTCGGATTAATTTATGCGCTCAAGATTTCGGGACACGCGATTACATCTCCTAAATAAGCAAGATTACTATTTGTACTCATTTAATTATCCTATTAAAGCAAATTGTTATCAAAATAGTAAAGCAATTCAATGAATTATTAATTATATTGATACATTATCAGTGCTGTTTAATGTTGAAATAATGGAAAGGAATGCGGAATTGAATAAAGGTTTTACAGTTTATACCAATGCGTCGGAGTCGGATCGATTTTGGGATAAAGGAGTCGGAGTCGAACGTTTAAAATTCTGAGAGTCGGAGTTGATCTGTACTCATTTAATTATCCCATTAAAGCAGGAGTTAAGCGGAGTCAATTGTTGGAGATGAACTGATTTTGAGGTAAACGAGTCAGAATCGGTGGTTCTAAGATTTCCGAGTCAGAGTCGGTAGTTTTCCCTACGACTTCGCAGCCCTAATTTAAAGTGAAAAATGTATAAAAGTTAATTAATGTAAAAAAAATATTAACATAAATGAAATAAGTTTAAAAGGAATATTTTTGTTTTCGTGCAAGTTTTACTGGAACGAAAGGGATTCGACAACGTAAAAAACTGTTTTTCAACGTAATAGACAAACCTATTGCGAATAAACTACATCTTTATATATATAATAACGAATGATCGAGTAACACTCCTCACGTCATCAACAATGAAACTCGCGCCTCGACATGATAATTTGATAATATTTTTTGCCCATAGTTAAAATGTAGGGACAGGCTTTATAGTGACGAGGCTGAACTGTATCCGGTCTCTTAACTGTTTCACTCGTAAGACTGTCATTTCAGGGGAATGAAGAAACGAAAAAGTGGTCAACAACTAACGCTATCTACTAGAGTTTAGGGTTCATCCACTGGAGTTTGGGTTAAAATTTCAAGTATCAAAATATTATCAAACAGGGAATGGCTTCGTTTAAAAGTAGAAACAATTTTTACTCGTCATACCTTGACGGGCGATTTTCTAGTTCTAAATAAACACAATAAATTACTTGACTCGTGGACACTTACAATAATTAGGAGCAGAAATATGCCAACATCATTTTTTTTAAAGGTTGAAAATTGAATAAAGTAGAATTTGGCATTCTTGTGAAAAGACTTTACTTACTTACTTTGAATATTCAAACAATATAATAATGAATAAAAATAAATAAATGATCGTTGATACCGGTTAAAAGAAAATGTTGGGAATTTATTTTAAAGCAAAAATAACGTTATCGTACTAATTTTGTTTTGCAGTAAGTCGTTAAAATTTGCCTACATTTTAGGAAAAGCGACAAATTTCAAACTTAGAAATTAAAGACACATTTCAGAGTCTGAATGTAACAGAACATAAAGCGCGTAAAAGATGACTTCCAGTGCTCTCCAGAACTTGTTAAATTTGGCGACTTTTTCTAGTGTTTTGGCAGAATTTAAGACCTTATTTTTTGAAAACGGGGTCAGGAGGAAAAATTTTATTCATGGGTCAAAATATGTTTTACCTTGCTCTTTCGTTTGTTGTTCGTTTATACTTTTCCTATTATTTAACTGTTTCACCGGTTCCTTTTTAAGAGCAAAAATAGTTATAAACTGCAGAAATATTTTAATTTATTTTTAAACATGAAAATGTAGTCAAATTAAAAAGCAACTGGTATCATACACTATCATTATTTACATTTTTGAAATACTGAAATTTAATTAACTTAAAAAATGAGTTTACTGTTTAAATTTGGCACTGTTCTGTTGTGAGTACTTAGCTTGGTTTGGCGATGAAGAAATGTCCTACGCTTTTATTTCCTTAGTTTTTATGGAATTACGTTCAGTAAATTATTAAACTATGGCTATTACAACCTTCTTTCCATAGTGTCTAATTTTGTAAAAATGATGTATTTTGCATTCTAAACAAGAAAGGGAAACTTCTCTCCTCCTTTAAAATATTTCTAAGGCTTATGCTGGTTTCTGTTATGTTTTCGAATCCGCCAAAAATATAAAGATATCTTTAAAAAATACTTAACACATAGCAGAGTATCTATAAATATACCAGACGAACTAAATAACCTTTTAATATTCTACTACGGGCAAAGCCGTGCTGGTACCACTAGTATTTTATTAAAATCAGAACGACTTTGAGGCAGAAGCTTCTCATTTGTACTCAATCTAAAAACGCCTCATTTGTGCTTCACAAAACAACAAGATTTAAGTGCTTTATTTTCCTCCTTCTAAAGTAGTTACATTAGAGGATTTAGCCTCCGATACAGCATCCAACATTTCATGTGCCTCCATTAAGGCGCGGATGTCAACGGCACAGATAATTTTGACGCCCAGTTTCACACCTGATAGACGCACCTGGGCGTCTCGTTTCGATGCAAAACTGCATTTGGGGTTTAATTTAGCCGAGGTTATTCAACACCACAAGAATACCCAGTGGTTTTTTTACATGCCACATAATGAGTTTTAATATATGGCATAGAAAACTACAATGTTGGATAAACACTTTCAGCAACTTATTCAAACATAAACTATTAATTTGCTATATTTTGAGTTTTTTTGTCATTTGAACTGAAATTACTACCAAGTGTTAAGTGTAGAAATATGGAATTATATACTTTGAGCAGTATTTTAAACTTTTTATTTTTTTATTGTTAAATACTTGTTTGTATATTTTTTAAGAAGGGAATGCAGATACGTGAAAGAAAAAAAAATGCGCTACAATTATAATCGAAAAGGTAAGTGGCAAACTAGTAACTCATGAACCTGGAAACTATGAAAAAAGTTTTAAGGTTTAATACAAACACTCGGTGAAATCAGGGAATAAATTTCATTTATTATAAGTATAGGCGAAATGTGTAAACATGATATAAAATTGTTTCTGTATTCCTGTGTACAAACTTGGCTTGTATCAAGAACATTGAAAATGGGAGAAGGCTGGAAATACTTTTTCTCCTTTATAATATTGCATAGAATACAAGGTCCAGCTATCAATTTCCAGGACTGACGTAACTGTAAGAGAGCGAAAAACCGGAAGAAGGCGCTAATGATTGCATATTGAAGAGCGTTCTCTTGCGCATGTGCAGTAGGGTGGGCCGAAAAACAACTTTTTTTTTTTTTTTTTAATTTCGATGATGGGTAGTGCGGAAAAGGTGCCATTGGTGGAGCAAAGTGCACATAAAAAATTTGATTTTTTTTCTGACAGTTTCTTGATTCGCCACAATTTTTGATCTTGATTTGCAGCATTTTTCGAAACTTCAACCCGATTGTGGCAGATCAAGAAATTGTCAGAAAAAAATCAAATTTTTTTATGTGCACTTTACTCTACCAATGGCATCTTTTGCGCACTGCCAAACATCAAAAAAAAAAAAAAAAAATGTTTTTCGGCCCACCCTAGTGCCATCGGCGCAATTCTTAATTTTTTATTTTATTGGAAAGGCGCATTAAAACGAAGCCCTTCAATTCATGTTGTCACCATAATGCGAACCTTTTCAATTGCTTCCAGAGTGCGTACTGACTGCGGCCGATCTGTGTGTGGATCATCATCGACGCTTTTGCGTCCGTCCCGAAAGTGTTTAAATCATTCAAAAATTGTTGAGCGGGTTAACGCTTTCTCGCCGTAAACTTGCTTCAACATTTGCAGCTGTCTTGCCCAATTCGAAGCAAAAATTGATGTTAATTATTTGCTCCATTTTCACTTTAACGACAGGCATTTGAGAGCTACGTTTTAATCGCCTTTCCACTAGAACCACTTACTTTAGAATGACGCCGATTGCACTGCACATGCGCAAAGAAACTCTCTTCAATATGCAGTCATTGGCGCCATCTCCAGGTTTTTCGTTCTTCTACAGTTACGTCAGTCCTGGAAATTAATAGCCGGACCTTGTATTACGATGTTAGAACAGCACATTCACAACTTCGTAAATAGCATCCAAACCCACGCTTCAGACTTATTAAATAATGCAATGATCTGTGTACTATGTTCCCAGTTACTCCTTGAAAAATATAGAGTAGTAAACATACTTCACAACCTTGCCCGGATGATGCAGCTGTTTGAATATGATGTTTGTAATTCACACTCAATGACGAAGTAATTATGCGCATAATTTCGAATTTGTCAGGCGCAAAGTTTATTAAAATATGTTAATTCTCTACTTAAACTATGTTTCAGTCAGCTTAACTTTGTGTACACTGTTAAAAATTTTCCGGAAAATTTACGGTAATTGTTACTGGCATCCATGTTGCCAGTAACTATTACCGTAAAAATCAAATGTTACTGTAAAATTTTACGGTTTCCTCGGTAGGCCACAGCAACCGCTTATTTCTCAAGTATAAATTACCGTAAAAATCAGCGATGCGTCGGCGATGCAATTTTACAGTAACAATTACCAGAAAATCTTCCTGAATTTTTAACAGTGTACATACGTAAGAAATATTTGCTTATCTCCATAATAAAGATTTTTTTTTTTAAATAAATAATGTATTTGATTTCATGATGATCGTTTAATCGCAAGATAAAATCTCGAAGCGAAGTTAAACGCCCACCTTCTTTTTAATGAAGTAAAATTTGTGACGATACATAAATACAGGATGTTTCATAATTTACAGAGAATATTTTTCTAGTGCAAAGAAAAAAACGAGCTGATGTGTACATCACATGACTTCCTTTTACACCAACTTAAAGTTACTTCCCCACTATTGGCAGTTTTAACGTGATTCAATAGTTAACTCTCTAAATATATATCGCCAAAAATGGCCAAATTGAAACCAGATTTTAAAAAAATGGCCAAATTTGTCGCTTGGCGATATATTGTCAAGTGTTTGCATAATTTATAACGCCACTTGAATTCGCATTTAAATTAACATAGATATCCCACCAAAAAGGTGTAAAAGACTTCTTTTGGAACGTCCGAATGCAACCAAAAAGGGAGGTGCACAACTGGACCCCACTAGGAGGCTACGTACCAAATTTCAACTTTCTAGGATGTACCGTTCTTGAGTATTGCGACATACATACGTACGTCACGAGAAAAGTCGTTGTAATTATCTCGGAGAATGTCAAAATGGACATTTCGGGTGTGTATACGTTCTTGGTTACTTATCCGCGTGTGATCGAGCTTGAAAAACATCTCAACATTAGTTAGGGGATGAGAAAAATGTAAATTAAGGCCGAATTTTGCGTGGAAATTTTTTTCACGAATGCAATACCTCCTTTTTTGTAAAAGGAAGTAATATATTCTAAAAGGTTTGCTTATCCAAACTAAGAAATTGAGTTTTGGACGAAGTATATTTTTTTCCAAGTGTAAACGAAACATAGAATAAATTTTTAAATTTTTAATTTGTATCCATATTAATTTTTTTCTTATCAAAAAAAAAAAAAAAAAAAAAAACTCAAATTTTGTAAAATTAAAATAAAGAGGGTTTTTTTTCAAATATATTATCCCCGTTCAGATAATATTTCCCTTTTTTACGTTCCAAGTTTTAAGTTATTTTGTCATTTATAAATTTTATAAGATAAAAGAACTTATAATTTATACCTATTAACCTGTGCAGTATAGCTTTGATTTTATTAGAGTATGCTTGAATTTTGTTTCAAATTTTATGTGAGCCACTTGATTACCTATTTTTTTCAAAGAAATTTTGAAGTTTACTTCAAATTATTTGAAGACTACAAAAAAAATAAAAAATAAGTAAATAAACCTCATTTTTCATAGTCGAAAAAATTAACGATAAGATTCGCAATAGAATTCGATGCAATTAGTTTTTCTCCTTATTATTCTGGCAATTCTCAAAATGTTTGCCTCGTTTGGACTGCAGCAGTAAAATTCCAAACCCCTCCCCCCCCCCCCGCGAAAAAAAAAGAAAAAACCCGTAACTCCTCAAATTTTTTTCCCCAAAAATTTCTTAATTCCCTTTTTTGCTATGACAGCGTTAAAAACATTTGATATGAACTTTGGAGAAAACAAAAAGGCCATTTTTCACAAGTGTACCACAATTACAAAATTAAAAAAAAAAAAAAATCACCCGCAGATTTAAAAACAAACACAAAAATGTCGTTTAGAGTAAAATTTAATCGAGAAGAATAATAATGAAACATTTAGTTTTTCCATTTACCCCAGAGTGCAGTATTTATGAAGTAGTAGGGAACACCTAAATTTATCATCAAGAAAAAAATGGGAAGGTGAAATTCATAAGTAAATGCTTTTAGCAACCTTATACATGACGAGAAAAACTAGTTAAAACAAGTTACTTTGCAGACTTGCTAGAGAAAAAATTGTAAAATTCATAAACTTAAAAAAAAAAAATAAAAAAAAAAAAAAATCAATTTGAATTTTGACTTCTTGAATTCAAATTATGTTTTTCGCAATCACGAGTGTGTGTGTGTGTATGTAGGCGTGTGTGTTTATGTGTGTGTGGGGGTATGTGTGTTTGTGTGTAGGGGTATGTGTATGTGTGTTTGTGTCTGTGTGCAGGTATGAGTGTGTGGGTAGTTGTGTGTATGAGTGTTTGTGTGTGGGGGGGGGGAGGGGAATGTGTATGTGTGTGTAGGCATATGTGTTTGTGTGCAGGCATGAGTGTGTGTGTAGGCATATGTGTTTGTGTGCAGGCATAAGTGTGTGGGTAGTTGTGTGTAGGTGTGTGTATGTGTAGGTGTCTGTATGTATGTGTAGGTGTCTGTATGTATGCGTGTGTGTATGTGTTTGAATGCGTGTGTAGGTGTATGTATGTGTGTGTTATGTGTATTTGTTTGTGTGTGTGTACGTGCGTGTATGTATGCGTGTAAGTGTAGGATATTGACGGTTTTCGCTATAGGAGCAGCATCGTGAGGAGCCGGTCGACGGTGATGCTGCAGAGGATGCTAGTGGGAAAATAAAATGATAGCACATCAAAACAGTCAAATGAAAGCAATAAGCAATCGTGATTGCTCAAAAAAAAAAAAAAAAAAAAAAGAGAAAGCATTTTTTTTCGCAGCGTCATTTTCTAACAATGATGAAGTTTACACACGTGTTTAGAAACACGTGGAACTCTTAGAATATGTTCTGTATATTATCCAGCGTGCATTGACCAAAAGTTTAGTTCCAAAAATTACCATAAGTGCGCTAATTAAAAGTGCCTTTCATTCATCTTATGATTCGTTTTACACCAACTGACCCTACTGGACATAATTTAGATTCTGGCTTTCTCAGACAAATCAAAGTAGGGGGGGGGGGGGGCATCAAAAAGTAAGGTAACAAGCCCAATCAGAGAAAACGTTTATTCAAGAATTTAAAAAATATATACAATGTAGGAAGGCACATGTGCATATTACTTCTCTACATAGTCACCATGCTTATCGAAGCATTTGTTCCACCGGTACACCAAACCATCCTATAGACAAATCAAAGTACAGGGTTGTCCAAATTAAAGTTCCCCAACTCAGAGGTCTGTGCAGGATGTTCTATGGGTCATAATGTAATGAAATTTTGGAAACAGACAATTCAGATCATGCGCTCGTGATTTACTAAAAAAAAAAAAAATAGTACCTGAAGTTGCCGATAGGTGGCGTTGCAGATCAAGAAGACATTTTTTAGATGTTCTATATGTCTGCCGTGGTTATTTACAACTTTTTCCATCCGTAAAGCACTGTGTCCCACAGCAGAAGGCAATATGTGCACATTAAGACCACGCACAATCTGAATAATTGAGTCTTTCACATCTGCCAAGGTTGCTGGATTTTCTCGGTAGACTTGATCTTTTAAAAATCCCCATAACCAAAAGTCGCATGGGGTGAGATCAGGCGAGCGAGGAGGCCAAGCTGTTGGAAAACAGCGGCTGATCACACGTGCATCAGTGAAAGTTGCCCGTAACACCTGCTGAACGCCCAGAAGAATATGGGGAGGTGCACCGTCCTGCATAAATATCGTGTCCTGGAGGTGGCCACGTTGTTGCAGTTCAGGAATCACAAGCATTGTCAACATGTCCTGATATCGTCTTCCTGTGACAGAGCAGGTTTAGAATCCTCTTGGAGTCACCTCTTCAAAAAAATAAGGCCCAATGATGAATGTTGCAGTGAAACCGCACCATACCGTAACCTTTGCAGGGTGCAAGGGCACTTGATGAATTGCTCGCGGGTTTTCACTTGCTAAATGCGGCAGTTGTGCGCATTCACTTGACCATTCAGGTGAAAATGGGCCTCATCCGTCCAAAGGATATTCCACGGCCAAGCAGCATCGACTTCCATTCTGGCAAGGAACTGCAGCGCAAATGTTTCCAGAACCACAGGGTCCCCGTCCGACAGCTGATGAAGACTGGATTTTGTAAGGAAAATAGCGTAGGATTTGACGCATCACACGCCAGACGGTCGTATAGGGCATATCCACAACACGAGAAACACGTGGCACACTGACAACACCATGTGGCGATTGTCTAGTGGTATCCACGACCGCCAAAGCAACGCCTTCTACGCGTGCAGAATACACAGCATGGCGTCCTCTACCTGGCAAAATTCCCAGTTGTCCAGGTCTTTCGAACTTCCTCATCATCTCTCTTAAAACGCGTGGTGACATCGGTCCTCGGTGCATGTTCTTCAGCCGACGGAATGCTCTTAAAGCAGCACATGAGTTCTCGTCATTCTGGTAAAAAAGTTTGACCAGTAGAGCTTTGTCTTTCAAAGTCACCATTGTGTACCAGCGAGGTTGAAAATAACTGCCTGTGCAGCGCCTGTCTTCCACCTTCCACTTTTGTAGGGCTCATCTTTTGCATACGTTGCGCAGAAGCTTTATTTCTGCAAATCACGTTGTTGAAATATGCAAATTTCCCAATTACTTATGTTACAGCGCCATCTATCGGCAACTTTAAGTACTATTTTTTTTTAAATAAATCACGAGCGCATGATCTGAAGTGTCTGTTTCCAAAATTTCATCACATTATGACCCATAGAACATCCTGCACAGGCCTCTGAGTTGGGGAACTTTAATTTGGACAACCCTGTATATGTATTTTACATGCTGAATTAACGTTTCAAATAATATATATACATTACTATGCTAGTTTTTAGTGTTAGTACTAAAATTTGAAAGTGACAGAGCCTGCATTTTTGTGATTTTTAATATACATTTTTGTGATCCATAACGCAATTACATTATATACATTTAAGCATGGCGTAATATACTCACTATTTCACATTTTGCTTTGAAATGAAATGTATTGTTAATCAAAACTATTTTAAAACAACCTACATGAATAGTTAGACATTCATTTAAAGTAAAATGCATTGTTGAAATAAATTAATTCAAAACAACTTACGGTAAATGAATAGTTAGCATGTGTTTTCACTAATATATTTTTCATAATTTCTGCAGCAGCTGAAGTAAGCTTCAAAATTAAGAAAAAAAATCAATTTAAGCATTAAAATTCTATACTCAATTTTTAAAGCACATGTTTTGATTTTATTTCATCTTTTCACCATAATTTCAAATGTTATTTTTGCAGGAATATCACAGATTATAAAACGATTTTCTTTAGAAAATCTTTGAGATAAAATATCAAAGCATTGAAAAAATAATATTTAAGAAGGTTACACAAAATGCGAAGAACATCATATAAATATTTCAAAAGGAATTTCAAACTACCAAGTTTTGCAATGGCTCATAAGCTAGTTGTATAAGTATATCTGAAAGGATGAAAGATTTTATTTTATATTTTTGAAAATTCTGTCATTTCAGCTGAAAATATCAAATATTAAGAAAGGAAATATGCAATTGCAGTACTATGCAAATTGATTGAGACACGCTCAAAAAATTTTCACAAATGTTTAATTGGTGTAGGTTAACTTACATGCTCCGTCAGCAATCCAATACTACATATGTTTTCATCTAACTTGAATGAGATCCTGTACACGGTTCGGCTTGGATTTCTCTAAATAAGAACATAAAGTTTTTTGATCTCGTCATCATCCAACCAAACTTTTATAAACCTTCTCAATCATTGTTTTCTTTGTTTCATATTCTCCGCCCTATCCTTCAATGTCTTAATAAGGGCACTGCACTCTAAACTAAGCCAATCATGGCCTTGTTAGACCAGTCTACTTTTCTAAGGTTATCAAATCGCAAAAAAAAAAAAAAAAGACCCTACATAGAAGGGTGGCGTGAAAGAAAATGATATTTTGATTTTCGGAAACGGGTACCTTTTAATTATTGTGTTTGAGGCTTAGTAACAAATCTGTAAAACATTTCAGTTTTACGACGTCATCTTGAGTCTGCGCATTTGAGTTCCTATTGAAATTTTGAAATTTTTGATTTGTTTTAGATTTTTCAATTTTTTTTTTCAAATATAAAAAATTATGACGGGTGGTAATTAACTGGTAAAACAATGCCTAAAATATGTGAATATTTTTTAAAAACCATTTTAGATAATGGTTTTAGTCTGTGCGTTACGCCCCAAGTTCATAAAATCTCTCGAAATGTCCGATATTTTCGACATATTGGACCGACATAAAGTTGTCAACAAGCAGAAAAGCCTGGAGTAGTGTAATGTATAAACCCTATACATTGATAGAAGACTTTATGACAACATGCGTTAAACAAGACAGAAGATGGCAAAATGCAAATAACGATTAAAGAAGACCACATTTCTCTAATAAAGGGGCTTGATTACACACTACTGTCGTCTGGGAAAGCCATTGACATTGAAAATTCTATATTTGAGTACTATTTAAAAAACATCACAATGTCTGAAATTGTTTGCATTGCCTCTGATGGATGCAATACAAACACTGGAAAATACAAATGTGTATTTAAAAAACTGGAAGAAAAACTTGGTAGACCTCAGCAGTGGGTTATTTGCCAATTGCATTCAAATAAACTTCCTTTTGGCATTTGTGGATAAGCTAGACCTACTGGTGGACCGAAAGTATTTACTGCTTCTGTTCGTCGAAGATTAACAGAAAGCCATTCTTTGAAATCAGATCAGTTTGAACCCATAGAGTTTGTCATTGATCAGTTCGATCGTGGCAATAAAAATGATTTGAGTACTGACCAACAGTATCTTTATGATATGTGCAAGGCAGTTTCGAGCAGGAAAACGTCCCAAGAATTAGAAAACAGAAATACAGAAGAGCTTACCCATGTCAGATGGTTGACTACAGCAAAGAGAATCTTAAGACTGTATGTAACCACTACTTCTCCGACGGACTCTTTAAAACAGCTCGCTACTTTCATTGTAAAAGTGGATGGCTCCTGATGGCTGGTTCAGGATTATGTGCAATACAAAAAATATTAATGGAGCTACGAATTTGTAGGGAACAACAATCTCTCTGGGGAAAATCAGAAAAATGTATTCAAATCCATCCAAAACCATCCATACTTTGCTCACCCTGAAAACATGCTGTTATCCATGTTAGTGAATAAGAGATATCAGATAAAGAAACTGGCCTTAAGTCGTTTTATCAACGTTCGGTCTAGGAAACAAACCTGCAAACAAGTGAAAATGGTTCAGATCATCCCAAAGAATGGATTTTGGAGTATCAGAATACACTGATATGATTTCTTGGCATGATGTGAAAGTTACAGAGCAACCTTTTACACGTCATTTGATAACATAGGATTTACAGAGATTATTGGAAGCTAAAAATTTAAATATGATTTCCGAATGCACTCTTTCTGAGCTTTCAAAACACATTCAAGCGGATGTAGGAGCTGTCAAAGAGGTCGCTTCCAAATTGCTCTGTTTGATAGAAATATCCGGCCAATCTACGACGCACACACAAAAAAAAAAGACAATTTAACCATTGAAGACTAATTTAAGAAAGGTAAATGTGTGCTCTCGTCAGTTCGGAGAAAGGGAGGGCACGGGAGGGACGTGAAATGCAACCACCTTCTCGTGGTGAGTCCTGGGTAGTTCTACGTAAGTTACCAAAGAGTAACACATTGTGAGGTAATAATAAGAGGATTAAGAAAAAATGTTGGATAACATTTAATTAAATATTCTGTGGAAAAGTATTTGATTTGGAATGGCAACAGCCATTCAACTCTTCCTAGAATGAACTCGAATCAAGCGTTCAGTCGCCACTGAATTATCGTCGATGAATGTAGAAATTCGATACTTTGATGTGATGAAAGTCACCCCTTTTGATGGGACTTATGTTCCCAATCTTCGATATATGTTACTTAAGTGCACTGTATATACGTTTCAACTAACAGTTCTTAATTAACATGGTTTTTTCTAACCTTCAATAAACTTTTGTCGATTTTTGAATTCGATGTGGCAAGTTTACCCACTGAAACATTTTACAACAATTCAAAGGAAATATAAAATTATAAAAATGTTGGAAATATCGGAAATTTGATGAACTTTGGACGAAATACGCAGACTGAAACTATAAACTCAAATTGTTCTAAAAAATTCTTTGTATATTTTTGGCCTTGTTCTGCCATTTAATAACCCCCGTTATCATTTTTTAATTTAATTTTTTTTTTAATTTAATTAATTTTTTTTTTCATTTAATTTTTTTTTAGCCTCATACACAGTGA
This sequence comes from Uloborus diversus, assembly GCF_026930045.1. Classification (NCBI taxonomy): domain Eukaryota; kingdom Metazoa; phylum Arthropoda; class Arachnida; order Araneae; family Uloboridae; genus Uloborus; species Uloborus diversus. The sequence continues at coordinate 154,509,420 of NC_072736.1, read as the reverse complement.
TTGAAAGGTACCCGTTCCCGAAAGTCAAAAATTCATTTTTTTTACTCCACCTCTACACAGGGACATTGTTCTATTTGAATTCGTCAACTACATATTGTAAATTAGGCTTTCTAGAATATGAAACACCATGTTTTACTAGCAAACTACAGGAAACCACGATGAAACAAAATTAACTGTAAAATAACCTCGGGCAATTTTTACAAAATTATTGTATTCTTATAATTATTGCTACATGTTTGCATGTTGATAACTCTTCATCATAAGTTTGGCTTTCTGATGACAATAAGATTACAATCTAGCGAATGGGGATGGCATTATTGGTCAGCATGATCTTTGGGTCTAGTTCTAATGAATAAACCTTTCGGTATTACGTAACCCGGATGTGTGAAACTTTACTTAAGTCGTATGCAGCAGCGCCATCTGCAGGATAAAATGCAGACAAATCTTGACACGTAGGATTTCATTTTTTTTTTTTAACTTGCTAAGTCGTACAATAGCATATAAACACTGGAAATATTGAAAACTGCCATACACTTAGAAGTAATGAAAAGCCATTGTGGCTTTTTCTGATTTTTTGTCGTAAATAATTCAAAAAATCTTCCTCGGTGAAACCACATGCATTTACCATCATTTGCTATGATTAATTCAAAACTGAGTGATAATGCACAGTGATGAGTGCATAGTAATGTAGAATGAATGTTTGTTGCGTTTCCATAGAGCAACCGCTTGGATTGCTGCCTGTTGGCAGGGTGTAGCGTTGTGACTTCCAATTGACTGCAAAAAGAGTGAACCCAAGAGGAAACTAGTGCAAATAGCACATTTTCAAGCAACAGAAAGAAAAAGAAAGAAAACATGTTTTTATTGAAGAATATGAATGGTTCACCCTGTCTTGAAAGGTTTAATAAGCAGTGAGTTACCGCCCTCAGCCAATGCTAAGGCAGAACTTAATGCAAAATAACGTTGCCCGTGTATGACATCTATCCCTACCGAACTGTCTGCGTTTTGCAAAAGGTTCAATATTTACGCTGCTATGCAGCTAAAGACTAAATGATTAAAAACACTCTTAAGCATAGTGGAATTATGAAAAGCCCATTTAAAAGTTGCATTACTTTCAATAAGTCATTCTGCAGTGTGCAGGTAAAGGACAGTAACTGCAAATTTTTTGTTTATTTATTTATTTTTTTTGTGTATTTTTGTCATCTGTTTTACTTAAGCTTTATTGAGCGCAGCTTGCTTATTTTCTTTCCGCTGAACAAAAGGTGAGAAAAACAGTCTAATTCCAACATTTCCTTATTGTTAGTATTGTGAATCCAACGAACATTTCTTTAAATATCTCGAAAACTCTTTTCTGCAGATACTGCTGTTTACCTGCCCACGGCAGTACTATTCCGTTTATTTAGCAGCAAAAGCAAAAACATGGTAGGGGCCTCACCGTCTCCTTTCGCCATCTAGTGTTAAGTTAGAGGTAAACCTATCAAACTGACTGTGTTTCAGCAGCTACAAATCGAAACATTTTCTGACAATAAACGATTCTCTAACTGTAAACAAGATTTGCGACAGAAAACTCGAAACTTAGAGCAAAATACAATTATTTAAGCAAACTCAGGATTAAAAATCTATACAAGCTCTACATCCAAGGACGAAAAATTAATTAACTCGTGAAGTTCGTTTCCATTGCTCATTGATGTTTTAAGTTTATGTCTTAAATTTCCATAGCAGCTCCAAAGGAATCAATTCAAATGTGAAGAAACTTCAATTCAATGATTTATAAATATAAAATTGTTTTCAGCCTGAAATGATACTTTTCATTTGAATGCAGCAAATGAAAAGATATGCTACTAATTAAGCTATTTAATGTTCTGACCATCTTTTAAATTAAGTCTGCTTTGTTTCAAGAATAATGAAAACAAAATAAACTTTTCCATGAAGTTGAAACTGTAAATTCAATTTGCATCCAATGGCACGTTAAGTAAGTACAGGTGTATTCCTCGTATAATAGGATTAATTCGTTCCATGTAGCATCGAAACCGTGTTATAAGAGACTTTTTTTATGCATATTTTTTTAACTTCTTTTTAAAAACTAATTTATCATGTACATATCAAAATCATGTTAATATGCTTTGTGTTATATCGAAGCCATGTTATACGAGACTTTGAAACAATGTGAATCAAAGAATGTGTACCGTGTTATATCGAAACTAAGTCTTAAGGTGCAAGTTTTATAATAGCTGAACATACAAACGAAAACATGCAACCAGAACATGTAACGACCCACTGATCTAAAATTAAGAAATGTTATAAAAGATACAACTTAGAGATTTTACATACTTCAAAATTAAACTATTATGAACAACACGAAAATCCTTTGTCAACTTTCTTTACTAAAAACCAAACGCACTCCATCAGAAAAAAAAATCTGATCTTTTCTATAACAATCAAGTTCGTGTGAGCAATACAACGAAACAAAGTCTATAAAATAAAACAAAGAATATATGTGTATACATGAAATACACCACCAGCTCAGTCATTTCCAGCCGAGGACTGCAGTTTCGTGCTTATTAGCACTCATCAGCCCGGCATAGGAAAGTGACTGAGCTGGAGATGGAAAACCTCTTATGGAAGCCAAGAGGGCCAAACAAACTGGTAGCTAATGTAGAATTAGCACAGACCAGCCGAGTGACCGAAGCAATGGTTCGGATCAACTCGAAAATTGATGGCAAGGCATGGTATATTCAGTAAATTACCGCCCATTAGCCAGGGCTAAAGTAGAAATACATGAAATACACCGCCAGCTCAGTCATTTCCAGCCGAGGACTGCAGTTTCGTGCTTATTAGCAATTTGAGTGCCAGTGAAATTGAGTGCCAGCTAATTTTACATTAGCTACCAGTTTGTTTGGCCCATAAGAGGTTTTCCATCTTTAGCTCAGTCACTTTCCTATGCCGGGCTGATGAGTGCTAATAAGCACGAAACTGCAGTCCTCGGCTGAAAATGACTGAGCTGGCGGTGTATTTCATGTATTTCTGCTTTAGCCCTGGCTAATGGGCGGTAATTTACTGAAAATATATGTGTATGTATGTTTATTTATATGTATGTATGTTGCTAATACAAATCCTCAGTTTACGTCGGATCTCGACCAAATTTGGCAGAAAGGTACTTGGGCATCCGAAAAAGAACGTAGGGTGGTTTTCAAGCGTCTCGAATTTTAATTTTAGGACCCGAAAATGGCATTAAATGACTCTCTCTACCCTAAATAATTATCCGATCAGTTCGATCTTAGCGCCATTCGAAAGCCTGCGAAAAATACCACTGGAATGCTTTTAGTTCCTTCGAATTTAGAAAACACCAAGGCTATAAAATCACCAGAACAGTTGTAGCATTTTTAAGCCTAATGGAATAGAATTTTCATATCAGAAAATTATCGTTTGCGCGATCTCATTTTAAATTAACGTAAATAAAAACATTCAGAAAGTTGCCACTTTTTTTTCTCGACTGTGAGTTAATAAAATTGTTTTTGTTTTGAGGTGAAAACTTCCTTTTTTGATTATTATTTAACGAAAAATTAATAAAAGCAAAGTTAAAATATATTAGAGTTATTACCATACATTTTTAAACAGTGTATTAAACAAAAATGAAATTCCATCTTTTAAAGTTCTTGTTTTATCAAAACCGTGTAGTACTAAATTCAAGTTTTGTACCGTGTATTATCGAAACCGTGTTGTAGATGTACCGTGTTATACGAGGGACGCCTGTATATTGTAGTCTTAGAGCATATGTAAAATTTTGTACTGCGGTGCTAAGCACGAAAATCATTTATGCAGCTAAGCTAAAAATAAGAAATTGGTTTTTAAAGCTTTATGCTTAGATAAAGTTGATTTAGATCTTGCTTTTCAGAATTCTTTAATAAACTAGGGGTGAACAAATTTAAGTGTTTCCCTTCTTACTTCAAGCACTTACTTTTACTCTTTGCACTGTACAGGGTGTTCCGTTTTAACCTAAACGACCTCTAATTTCGCAACCGTTAGTCTTAGATGCATACTTCCAGTTGCAAAAATGTTCAAAATCAGATGCAGAGTTATATGCAGAGTTATTAAAAGTTAAAAGCGAAAATAAAAACGAGTCAAAAATACAAAAATTAAATTTTTATACGGACGCTAGGTCCCCTAACTTATATTTAGGAAAATAATATCCATTGAAAAACAATTCCAACACAAAAACTTTGACATTAATACGATCAATATTCACCGAGATATGAAACGCAGCGTTTTGCGACTTACATCACTTTACTCTCGCCGTCAATAACACTTTTTGGGGGAAAATATAGCAGTTAGCAAGGGTTTAAATTTATATGCATGCATAGAGTGTGATTTCTCAAATTGTTTGAGGTTTTGTCTTGTCTTTTAGCGTATCACGGCATAGCATTAGCAAAAATGTTTGAATGAATGAAAAATAGAAATACTTTGCTTTTTTACTTCGACAACCTGTCATTCTTCTGAAAAGGCGATAAGTTTCAATCTCATCTTCTGTATGGTCCCTTACAACTTTAAACTGGAATATCTCCTTGAGTTTTTGTCGCATAAATGTCAAGTTTTTTGTGTGAGTGATAGTTTTCAATAGAGATTTTTTCTCTAGATATAAGTTAGGGAACCTAGGGCCCGTATAAAAAGGTATATTTTGTATTTTTTGACTCATTTCTATTATTGCTTCAAACTTTCAATATCTTAACTCTGCATCTGATTTTGAACATTTTTGCGACTGGAAGCATGCATCTAAGGCTAACGGTTGCGAAAATAGAGGCTTTACAGGTTAAAAAGGAACACCTTGGGCGGAACACAAAGGTGGACTTAAAAATTCTAAAATTTCTTTAACAGCATGTTACCAGAAGCCAGAGCTAAGTTCTTAAAGCTGCCGCATCTTCCTTTTTCGTTGCATTTATCAAGGATTTTTATTTTTGTGAAAATAAGAAGGTCCTCCGTAAACGAATTTTGTCTCAAGGCTGATAGGTTAACCGTGGAGATAGCTCTCGTTTTTTGGAATGCCTGCCGGCCACTTGCTATACTGTAAAAAAAATGTGTAAAGTTAGACATCTCTTATAGGAGGTTATACCATGGTAATGTAACTATAGCGTAACGTCTCGCTAATTGCTACGTAAGGTTGCAATGGAATTGTCTGTATGCTTAAAGAGAAATTGCTTGAAGGTTACACATTAGCAAAAATTAAACTTTCATCTGAATTTATTGAACGGTAACTCATTTTTAATGGTAAGTGCATTTAAACTTCAAGTTCACTATTCGACGGTTTCAATTATCCAAATACGAGGCGTATCCGGAAAGTAAGTACCGTTTTGAAAAAAAAGCTATAATTTTTTTTAAAAAGAATATTTAATGTTTAAATGAAAGATCATACCTTAAATTATTTTTCAGCATAGTTTCCACCATTGTTGAGGCACTTGTCGTAGCGGCTCACCAGCTTATTTATACCTGCCTCAAATAAACTTGCCGCCAATGAAGAGAGCTATAAATTTACAGCGTTTTTTGCGTCGTCATCACAAGCGAAGCGCCTACCTCCAAGTTCTCGTTTCATGTGCAGGAACAAGTGGAAACCAGACGGTGCCAAGTCTGGGCTGTATGGCGGGTGATTAAACTGCTCCCAACCGAACTGTTCAATTAGTCTTTGAGTGCCACGAGCAGTATGGGGCCGAGCATTGTCATGCAGCAACACAATTCCATGGATTTCGGATGGCTTAACGTTCCTTGCACTCAAAAACCGGATCACAGAACGAATTTCACAGTCGGCGGGATTATCGATTTTTTTAAACATTATATACGGCCACAGTAAACGCAAAACACAAGACAAATCAACCGTAATGGCGCGAGTTTGTAGCTGATGAACAGAGGAAACAAGTACGCATGCACTAAGCGCCGACAGCAGCGCTGCAGCTGCATTAGAACGAAACGGTACTTACTTTCCGGATACGCCTCGTACATTCAATGATCAAGCAATAATTTCTCTTTATACGTTTTAAATTAAAAGTACAAAAATAAAGTAAAAGGTTACAGCACTTCAAATTTCGTTATAACAGTATATATATAAAAAAATCTTACAGCTCTTGCTTTTAATTGTTCGTTTATTCAATATTTTTCAAGTTCATGCTCTTCACAACTAATATGCACTAATTATTTGTTAATTTTAATACATAAACAAGACATTTTTATTGCACTGAGAAAGGGAAAACCTTAGTGGTGAACGAACCCACAGCGCGAATCTCACTGACAGGTAGCAAAGCAAGAGCTTTTCCCGTACATTCAGAAAGGCTAGTTTTCGCTTCGTTAATAAAAGTTTACCAGCTCTGGGCCGATTCTTATCTTTACGCATGCGCTTTGAATTCTACTCAAACCATTGTGCAAGATTCCAACAACAATGGTATTACACACTTCAAAATTCGTGTAGCGTTACAATCGTTAACAATGGTAACCTTGCACATTGATTTTACAATGTACTAAAAAACAGTTTGAATTTTTAATTTACCTTTTCATGGTAGAAAGTTCCTGAAACGCATTATTTTTACTTTCTTCTATATCTAATATATAGAAGAAAGTATTGGATTCGTGCAAATTTTCGAATTTCGAATTTTGACGGATTCGATTGTTTTGAGGTGTACTGATTCCATTTCGACTATTTTTGGAAAATGTCTGTCTGTCTGTGTGTATGTGTGTGTGTATGTGTGTCACGTCTGTGTGCGACCAGTTTTTTGTGGCCGCTCTACAGTAAAAACTACCGCATGAAATCGAACGAAATTTGGTACACTTATGTGCCGCTATGTGAACTTGTGCCCATTGGTTTTTGGCGCGAATTCCTCCAACGGGGGTGGAGCAATGGGACGCTTTTTGAGTTGCGCGTGCTTGCTATTCCTCAGGAAGTAACTGGCGGAATCAAACAAAATTTGGTCCATATGTTGCCATTAACAGGAATAGGTGCTGATTCAATTTTGGTGTCAATAACTCTATCGGGGGTTGAGCTATAGAACGTTTTTTGTCGTCAATTGTGACTGCTGTATCTCAAGAAATAATGAACGGAATCAAAGAAAAATTTATCGACAAGTAGCCCCAGAGGGTGTAAGTGCTGATTCTATTTTAGTGTCAACAGCTAAAAAGGGGGTAGCGCAATCGCCCGTTCTTTTTTTCCATTGTGAGTGCCCTATCTCAAGAAGTAATGCTACGTTCTGGTTGAAATTTGGAATATATGTGAATCCATATGTAAACAGGCTTCGGTTCAATTTTGACGCCAATCGCTCCAAGAGGTGTTGATTTTTTTTTTTTTTTTGCGAATAAAAATAGCTTTATTAATGCAACAATAAGAAAGATAAATCGTAATAGATTGTCGTCTGCGTATTTCTCGTGATTTTAATTATATGGAAATGATCGGAAATATTATCTCAATGATTTAAAATTTTTAACTGTTGCCAGCTTATGTTTGTTAACAAATAAAATATTTGTAATTAATTCAAGCAAGGCTTTTAAAATAACTTTCAATTTTCGCTCTTTGCTTTGCTTTTGAAATAATTCTGACATTGGGATGGTCGTCAAGTTTTTGCATGTGTAATTTTGTTTTTGTTGGGAATACTGCTTCCTCATCAAGCATGGGGAGGGATCAGAAAAAAAATATATATAGAAGAAAGTTTCGTGATGGCCACAACATACTAGTTTTAGAATGCCTTTAAAAAGTGTTAAACTCAAAAGTGGAAGCTCTTCTTTTCAGGGAATGAAGCACTCAATAATACTTATCAGCATTTAAAAAATCATGTATTTTAAATTGTTGTTTTGGAAAAAAAAAGTCAATTTATTTAAAAACATTTTTTTTTCTCACAACGTTTCGGGAAGAGAATTTAAACACACATTTTCAAATGTTGCATATGTCATCTTAAAGAGAAAATGCTTACTTTTCAAATAAAAAAACGCAACAAGTTATCATATTCTGTTCTGGAAATAAAGCAGTTTGATATCTTTGTGGAAAATTGCTATTGAGATATGGCGCCCAGGTTACCATCTTTGGCGGTCTGTATTTTGGACTAAGTGCTCTTTGGGAGAAATACAGACCTATGCTTTTTACTTACTTTTTTCTTTATTGTTACGTATGTTAAGTTCAAAAACTTCTAACACTATAAAGGTAACATTTTTTCTTTTGTTTGCCTGAATTGACATGAACTATGGCAAATGTTTAAAATTAGATATTGTTTTTGTTTTATTTTTTCAAATATAACAAACACTGGTGGACAAAATCAAGAGATGGAAGGCATTTTCACACATTTCTTGGAAAATATCACATAAAACCTGGATAGTTGGTTGCCATATAATAGCATTATGGAGCTGGAGTCACTGAGATGGGTTTACGTATTCTTGTGGGCGTTGCTAAGGCAGCATGAAGTATAAAAGTCTGCAGCCAGCTTCTCAGCTCATTTCACTCTACGACACAGTAACGAATTGTATGGGATTTCTTGAATAATCTTGTTGTTTTTGTTGATTTTTGGGTGAAATGAGTGAACATCATTGTTTAGGCGAAGGTATGAGGTGGAGAATTGTAGGGAACCTTGAGGTAGGGCAGTCCCAAGCTCAAGTTGCTAGGGAATTGAGTGAAAGTCTAAGCGTTGTTTCGAATTTGTAGAGTCAGTTTAAAAGCAGTGGGACAGTGTCCAGAAGACCAGAACAAGGTTGTCTGAGAGCAACAACGCCCAATAAAGACCAGTATTTGTTATTTATAGCCAAGCACCAGAGGACGTCTACAGCGACACAACTGTCTAGGGACCTCGCTGCTGCCACAGGAACATTAGTTTCAAGCAAGACAGTTGCCATGAGGCTCGGTAAAAGAGATTTGTTTGCCAGGAAGCCCGTCATTTGCATCCTACTCACTCCCTCCCACAAAAGAGAGCGTGTGCAATGGTGCAGACAGCACCAACACTCGACACAGCTCCAATGGGCTAATGTTCGTTTCACAGATGAGTCCAGATTCTGTCTTCAACCTGATTCTCGGCGAATATTTGTATGGAGGGAACCTGGAATTCGATACCATCCCAGTAACATCATGGAAAGGGACCATTATGCTGTTGGATGATTGTTGCTTTGGGCAGGGATCGTGCAAGATGCCCGCACACCACTCCATGTGTTTGATACTGGTTCCGTGAATGCCCAGAGGTAAAGGCGGGAGATCCTACAACCCTATGTGCGTCTTTTCAGGGGTGCTGTTGGCCTTGAATTCGTTTTTATGGATGAAAATTCCGAACACACAGGGTTGCCCTGGTTGAGGAGTATCTGGAAAGCGATGATATTCATCGAATGGATCGGCCAGCCGAATCTCCTGACCTTAACCCTAATGAACATGTTTGGGATGCTCTTGGCAAGGCTATTACGATACGCCAACCCTCACCCAGAACCATTTCGGAGTTAAAATCTGCTCTGGTGGATGAGTGGGAGGATCATCCACAAGCACTCCTTAACTCTCTCATTAACAGCATGTATACTCGTTGTGCATGCTGTCTGTCTGTCATAGGTGACCACACACCATATTAGAGATGGCCACAACATACAAGCCTCACTTTCATAGCCATCTTTCATCCTGAAATTCGGTCCTTATTGGGCGTTTGGCAATACCTCTTACCAATGAATGGCACTTTAATTTTTACTTTGCACACACTATTGTCTTACTAAGAGTTATATCCATACCAAATTTCATTTATTTTTATCCAGTATTTCTCGAGATATTTGAGAAAATGCCTTTCATCTCTTAATTTTGTCCACCAGTGTAGTTTCTCAAACATCGCTTATGCATCAACTGTTTATCTTCATAAAACTCTTTATTGGAGTCAATACATACTTGCTCAGCACACAAACATATTATTTGCTTTAGATTTAAATTGCATTTCACCTTAAAATATGCATGTATCTCTTCACTATAAAATTATTTGATATTTTAAATCTTTCAATTCACTTAATTGCATAAACACATAACACAATACAACTACGTTTTCATTTCTATTTCATGCTACTGCACTTTTGAAAATACGCTGGTAAATGAAGTGCAACCTAATATTTATTTAAACAACTTTATGATAATATTTGAATTAAAGACGAAACAACTGTTAAAGGGAGTTCATACCGTATAACCTTAATTGTTTTCCAGTTTTTATGTATTCGAAATACACAAATCAAGAGCTTTCAAGGGGCCACAAATTCATGTTTCTATGTAGTTTAAAAGTACTTTATTTTATTTATATGCTCATAATTTTAAGGATGTGAAATAATTGCTTTGGGACGCTTACTTTTTGATAAACAGCTGTTTTAATGGTTAGAAACTTTATTATTTTTCCTTTAAAAAGTGACTATTTAATAAAATTTAATAAATTATTAAATAAAAAGTTTTGCCTTAAAAATTCACTTCAGTAGACTACTAGATATCCATTGAAAACACAGTGAAATTTGTAAGCTTCTGTCATTAAAACATTTTGAGACGACAATGCATATTGTTAAGCCACTTAACGATGCGCGTACTGACTCTTAAGAAACAGTATGAGTTTTATCAGTGGCGTCGCTACAAGAGGGGAGGAGGTGTCAGGGGGCACCCATAGTGGAATTGCAAGTTTTGAAAAATATGAAACGAAAATGCATTTTTAAGACTACAGATTGGAAAAAATTCTGGAGGGTAAACCCCCGGACCCACCTTATTTCAATCCCACATCATGGAGTGAATACTATACTCCAGATTAGGTTCATATTGTCAGTACTGAAATCTAGTATTGTCCGTTTCCCACAAATAGCCACTTGACTCCTCCTTCGTCACGTGGTATCCGATGATTCTATTTCGCTGTTTTCAGTAGAAGATATATTCGGATCACAGCATTTTGTTGTAAAAGCAGCAGTTTTTAAAATGTAAGAATAACTAAAATGACAACTGACAAGTGATGTAAAGGACACTAAGACTTTTTGCACTTTAAAATGCACTCCCAAGTTAAGGCTGCCTGGTTGTCTCATTTTGAAGCGCGTGGATTGCTTACCGATCACCCCCGCGTTAAATGGAACTCTGTGTTGGAGGAGGCGGGGCGAAGAGCCTTCTCGTGAAAAACGGACAATAGTAACTTCCTCTTTTACCAAAAGCTTAACCCAATTATCTTTCCCTTTGTTTAAGATTCGTTTGAAATATTTAAGGGAGCCATCAATTTCATACACCCACTTACTTTTATGAACTACGACGACACTGCACATGAGTCTAAGGCAAGATATATAAAAAGTGTTCATAGTTTTGTTTTGTCTGTTTTATATTATCCTACTTAAAATTTCGTTTTACCACGAACGTAGTTCTTTCTGAAAATTGTATGGATTTCATGTTTGCTTTGAATATTATAATAATTTTAATTTTTTGGCATTTGGTGCGGGGGGGGGGGGGGGGTGACACCACATACTAGCGCCCCTAGCGTCATCCATGCTGGTCTGAGCCACTGGTTTTATCCTCATTTATTTTGTTAGTAATGTCCCCTAACTTCTAATTCTAATCCAGATTTTTCTACCTGTTAATGCCTAGCGTCACTTTTTAGGGACGTTCTAAAAAGTGTGTTTTAACTTTCCCAAAATGAACATTTAAACCAAATAATTGTGTAAATTTATTCCTTTGTTATTGTTTCAATTTGTTATTAACAGATGACAGCACATAACTGTTACAAAGTGTGTTCTATAACCATTTTGCTATCATCTTCTTCAATGGTTACGCTAATCGCAATGTTGTAAACAAAAGTTTTTAGAAATATTAATTAGTAAATCAATCTTTACTTGAAACGTGATCAATGCTTTAGTTTACCTTCTATTTGCGATTTTGTAGATTTAAATACTTTTCTGGATTTCATAGCAATTTAAGAGCGTCCGTAAAAAGGAACGCTAGGCACTAAAGATTGCCTTGTTTCACTATTGCCGATTTCTTGTTTGGAATTTATAATTGAGCTTAATAGAGGAAATTAAATTTTTTAAACTGAAAATAGATTAAAAATATTTTATTATTAAAACTAAGAAAATCTTAAAATTTTGTAAAATGGGGAGAAGGTGGAGAAAGGGGTTTAACTTTTACTATAATTCCGACGCAATTTATAAAAAGAAGCTTGATTCAAACTTAACAGAAAAATTAAGAAGTTGACTACGCAACTACATAATTTTTCTTCTCTGGCATTTTGTTCGATACAATATTAAATACATGCAACGGACTATTTAAACCAGTTAATAGACTGAATCATGCCCCATTTGTATTAACCCTAGATAAGTCGCGCTTCGGTCGATTCCCCGCCCGTTGTCAGATATTTCGCTCTATCCCACCACCCCTTATTCTAATAATGGGGCCCATCTGTGTAGCTGAAGGTCAGACTCACCCCAGCCCACACACTTAGTTCTGAGAATTTTCTTTTCTTCGGTATTTCAAGGTTGCGTAGCTTTTGGAAATATATGTTGGTCATTTAGACCAATAGCGCGCCATCCTAGTCAGGTGTCATTTTCTCCCCGGCACTTCCTTTCTTCTGCTTTCGTCTCACAGATTGCTACGGCGGGGAAAAGACCGAAGCGCGAGTACTAGCGTAACAAAGGGAAACGCGACTTCTCTAGGGTTAATTTATTGTTGATTTATGTTTAGTTTTTGGCTACTCTTGAAGTAAACCTTTTAATCGTAATAAAGGGCGAAGTTGGTTAAAAATATAACTAAAGATTTAAAAAAAACATTGAGATCAGTTCGGTTTGCTTTTTATGCATTCATTCCATCTTTTTTTCGCATTTCTTCTGCTATTCCTCCTAATTATTGACTTAGATTTTTTTGGTGTATTTGTGTACGAGTAGATAACCACTTTATTTTCTCTCTTTTTTTTTTCTTTCAAACATTCCTCCTATTCCTGTCATTAATGCTTATTTTAACCGACTTATAAAAGCGTAATTTTTTGTTTGTTTGTGCGCTCATAGTCTCACTGATTGAACCGATTTTAATGATTCTTTTTTTTAATGGACAGGGGATGGTCTATACGGAGATAAATCCTGGCGTTTATACGAAGAAGACTTAGCTGCTCAGAATAGGAGAAATTTAAATCATGAAAATGTTTTAGAATCACCTGTAGTCAGGTAATTAGGGTATGTTTCAAGGGAGAAAAAAAAACTCCTTAACGTTTTTTAGGGGACTGAATTACACTTTACAAGTAAAGAACCGCGAAAAACGGGCACTAACTTTCTATGTATAAAATTTGAAATGGCAGCCATCAAGTGTGGTTACTTTAACCTTTTTGAGGGTAATATTGACCCCACAAGCGAAAAGTAAAATAAGTAGGACTAGTATGGATTACGTCAAGCCAGTGCTGTCATCTATTAGGCCCTTGAAACTAGTAAGTGATAATTACTTTGTCTTGTGTAATACGGTGTAGACAATATCTTTTCGTTCTTTGGTCAAATGTTAACAACAAAGTTAAAGCTACCCCCTGATTGAAGGTATTTTTAAATTTGTGATTGCTGCTACTTTTCAAATTTTAACTATGCTTAAGTTTTTTTAAAAAATACAAACACTTGACAATAAATAAATACCTTTGTGCTGAAAATTAAATAAGTTATCCAACGATTTGAAGCACAAAAAATGCAACTTACTGCAATTTGCTTTTTTTTGTGCACTTGACTAAAGTGACTGATAAATTGACTGATAAATACACTTGATTAAAACTTAATTGGGTGTAATGTATTTTTAATGCTGCAAGTACAAATCTAAAGACGTTATAATTATCTATGCCTAAATTAAGCAAGAAAAGATATTTTCAATGCATCTAAAAAAGTCTAAACTATTCAGACGCTGATACGGAGGACGAATACAAATTTCTATTAAATCATCCACTTCGCAGTTTGTAGAATTTTTCCCTCAAAAAAACTTTTAGCTCAAGAAGAAACATTTGCTGATAAAGCAGCTAATAAATTTTCCATTTATCGAAGAACGAAAATAAAGATTACAAATTAAGGGTTATAACTTTTTGCCTTGGGTAGCAAGCTATGAAATCAGTAAATTAAACTGAAGCAGGACATTCTATAAACTGAAAGAAGTGTTGACGAAACGTTCGCTTAAGGAAATAGACATATTCAAAGTATACGTCCGGATATAAAAGTAACGTAAATCCCACGCCTTCACTTTTTATTCTCCAATATAAGAGTCTTTCTTCAAAAAGTGTAACTTTTTTGTAACATGCCTTTTACAGTAAAAGCTTTAAGGAACAATTCATTTAACAGTGATTTTTAACGTCCTCAAAAATATATCTATTTAAACCGGCCAACAATTTTTTAATAATAGTTTTTATTTTAGTATATTTTTGTTTCACAACATGGGAATTCTCACCTCCGTGGCATGTCACACACCTTGTGTCACTGCTTATGTTGCTTAATAACTTGTTAAATAAATGTATTTACTTATTTATTCATTATTCCTTTCACAAGTGTCTCAAACACTAATTGTTGAAGTATATTTATTTTTTTTAAATATTGTGTTTTAGTTCGTTTTAGAAGGACAAGGAGTCATGTCACACAATAAATTCTCACCTCCGTTACCTACACACAACTGCCATTCCTCGTTAACACGTGGCAGTAATGACATCAAATTTAATTTTCCATGATACAACGGAGCCCCCTTGTTTATTTTCAGCCATAGTTGAAGTTGTGAGATTTTTTCGAAAACAAGAAGGTAGATTTTGCTTTTCTTTTTTTTAATTTATGAGTAAAATAACTGGAACTTATCTGGGCCATTGTTTATGGTTACTTTTAGTAGGTAACACTTTCATGTAAGAATGCAAAAAAAAAAAAAGTTTCGAAATTGAAAAAAATATTTGCGTTCAAAAGTTACGTTTTCTGGAGAATGACCCATAAGACAAATGAATAACTATTTTTAGATAGTGGTACGATTTCAATAAGATAATATATAGTTTAGAAACTGCTAAAACCTCCCTTTTAAATCGTACAAAAAATTATCAAACTATTCCAAAAATATATATAACGTATAACATGTATACTTTCAGAAAATTGATAAAGGTCATATTACTTCTATATTGCTAAATAATTAATGAAGTCAATTTATTTAATCACAACCAAAATAGTACCTCATATACCATGATATATTTGTTTTTCACTATTATTTGGAACAAGTTTATATAACCAAGAAATATTAATTTATGTCATATAGAAAATTATTCATAACATCTTTATACCTTTTCCATGTAATGGCTTTCAATTACTTTAACTTTCAAAACATGTAAGTAGTACTTATTATTATTAATATAATTTAAAGTGAAGTGGAAATATAATGAACTTTTGTGCTGTTAATTAACTTAATGAAGTTTAATATTTTGAAATCCGTTGTTTATTTTAAGCTGTTAACTGTGTTGAACAAAAATATAAAATATCTGAAAGCAAACATCTCTTTAAATTCTAAAGATGTGTTTGAAATGAGCATAAGAGCTAATCCGACTTAATTTTAATACGAGTACTTTAATTAATATACACTTAACGACACAAATTGAAAATGTCTTTATTAACGCTATCAACATGTATAGAAAACTTTTGTTTATCTATGGATCTTTAAATGTTCTTTGTTACGAAACAAATATTAATTTACCAATGCGTAGTAATTCAAGCAATATTTAACCGTTATTTTGCGTAACTAGAATTTGAGAACTTAGTATTAAAGTTAAATCATCTTAATTATTAAATTGAATGATTTAACTTTTTAGAAAAACAAAAAATAAATTTTTAAACTTGTTAGTAGAAGCAAGGGATGTTCGAAACTCCTAATCATTTTGACAGCTAAATATTTATTAAACTGACGAGAACCAGGTGACAGCACTCAGATTAATGTGCTAAAAGACTGCATATTCAAGATTTAGTTTCATTTTTGAGCAATCACGATTGCTTATTGCTTTCAGTTGAGCGTCCTTGATGTCCGGTTCCTTTTTCAAAATGGACCAGGATCCTCTGCAGCACCGCCGTCCACCGGAGGACGGAGCTGCTCCTCTGGTTTTAGCCTCCACTAGAGCACTGTCCACCGGAATCCCCTCCTCCTAGGCGGTGGCGTCTATACCCTGCATACACACACTCCTACATACACAACGTCTACATACAAACAAGTCCTTACACACATACACACACGTAACCGCCCGGGAGGATTGGCAGGCTTGGGAGGACATGAGCCGTTTCTAGAAAAAATTGTCTCCAATGAGTAGGGTCCTGTCGCAACTCGTGATTGCGAAAAACATAATTCGAATTCAAAATGTCAGAATTCAAATTAGATACACACACACACACACACACGTATATATGTATATATATATATATATATATATATATATTTTTTTTTTTAATGTGTTTTTTTTTCTAAAATTTACATTAAAAGACGTTTGACCCATAAGAATTCTGGAAGGTTTGACTCGACACAAACTTCATCGCTTTGTCATTTTGTCGTACTTTTTGCTTTCTTTATTTTTGAGGATTTTTCAAGGATCTTTCTTATTTTTTTTTAACAAGTGTAAATTGTAATGATATCTTTGCATTTCTTGGGCCCTTTTTCACTGGTACACCATTTATATCTTCTACAATTGCAATTCCTCGGATCCAAGAAAACATAGTCTGAGAGGGCACGTTTGCCTAATTTTAATTGTTAAAACTTCAAGTCATTTTGTCTGGAAGTTTCTCTAGTTGAAGTACCATCTTCAATCATCCTCATTAAACCGTTCTCGTTGAATCAATAGAAAATACACTTATTTCCGTATCGCTAAGTCGGTTTCGCATTTTTATTGAACAGAAATACCTGGTATCGAACTATAAAACAAAAACAACAATTTGAAAAGTTCAATGGAGTGTAAAACGAGATTAAGAGTATTACTTTTTAGTCTGAATTTATAATGTCTCTTAGTTAGACAGTCTCACACTGCCCCAAATGCGAATGCCTCACTGATTCCCACTCCATCATTTTCTTGTGATTCAACAATATACGCAGATCATGTACAGCTTATCCTAAGTATTCCAGATGATGAGTAGTTGCAGGTTGGAGCAATTAAATTGATCAAATGGTTTGGTTTTATCCAGTAAACAAAATTTTATAAATCATTACATGCAAGAGGCCAAAAACAAATATTGGTTTACCTAAAACCAAGAACAAACCGCCTTTTTGATGTCAAACAGAAGACGCGTCTCCCTATTAAAGAATCCAGGTGGCAATTTGTTGTGGATTAATGGATAACTAACGCTATTAATCCATTTTTATTTAAAACCTAGTGGTACCCGCACAGCTTTGCCTGTAAGAGAAAAATTCAAAGGTCTTTTGGTTTGCCTGTATATTTAGAAATAATGTATGGTAAATTTCTAGCCAATTGGCTTACCCCTGTTGCGGTTCAACGTTATGATAACTTGGTAATTTACTCGTCCATCTTATGATAATTTTGCTCTGGAAAATGTTTTAAAAATTGGAATAGAATAAGAACAAAATCGAATTTTCGAAAAATCGCTTTTAGGTGAACACCCCCATGCTACAAACTAACTTTGTTCCAAATTTCATAAAAATCGGCTAAACGGTCTTGGCGCTTTGCGGGTCACAGAGATCCTGATAGACAGAGATCCGGACAGAGAGAGATCCAGACGGACAGAGAGATATCCAGACAGAGAGATTTTCAGCTTTATTATTAGTAAAGATTCAAAAACCATGTTTGTCTCAGTGTGCCCCGGTTAACCCTTTTTTTTAAAATGTATATTGTAATATTTTAAGAAAAAGTGTGAAATCATACTTAGCATTTACATGAGATATATTGCTTTCAGCTTTCTTATAACTGTTTCAGATATATTAAGGTCATCTTCCCTAAACAGCACAATTGCGACAGGGCAAATAATGGCAAACACTGTGACACGGGAATGACACTTAGAAGAAATAATGCATTTTACGGACGGTATTAAAACTTCTGTGCGAAAAAGAAACATTATTTTTATGAAATTTAAAAAAATCCAATGTGTTGGTGTGCAAAAGGTAGTTATTGTGGTCATTTCTTTACCTTACATGTGACAGGGGAATTAAATAAAAATAACGTTAACTTATATATTGTCATAAATGCAAACAACAAAAATCAATGTCACTTAAAGTAATGTAAAAAAACTCGATACAAACATGAGTGATTATTACCAAATTAATTATCAGAGACAAAGTACTGACAACCATTAAAAATACTTAACAAGATTTAACTTGAGATCACCCAGTTATACTCGACTCCGTGTATTTTTGCAAAAAAGGACACAATTAAGAATATTTCAATGTTGAGACTACAATTCAAAGACTTAATTATGGCTTAATACAACTGCTACCAGATGTGAGAAACATTCATTCCATTCTTAGACACGGGAATGAAAAAAAAAATCAAAGTACATTTTTTACTTTTTTTTCAGAAGAGTGCAAACCTTGAAAATTTTTTATTTTTCTATTTTACAACATTGTATAACAGTTGTTAATAGGTTAAACAACAAAAAATTTTTTTACAAATACGCATGACTCCCTAAATCTTTAAAACTTATTTTGCTCTAAGGTGGAGGTAGGGACACAGAGAGGAATGACATTTATCATGTAAAAAAAAATAAATGTATAATAATAACAGTTAGTTGGTTGTAGTTTATTTTACGAACATAAAAACATGTTAAAGCACTCTAAGCATTAGTTTTATTTCTATACTAGTTAATTTGTTATTTTTGGAGCAAGGACAAGGATTTAGCAGTTTAGAGAATATGACCCATTGGCTCAAAATAAAAGTGAAATTGCTGTTTCTTAATGCTGTAACGAGTCTTCATGAGGTCAATTCTTCAGTAACAGACATTATTTGTTGCACGAAGCACACAACAAAAACTACAAATGTTTTAGGCCCTGGTCCAGCCATTGCCTGAACGATATGAAGAACATATACACTCTACTTCTGTAAAATTCAATTAAATTTTAAAATTTTAACACATATTATTTAAATATTATTTCTAATAATTTACTAGGGGGATCCTCTCCTAACTCTCTTTGCTCGCTAACCCTTTTAAGGACTACGAAGCCTCTTCATAAACTCCGTTTTAGGCGGGGAAACTTCGGTTGCGCTGCCCCCTAGCTACCTGTGACTTGGCAGTACTTCGACAAATTAGCGACAGTGCTGGTATTTTTTCGCCAAATTTGGAAACCTATTCGGTTCCTAAACCGGTTTTGGATAAATGTCCCTAAATTGAATGACACTTGAGGCGAATTTGAATGGTATATCCATTAATTTATGGCTTCGGTGCGATGAGACAGAGCGGAATGGCTTCCTCCGGATATTCTGTATTCAATGTCACCTGTATGAACCACAGAGATATCGGCAGTCCGGAGGACAGAGTCTTACAAACACACATACAGGTAGTTATGAAAATAATGGAAACATTCTGTGACGAGTGTTAGGAATCGCTACTCTGCAGTAAATGTTCTGTTAATAAAGGTGCTTTCTGACTGTAGTCACTCACACTGGTGAATAAAGATTACGATTGAGTTCTGTGGTCACTTTTGCTGCTAGTGTTCGCTTTTGAGACATTACAATCCGCTTCAATACCCATCGGTTTCTTTCTCTTTCCGCCCACTATTTTGCTTTGCCAAAGTTGTCTTACCGCGCTATGTGTATTCTGTCATGACTTAAGATACTGTAAATCTAGAAACGTCCAAAAGTTGAGATGTTTCAGTTACGCTTGCTCCAACTAGACACGCTCCAACTGGTCTCTTTTAAAATTTGAGAGGTCCGACATTCCATACGCTTGAAAAAAAAATCCTTCCAGAACTTCAATAAGGTACCATATACTACCAGAATGTGTACATTGCTTTTTACTATATATATATATATTAGGGTGGTCCTTATTTATATGGGAAAAACAAATTTCGGAATTCAACAAGTGTCGCCCCCTAGTTTTGTGACACTATAATAAAAAGTAATCGGTGCAAAATTTGAACTCGATCGGTCAATAATAACACGTGCCCCTAGGACGTTGAACTTTAACACTTTTGATAATTTTCTCACAAATCTTGCGAGTTTTTACTTCAGACCCCGTACATCGTTTCTCCTATGTTTGCAAAATATTTTTACAGCGAGGTAGCACTAAAGTTAATCATTTTAATTATTTCATATCGTTTAAAGATTTTACATTAAATAAAAATAAAATATTGCTTTAGAAACTTTACCTTAATCGTCCGCTTTTCTCAATGTATCTCAATCGTGTGCATTTTTTCCCGATAGTCTTGGAGTGTGTGTAAAATACTAAATTGCTTTTGTGACTCATATTTGGTAAATTGATTGTGAAATTCTTCGATTAATTGTGCTCCTCTTTCAGTTGTATCATTCACAACTTTCAGCATTTTAGCGATATCTCTTCCCTTTAAATAGCTTCCTTCATTTTGCCATGAATCAGGATCAAATAGGAAAACATCTTTTGGTGTTTGTAACTTATCAAACAGTTTTATTGACTTGTAATTGATTCTATAAAGATGAAGTTCTTTACTAAGAAAGTATTCCAAATCATCTACTCTTATTTGAAATTTTTTATACAGTCATCAGACACGTCTTCCTATTCAGCAAACATTTTTTTGAAGTAGTCTTTTCCTATCTTCAAAGTTAATTCCTTCATCGACAAAGCTACTAGTTCATCCCCTAAGTACCATAAGTGATTTATGAATTTTTCAATCACTGCTTCTGCTGCATGTTTGTCATCATTTTTTACGCTGCAGATTCTTTAGACACTAGACTTTATATTAATTTAAAAGGTCTAGAATGTGTGGCTGCTAAAAACTATATCTTCATACAGCATTTAACTGTGTACGGGCAATCTCTTCATGTAGTGTCAATTTAAATTGCTTTCTAAATATATAAATTTTCAAACAAGAAATTCCTTTTGCCACCCCTTTGAGTCAGGGATAAGCTCCAGGTTGCCGAAAACATATTCCTGTAGGAGGGAGGACTTCACCAAGAAATATTATTACACATTATGAGAATTCTCTGTAATATTTCTTAATTCCGTTTTCTATGAACAATAATATGTCATCAAATTCTTCTTTTAGAATTTAAGTGGTATGTGTAATTTTGGAATTTTGAAGCGCTTGAATAATGGAATATCGAGTCTAGAACTAAGAAAGTCAAGAACTTCTCTAAAAACACTCTGCAGTACGATTTCAAGTGCATGATGATGGAAATACAAATGCGATGTATCACCGTTCAGCTTTCGCTTTAAAAATTTACATGCACAATTTAAACGGTTGGTATTGTAAGCCGCTGTAAAGAACACTACAGCTTGAACAGTTAGCAATAAAGAGCAATCATCTAAGATATCATATACAACTGAAGAAATATCTCAGAAATTCTGAGTAGCTGTTCAACATTGGAACCTGAAGCTAACATGGTAAGCCTATCAGCATTTTTTTTCCAGTTACATCTGGATGTATATATAGCTTTGTATCCCAGGGAATAACTAAAAAATCTAAATTTAAATTCATGAAATCTAATTTTACCTCTCGAAGATTTTCTCTTGCTCTCTTAAGGGATGTACGATTGATCACAAGGTTATTTGGATTTAAATTTACTGCAACTACATAGGCTGTTAATAAATGAGCAGTATATTTGTCCCTAATATGGCATTTGTCTAACATTGATGAAATGCGAGCAGATCTCAATAGTTGTCAAGTTTTTTTGCGTTGTGGTAGATCAGATACAGAAAAAAGGTCTAACTGCCCTAATATTGGAAAAAAATCCTAAAACCAGTATCCAAATGATACCGGACCCAGTATGATTTGTACTGGAAAAAAGAAAATCATACCGGAAATTTAAATTCCGGTATGAAATCTTACTGGAAATTTTGAAACCGGTATCAATTTATACTGGAAATTTCAAAACCAGTATCAATTTAATCTGGATTTTTTTATACCGGTTTTCAAACATACTGGAAATTTTGAAACCGGTATCAATTTTTACTGGAAATTTCAAAACCAGTATCAATTTAATCTGGATTTTTATACCGGTTTTTAAGCATACTGGAAATTTTGAAACCGGTATCAATTTATACTAGAAATTTTGAAACCAGTATCAATTTAATCTGGATTTTTTAATGCCGGTTTTTAACATACTGGAAATTTTGAAACCAGTATCAATTTAATCTGGATTTTTTAATGCTAGTTTGAAACATACTGGAAATTTTGAAACCAGTATCAATTTAATCTGTATTTTTAATAGTGGTTTTTAAACATACTAGAAATTTTTAAACCTGTAACTAACCACACTGGAAATTTAAATGCCAGTATGAAATCTTACGAGGGAATTTTGAAACGAGTATCAATTTAATCTAGATTTTTTAATACCATATTACCCCGAAAAGCAAGGTTGACCAGTATGCCGGAAATTTGAATTTTCCGGCATGCCAGATAATTTAAGGTTTATTTTGCAACAAAACTAAAGTTAATTTCCCCATACAGTTCCTATCAAAAAGCATACCATTGCTCTGGGGAGCTAGGCAGATGTTCCTGTTAAGAGGTCAGCCTAATGCAGAACCCCCAGGGTTTAGTTTCCAAGCATGCTTGGTACTCATTTTATTGACGCACTGAAGGGATGAATGGCTGAATCAATCATGCCCGACCGGGAGATTGCACCCGGACCTGCAGCATTGTAGCGCGAAGCACTACCACTGAGTCACTGGGCTTCAGAGCACTTGAATATAATTCACGAAGAAGAGAGCAGTAGGCTACGGAGTCTTTAGATGAAAACAGGGCCGGATTTAGAGAAGAGCAGGCGGGGCTACTACCCCGGGGCCTCCACAACAAAGGGGCCCCCACAGTAAAATTTTTACAAAATATCCAAACTTTCATGGGTGGAAAATATCGGATATATACATATATGTATCAAAATATTCGAATATATATCAATGTATCGGATATTTTCGAAAATATGATGATTTTTTTCGAACCCTGATTAGGAGCCTCCACATTTCCAAATCTGGTCCTGGATGAAAAATCTAAACTCAGATCGGTCGGAAGTGCTGCTGATAGGCTAAGGTGCACAAATGCACAATGTGTACTTCAAATCTAGAGAATTCCGCAAGTGTTTTCGAACACATTTACAGATTAATCATGCACTTTACTGGAGAAAAAGGGTTGACCTAAGACTGATAATTATAAAACTGAAGAAAAATATTATTGTAGCAAAAAAATTAGTGATTATTATATAACACTAATATTTATGTCATACCTCATATACCACTTATTTCATCCCATAGTAATATGCCTTTTAAATTCAAACGTAAACAATTTCATGTTAGATTAGCCTTCCTAATGGCTATAAATAAAGCAGGGTCAAAATGATTTTATGAAAACATATTAGCGGTAAAATCAGGTTTCACGATTCAATTTGTCGCTTTACTCTGTCACTGTGGTTCAGTTCTTAACATCAATGCCATTGCAAAAGTATGTGAAATGTTTCGCTTTTCAGGTCTTCACGATTCAATTTGTTGCTTTACTTTGTCAATGTTGTTCAGTTCTTAACTTCAATGCTTTGCAAAACTAAGTGACATGTTTTGCAATGAGAATTGTTCAATAAATTCATTTAGTCTATGTGGAATAACATAATACAGTGAAGCACAGCTTATACGTTTCCCTTTTATACGTTTTAATTAATAATACATTTTTTAAATTGGTCCCTGGAGAGTCTAATAGACATTAACCTTTACCAAGTATATGTTTTTTCATTTGAACGATTTTTTAAATAGTCCCTTCAAAACCACATAAACGGTGCTTCACTGTATATACAAAAATGTGGTTGGAAACATCTTAAGACTCCCAAGTCCACTGCTCTCTTCTTTGAAAATCTCTCTTCTTTGAAAATTATATGCAAGTGATTAAAAACACTCCTTCTAACGCTAGACATCTAACGATAGAAGCGAGTCTGCAGAACGTAAACAAAGATCGTACGTAAATAAAGCGGGTTGTTGCCAACGGAGAGAAAGAAATAAAGGCTCGTTTTGCGCCACGCATAAGCGTTTTATATATATAGATTGACACGAAATTAATTTACATCCCAGCGGTTTGCCTAACGAAGTTTTTTTAATTTGTATTCGTCCTAGATTTTCTAATATTTAAAATTTTTATAAAGCATTTCTTCATATTTCTTTCACTCCTAACGAATCAGTTTCCGACTTCAACTCAACCGAACACGTAGCCATGAAGCCATGCGGTCGATTTGTTTACACTGTTGCTTAATGCTTTGCACGTTTTCTCTAATTTATTCTTTCTTTTTTAGTTCATTCAATTCAGTATGTCTCTTTCGAAAATTTTTATTCTTTTTTTTTCTTACTATTATTTCTAGCGATTTTTTTGTCATGTAATTTCTTTACTAGTGTTGCGCTGTCCCTGTTTCATTCTTTAAGGTGCTAATATAAAGTAAATTTTTTTTTTAATATTTGTTAATTTTAAGCTTTGTTTTTAATTTTTGTCTGAGTTAATTCTAGCATATTATCTCTGTTAAAGTGACTAGTGTGAGCTAGCGTTTAACTAGCACACAGAAGGAAAAGCGCTTAGACAGATAATTTATTTTGTGAATCACTTCTACAAATATTTTGCGTTAGTTTCTGTCTTAATTTTCGTTTTCTGAAAAAAATTTGGATAATAGTAGTTCTACTTACTGTGCACATCAGTAAGGAAAATGAGATGCGTGTTACCAAAACAAATAGAAAATATCCATGACTTAATTTATAAGTAACTGGAAATAGGACATGTTAACAAATCAGAGAATTAGCTAAAACGTGCAAAGTAAATAGACATTTACACCATAGGTTGCGCAATTTTCAGGCCACTGTTAGATTGTTGTGCGGACTCTGATTTTCGTCAATTCATTTTTTAAAAAAAGGTTTATTTTACTTATTTATTTTTTGTCTTGGGTTCTTCTCTCCATATAAGCAGAAAATTCTCTCAAGAATACTCTGGACTCTGCTGAATTCATGCAGTTTTTCCGTTCCAGAATCTTGGAATTCTGTTGAATGATTGTTCTGAATTATTGTTCACGATTTTTTAACGGGCATCCAAAAATAAATTTTTTGTCGATGTAGTATAAATGTATTGTTAATGGGTATTTATCAATAAGTCTGCTAGTAGAAGTTTTTTTGCCCTACTGAGCATGGGCGGATACAAGGGAAGCACTCTACAGGCAATTTTTCGGCATTAAAGTTTCAAAAGTATTTTTTCGTTAATCTGCCAAAAATTTTATGGAACTTTTTAATCAGAAGATTTTTGGAATAATTTCAAAACGCGATTTTAAATCATCTTTGGTAATGTTTAAGAGGAGGCTTTGGTAAGGGAATGAAGTTCAATCTCTTTCCTCTGTTAATTTTTCCAAACTACTGTCCCAAAAGCACTATTTTAAACGATACAGGATTATGGTGAGGGAGAGGGTTCATAGGCTTGCCATTTTTCCAAAATTGAAGTTCTAAAAGCGCAATTTTGTCCCTCGAAGGATTCCTGAATCCGTCCTTGCTGCTGAGGGCGTTTCTTAGATTCAGCCAGATTATCATTCAAGTGCCGGGACTCTACTGTCTGCGTTAGACAAATGAATGGCTCCAAGTGCACGCGTATTGATTTTCAAAATTTGTTTTTGTCAATATATGTTTCTATAAAGATAATAATCGGAAACTGAGGCATGCGTCATCAGAAGAATTATCGTGAAAATTAAAAAATATAGATACAGTCCACTCAAATTTGATAACTTAAGTCCCAAGTCACCGGCTAAAACGTTCGAGTTACGGGAAGTTTCCACAACAGTCTCAAATGTTTGAGACCTGATGAAAACTTCGAGATAAAGAAATATTGGAGTTATGGAGATTCGACTGATGTCACTTAAAAATATAAATTTTCATTTCAATTTCCTTTCATCTTATTTATCCACTCTTGTTCAGTGCACGACAAGTTCTTAAAAATTTTCCCATTAGCAGAGAACTTTTACATTACAGGGTAAAAGGTTTCAAATTTATTAATGAAAATACACAATATTTTCCTTACAGGTATATTATGTTTTTATTAAGAACACTCAGGCCTGTAGTGCTTTTGTGACTTCATTTTACGACCCCGGCAACTATCAATTTAATTGCTTTATCACGTAATCAGAAGAATTGTCATAATAATTAAAAAAATGAAATAAAATTTTTAATTTTCAACCTTATTAACTTTCATCTCATTTATCCACTCTACGTCAATAAACGAAGTTATTCAAAGATTTTCTATAAGAAGATATGACTTATATATTACAGGATCAAGAATTCAAATTAAATATATACAAAACCCTGTATTTTCACTAAAGGTGTTACTGTATTTACATTAAGTTCACATAGGCCTGTAGCATTTTTTAACTTCATTCTGTTATGGGTCTTTGCACTTAGCCCCAAAAGATGCCAGCATCTACCAATTTAATTACTTTGTCAGGCCACGTCAAGTGAGTTGCTGATATCCCTACAATTACAATATGCTGCTGAAGGAGAGAGAGGGTCTCCAATACCCTCCACCCAAGGTAAGTGCTAGCAAGGGACTTATTGCATGACTTTCGGACCCACAAATTATTTTCTATTTCTGTGTACAGAGTAAGAAATATTAAACTTTTTCATAAGATAATGAAAATACTGTACATCCTATTCTCTTTTCTGTCTGACCGTTTGTAATGCCTGTTATCTTCTAAAAAATATACCTTGTTTATTCGAGATTTGTGATGTGTTGGTTTGCAGAAAATAATTCAAATGAAAGAGCCTTTTAGCTAGAGTAGTTTCCTCTGTACAAACTACAAATATTGAAAAAATCAGACGTGACAGGGCTTAGTCAAGACAATTTGAGTTATTTATTGACCAGTTAAAGAAAAAAGTTAAATATATTTATTTAAAATCTTTTGAAGTATTTTTTTAATGCCATAAAGAGTTAAGAAATACCACTGAAGTTCAAAATTCGTTTTTTATGTCCACTGTCTGTGATGAAGAACAAATAAAAAAAAAGTTTAAATTGTGAAAATATTTAATTTTTAAAAAAAAAAACTTATCATAAAATTTGTTGTAACAACTGCTGCTGAATTTCAGGAGTAATAAACAGATTTTTGGTAACAAAGATGATTTCCACTCCACGACAGGCTTTATTTTAGAATTTCTTATATATTTCATCAAAAACTGAACAATACTTTTGATATGTTCTCCTAAATAAATTTATTGTTAATAAACATGCTAAAATTAAGAAATTTTAATTTTCAGTTTCTTTTTTTTTTCATTTTAAATATTGCGGACAAAAAGTAGTCTCTACACAATGAAAACATTATGTAAAAAAGTGCACTAAGTCTGAGCATTGTGATTGTATATGAAAAGTATTGTACAATTTAGCTGTACAGAGTGTGCTGTTTATACAGTGCACTTTTTTTGCACAAAACAGAGGTGCCAAACATGCTCAGATTTTGCGTATCATGCTCATATTTATGCTTTGTTTTTGCGTAATGTGATGTAAATACGTGTGTGACCATTGAGTTTACGGTGTTAATGGAATTTGCCTAATTGCTATGGTTAATTTAGCAGTTGCTAACGATATTTCTTGTCGTAAATAAATCTTCTCTATTTTCTCAAGAACTATTGTCATTTAAAGAATTTCTTGAAGTGGCTGGACTCATAACAATATATTGCAATTAAACATTTTTGTTCTGACTAAATATATTTACTTTTTAATCATTTACTCGATAATGCACTACATATAGCTTTGATTAATATTGTAATTTTGCATCCCTTCTTTTAAACTTTGGATATTGATAAGTCGCATTTAAGTCGCATCAATGCCAGTACACTTTAACATCAAAATGGACTGCACCAGTGTCTATTCCCGCATCATAAGTCAGTACAGACCATTCTGGAGAATCACCAGAATATACTACCGCGATAGGAAGTAACGAAATGTGCTGTACCAGTACCAGACAGAAATATCGGTATACAACTGAAGTTGGAACAACAACTCTGGCTAAAACTACCGGGATTTGAAGAACCAAATAAATTCCAAAATAGAACAACCGTTCGGAAATGGAGTGCCGGGATCTGAAGTACCAGCTTATGGAACACCGGTTCCAGTAGGAACTACCGAGATCTGAAGTATACCGGAACACAGGTTCCGGTATGGACTACTGGGATCTGAAGTATACTGGCTAATGGAACACCGGTTCTGGTATTGAGCCCCGGTCCCGGTATGGAATACCGGGATATGAAGTATACCGGTTTATGGAACACCGGTTCCAGTATGGAATACCGGTTCTGGTATGGAGTACTGGTTCCGGCATGGAATACCGGTATTATTGGAATACCGGTTCTGGTATGGAGCACCGGTTCCGGTATGGAAAACCGGTATTATTGGAATACCGGTTCCGGTATGGGATACCGGGATCTGAATTATACCGGCTTATGGAACACCGGTTCTGGTATGGAATACCGGTTCCGGTATGGGATACCGGGATCTGAATTATACCGGCTTATGGAACACCGGTTCCGGTATGGAATACCGGTTCCGGTATGGGATACCGGGATCTGAATTATACCGGCTTATGGAACACCGGTTCCGGTATGGAATACGGGTTCCGGTATGGGATACCGGGATCTAAATTATACCGGCTTATGGAACACCGGTTCTGGTATAAATACTGACATACCGGAAGTATGATACCGGTTCCGGTGTTTCATAAGCCGGTATATTTTTTTCCGGTATCATTTTTTTTTCCAATAGGGTGGTTAGGATAGATACCCATTTCGGTTTCTAAATCTTGTGAATTGCAAGAAGAATTTGATGATAATAAAGAACTATGTTGAGAACTGAAGCTGAAGTTGATGTCAACGAGCGTTCACGTGCGTAGTCGAACGAAATAAGATTTTAACGAAGCGCTGTTTCATGCGCTAACACAACATGTGGGCTTATAATTAGTGTTTATGAAAGTTCTTGAATATTCCATCGCTAACACAATATGTGGGCTTATAATTATAAAAGTACTTAAAAAATTCAATGATACTTTTTTTACTTTAAGAAAACAAAAGTAATGACTCCTGTGATATTTTTGAATTATATTCTTAAATATTTCTTTCTTTTCTTTTTTTTTTTTTTTTAAGTTTTTAAGCATTTTTGACAAAAATATCACATCATAACAGTTTCCTTTATTCCAAAAACATAAAAAAAGTGTGTCTTAATTATGGGTAGAAAATTAAAAGATGTAACTTTTATATTATACTTTTTAAAACAAGTTTTGATAAAAATAGCAACCATTCTTCAAGTACAATTTACGACTTCAAACAACTTCTTAGAGTGAAGTACTATTAGGTATCTTTAGAAAATAGTTTGATGAAGGGGAAAAAGGGATTAGGAACAATGAAACACTGCTCTCTGAGAAAAAACCAAACGAATGTTGTATTTTGTTTTATTTTTAGCTACTAACGTTTGAGCTGCAAGAAATGAAAACTTAACTGCAAGAGAAGCTAAAGAAAATGTTTGTCATTTTAAAAAAATATTTAGCTGCTTTTAGAAGCGTAATCTGAAATTTATTTTTAAATATATTTTTTTTTCTAAAGTCTATTTAATGAAATGCTTTCTGCATTGTTGTCTTAGATTTAATGTGTGATACGGCGTATGCGAGTAACATGTGAGGAAAAAGATATTTCAAAGTTAATGAATAACTAAATGGTACATTACTTTTTTAGTAGTAAAACATTACCCTTTTGTTTAGGAAGATGATCTAAACTATAGGGAAGTATGTTGAGATAAAACTGATTTTTTTCTAGTTTGTATGTGTAACGAACATTTTTTTTTTAACTTGAAGTTCAAAATATTTTGTCTTAAAAGGTAATGAAAATACAGCTTTGATTTTAACTTGGATGCATAGATGGAGTTTAGAAGATAATCACACACGAATGCATAAAAAATAATTTCCAATAACAATATTACGTTTAAAAAAATTCTTTACTCATAGATTCTGCATATTTCTTGAATTTTTACTAATAACAATTTATAAAATAGTTTTGGACCCTTATTTCACATAGCCACAAATCCTTCTACTAATATGCGTTTAAATTCTTGCATTATTTACTTAGGTTGGAAAATTAGAACCGTTTCCGTCAGGTGGCACATGTGTACCGGGTTTCGTTTATTTCCTTGCATTATTTTTTGAACTGAGGGTTGCTTGCAAAAAGGTAATGGTCTATACACAGAAGACAAACAGAGATATACAAAGATGTTTTTCAAAAACGTATAAAATAATTTTAGTTTCCCATACATCATAATAATCCGTCTATTTAAAAAATTGCTTGCGGGTTCGATATTTTCTTCTGCGTGTATTGGAGTTAGACGAGAATAAAAACAGTATTATTGCATTAGTGAAAAAAATAAAAATATGTAATGATTGTAAAGAACAAGTGTGAAAATACTTCGAATTTTTATTCGCTGATGCAGTTGGGCGTTTCAAAACGAAGATTTTATTTTGCAATTGTTACTGCAATTAATAACTTGATTTTTTAAGAGCAATACACTTTAATAAAATGTTTTGCATGTTAACCTTTAACATTAACCGACACTGAGATCTTAACAAAATCCTTTTTTTTTTTCAAAATTATTACTTGATGCAGGGTGAAAAAAAAAAGGGAGAAATCTTATCTAAAAACATATGCACATGGTTAAATTTTAAAAGTATTTTTTTTTCTGAAAGAAAATGCTTAAAAACATAGGATCTGACCATTTTTTAAATAATTTATTTAAGTTTAATATTTAAAAAAATACTTAAATCTCTGCGCTTTCATTGTTTACACTTCTGTCGTGTGACATCACAAATGATGAAATGCCATTCAATGTTGCCATTCACAGAACAAAATATTTAATTCACATCTTCACTTACGTGTATTGGCAACGATAGGGTTGATAGCAAGCGTAGAGCGCAATTTTAATTCGCTGCTTGATTATCATAACGTGGAACCATGCTGCCGTGTGCAGGTAAACGGCAGTATCTACAAAAATGAGTTTTTGAGATATTTGAAGAAACGCGTTTTTGATTTCCCACTAATATTAATAAAATATTAAAGTTTGATTTTAGGTGATTCTATATGTTCATATCGAAATATATTTTGGGTAATCTGTTTCATTTTGATTTTTTAATCAAAATTTTGATTAATGCAGATACTGCCGTTTACCTGCTCTTCGCACTAGCAATTTTCATCCACTTTTGACTGGTACTTAGCAGTAACTGCACAATATGTTATTGAATGACCAATAATTAAAGATTCGACATAATACGGAGTAGATACGTTATTACGAAGTATATTTATTGCAAAGTGAGTAATATATTTTGTTTTAAAACATATTTTTTTTTCAACGCATCTCGAGCAATGCGTTGAGTCTGAGTTCTACGTCGTATTTTTGTCGGCTGTCTTGGAAAAGGTGCAGCGTAATTTGCTATTTCCGCTGGAAGAACTTCAGCATTCTGCATGGAATTTCAAGTTGAGGATGGATTGAATGAGTGCTCTTGCTCCGATTCCTAGGCATATGTTTTGATTGCTTACGGCATTATCGAAAACTCTTTTATGTTCCTGTGTTGTCTCTTGGCAACTACACGATTCTTTAGGCATTTTTACAAATTATGAAAAATCGCTTAATGTTCCAACAAATCTCTATGAAAATTTAGGCAAAAAAAAATGCTTCGTATGTTAACAATTGCTCTCTTTGAACAACTAAAGTTCCAGCCGCTTAAATATTAAAAATTGCGGAAAATATCGTCTGCGACAAAACAAAACAAACGTTCTGTTGCTACACGTTTATTTATCGTCTGTCAAGTATTACTTGTGTTTGCTCGTATGTTATCTTTTATAACTGTATGTTAGCAACAACTGTTTTTGTTTTATTGTTTTTAGAAAACGAATATGACGAATCAAAGAACATTTTTTTTTAATGTCTGAGGCCTGTGAAATTACAAAACGTTTTCCTCGACTTTATTTGAAATAAAGTATGGTTATTTTCCTCAAGTAATGGTTTTAAGTCTCTCTTGCGCTGAAGGACGCCCGATAATTCCCAATTTTGCTGATTGATAAAATACGACCTGGCACGCATATCTACATCTGATGAGAAGCGACTAGGAATCATTTTTAAAAATGCAATATTGTCTCTAAATTTGAAGAATGAAGGATTTTTTTGAGAGGCCACACAATGACCTCCAATCGGGACGCTATTTCTTGCGCTTAGTTGAATTTTAAAAAAATCGTGAAAACGGTTTTTGCATCTTGGTGCAAATTTTGGTAACGATTCATTTATGTTCCATTCTTCGGGCAATGGTTATGGACCGTTATAGATCAGTAAATACATGCTACTGATTACCTGCACAATGCAGCGATAATATCAATTACTGCTAATCACCACTGATTTAAAATGCTCTTATTTAGCGGCAAGCAAATAAACATTTTTGCACCATAAAACTGAAGTAATATAGATTTCAGAAATGCAAAAAAAGATGAAAATGGAAAATTTCGCAGTCACTGCCGTGTATCTTCCCACGGCAGAACGGTTATGGGCAAAACAAATTTCAAAGATACAAATAAATGAAAATAAAATAATTTGCAGTTACTGCCGTTTGCCTGCCCACGGGAGAAAGTTTCCGTTCTTCCGTGTGCAGGTAAAGAGCTGTAAGTACATACTGCCGACT
This sequence comes from Uloborus diversus, assembly GCF_026930045.1. Taxonomy (NCBI): domain Eukaryota; kingdom Metazoa; phylum Arthropoda; class Arachnida; order Araneae; family Uloboridae; genus Uloborus; species Uloborus diversus. Next base: position 154,476,664 of record NC_072736.1, on the reverse strand, counting down.
TCCCGCAAAATGTTGCGAAAAAAGCAGTTACTGCTAATTACCACTGGTAAAAAAAATGCTTTTTTTTCTGCGGCAACCAAATATAAATGTTTGTACCATAAAACTATATCAATATAGATATCAAAAATGCAAAAAAATGAAAATCGAAAAATCTGCAGTTACTGCCGTTTACCTGCACACGGCAGCATGGTAGAAAGATGCGCCAAAATGCATCATTTGTGACGTCATAAAGACCACGCCTTATTTGAAAAATCGGACATTTTAAAAAATTAATTTAAAAAGAAACTGTTGGGAAAATAAAAGTATTTTCTGGATTCATGTAATTTTTTGCTCATTCTATCCATTTCAATGACTAAAAGTAGTACTTTTGACTGAAGGAAACCACCCCATTACAATTGGGAAACGTTGAAATTAGACTTTTTTTCACACCTTTATTTTAACGGAAACCGAATAATTAGGCTTGTACAGTAAAGCTAACGCACAGTAGATGACAAAAATGCGAAAAAAAATAATAAAATAAAAATAAAATGCAAAATTTGCTGTTACTGCACCTTACCTGCCCACGGCAGTGATCATCTGAGTGGTACAGTTTAAAATATAGAAATCGTGACTTGAAGTTGACCTGAATTACTGCACTTTTAACTTAAGAAAATGCCAGAGTCTTTTATTGCAGATTATCTAATGTTCAGCCGTGGGCAGGTAAAGGGCGGTATCTGCAGAAATGTGTTTTCGAGATATTTGCAGAAACGCGTTTTGAATTTAATAATTACAATTGGGAAAAGTTGAAATTATACTTTTTTTCACTCCTTTTTTTCAGCGAAAACCAAATAAGCAGCTTGTAGAGTAAAGCTTACGCACAATAGATGACAAAAATGCTAACAAAAAAAAAAAAAAGAAAAATTTGCAGTAACTGCTTTTTACCTGCCCACGGCAGTGTTACAATATAGAAATCATGACTTAAAGTTGCCCAAACGATTGTACTTCTTAAATTTAACAGAAGGCAATGCTTGAATTGTTTTACTGCATATCGTTCACTATCAATTCAAATTTTAATTTTTATGTACAATTGTTAACACATCAAATTATCCAATGCAAAATTTCGTCAAGACATGCACATGAACGGCACTGCAAATCAGACCTCATAACCGGTTTAAATATACTGCAGAAAATTCCGAGGAGTGGCTGAATGACTTAAAGTCAATTCCATGAAAATTAATGACCAAATATGCCTTCAGCTATTAAAGTTTCAACGATAAATTGTTATCACTCAGCAGAATATGGTAAGTTAGCTTAACTTTACGTGTTTGCCTAAACCACTTACAGGCAGGCTTTATTTAATCAAATGCGGAATTAAATTCATGATTCTGTTACATCTATGCATGACTATAATTAATTTTCGATTTAAGTATCATAAAGTGCGATATTTCTACCAATTAAATTTTATACAAAGGTAAGATGCAGTTATATTGAACAAAGTAGAAAACAAAAATACACTGATTTAGTAAAAAAAATTCTGAATATTTAGATAGTTCCACTCTAAAATATGTTAACTATTACCTCGTCTATAGCATTTGTAAAACGCAATTGGTATGCAATGCGACGACATAAAGATTTAAGCAAATAGGTGGTATTTTAATTTAATAATGTTTTAACAATTCAATTTCATTAGACATTTATGTTCTCTGAGTTAAAAAAAAATGAATAATTCTGTTGAAAGCGGTAAAATGAGCACAAGACAGTAAATCGAGAGTTCTCTCATTTTTTTTTATCGTTTATTTAGATACTAGTGGTACCCCCACGACTTTGCCCGTAGTAGAAAATTAGAAGGTCATTTAGTTCGCTCTGTATATTTACAAATAATGGATGATGAATTTCTTGCCAATATGCTACATTCATTTGCTCCGTAAAATTTTCTTAAAATTGGAATAAAAACAGAGCAAAATCGAATTTTCAAATAATCGCTTCGAGGTGCACACCCCCAAGCTACAAACTAATTTTGTGCCAAATTTCAGGAAAAAATTTCATCCAGGCAGGGAGAGATCAAGACATCCAGATGGAGAGAGATCCAGACATCCAGACAGAGAGACTTTCAGCTTTATTATTAGTAAAGATAAAGATTATAATTATTCTTTACTTTTCAATGCTCTTTGGGCTGAAAAAAGTCCTAGTGTTAAGAAAACGAATAAAAACATATCAGGCTGTTTTTTAAATAAACATATTTATTAAAATGAACAATGTAACTGATATTTATTGTAAAGGTAGGTAAAATTTCTCAATTATTAAAGATTATGACATTTTTACAGAACTTGGCAAAATTATTCACCAGTAAATTTTTTTAAATTATAGTTTCTTCATCTTTTTAACATCAAAATCTAAACATTATCAAACAAAAAACTAGTTTCAAAAACACTGTAATTTTATTTTGAAAATATTTTCTACAAAACTGCGAAACGCATTCATAATGTCACTGCTCTATTTTTCTTTTAAATTACGTTTAAATCGACGAGTAAATGTAATAAATTAGTGTCTTTTATCAAAAATGTTTCTGAGTTAAATATAAACAAATCAAAGTTTGGAAAATGGTTAATTACATCTCTAGTGAAAACATTTTATAATCATCAAAATTATCTCAGTATTTGGTGAAAATATCTATTTTATGAAACTTTGTAGCAGACAGTTCTACGGAATAGGGAGGGAAAGCCGGATCCAAGGTATCCCGAAACGATTACCGCAAATTTTGTAACAATTTAAATCCCAGTAAGAAGCAACAATCATTGACATTTCCCAAAATACCTAAAGCAAGTATAGGGGGATTACGTGTGGCTACAGTTTGTACTTTAATAGCTATATAGAGATGGTTTTAGACTTTGTTCAAAAAAAAAACAAAACAAAAAAACAAAAAACAAAATAAAACTGATAAACTGATAAAATAAACTAAGACCGCATTATTTAAAAATTTCCTAAAAACCGTGTATATAAGATACATTCCTGTAATTTGCCTTAGATTTTCTTTGAACTTTTATTAGCACGGGAAAAAGATATTTTTGAATTTTGAATCAAAAACACCTTTTTCGAAGACATTTTGCTAGAGTCTTACGTTTTTTCTAGAAAAATCACATCCTGCAGTAAATAACGTACTACTCGCAATAAAAATGAATCTGTTATTTATTAATAATTTCATTTTAGGTATTAAATACATAAAGAACATTTTAACCTCAGAAAATTGATTATATCATATTACTGGAAAATTTTGACATCACCTAAACTATTATTAAATCGCGTCATACCTCCAGAAATAATTATTTTCTCTTTGTCCCTTTGACATTCATTGCGTACCTTTTAAGAACATTTTAAAGAAATAACAACCTTATTTCGAACAGTTTACATCTCTTCCGCATAACGCGGATCAAATAAGTAAATCCATATTCACTGTGGAAACGTTAAAAGCTGTGTCTACTACAGCCGAAAGTTGTAACGCTGAAGGGGAGGTGAGCTCTTACAGACCGCCCTTCTAAAGAATGCAATTAAATTTAAACCAGATGCACGTGCCAAACGATACTGTAAATGTAATGTCTGAAAAGTGAAGAAAAGCAGCCGAAGTGACCACAGAACTCAATCACTATCTGGATTCACCATTTTGAGTGATTACAGTCTTCTGACTGTAATCACTCAAAATGGTGAATTTAACCTTTAATGAATCCTCAAAATGAATGAGGTCCTCAAAATGGTGAATGGAACCTTTATTAGCAGAAACTTTATGTCAGAGTAGCGATTCCCTTTACACTTATCGGAGAGTGTTTCCATTATTTTGATAAGTACCTGTATATATATATATATATATATATATATATATATATATATATATATATATATATATATATATATATATATATATATATATATATATATATATATATATATATACTAGCTTTTTACTCGCGACTTCGCTCGTGTTGATGTAGATTTTGTCAATCGGTTCAGGTTAATGGCCAAGATAGGCAGAGGTTAAATAGTTCAAAAAAAAAAAAAAAACTGTACAATATAAATCAGGAAAATGTATAAGAGTAGAAAAGAGGTTAGCATATGCAGTTCTTAAAAACTCCCATTCGAATAAGGTTAACAGTTCTTATATGAAGTCAACATTTCTCTAAAACCCCGATCTCCATGAGATAGTGCCCGGCACTACGCCGATTATGTAAATTGTTGCATAACTTTTTGCCAGAGAAAGGAACGGAGATCACGCGGCTCATGTCCTTCCTAAATAAATGTGGAGAAACACGCCTAAAATTGCAAAGGCAACAGTCCCAAAATAGAGTCCGCAGTCACTAAAAATCATAATTTGAATATAAATCCTAAAAAATATTCCTTTTGGAACAAGAACATTAAATTTTTAAGGTAACCAACAATAGGAAGTCAGCAGTTTCTAATAAATAACGTTAGCGGTCCCGGTTCAAAACATCTAAAAGAACGGAGTAAAAATCCCATTAAAATAAGCACAGCAGTTTTTGAAAATGCCCCTTTAAATGAGGACAATAGTACATAAAACTTTACATGAGGGAAAGAAAGAGATTTCCTAAAATCCCCATTAGAATAATGAGACCAGCCATTTCAAATAACAATGATCGAAAATTTCCGTCAGGAATAGTTCCGAAAATTTTCAGCAAAAGTTCTAATAGGATTAAAAAAATATCCTTTAAAATAAGAATATTGTTTCCCATTCTCACCATTAGAATAAGGACATTAGTCCCACAAAATTCCAATTGGCGTCATTAATCCTCAAAATCACAGATGACCATTAAGCGTTTAATAAAAATTTAAGATAATCAAACAATGAGCCAAAGTGATCGCTTGGCGAGACTAGAGCAAAAAATTGATTTGGCATCAGCCAAGTAATGTATGTTTTAATAGATTTTTTTTAGGTTATTTGAACGTTTTGTTTTATTTATTGGCGGATTATCTTAAATTTTAATATCGAATTTAATAATATTTTTGCCTTAATTGATTTGGCGGGATTTTTTACAGTTTTAATGCAACTTTTAAAAAGGCTGGGGTTCCAAGATTTACGAATTTTTCGTCACGACCTCGTTATCGTAACTTTGCCTACTAAATAAATAAAAAATGCCATTTTAGGTCCATTTTCCATTTTTGCAATTAAATATCATTTAAAGTTTCGTTAAAAAAGCAAAATAGTCCTCCAAATCTACTCTTATTTGCCAAAGGACTTCATTACCACACATTCACCGGAAACTTGCCAAATTTATGATACTGCGTAAAATATTTGCGTATTCTGGTATAATGTTTTTAAAAAAAGGGGATGTTCTGCTCTCATTTGGGTTTTCGGCGTATTTTTTTTTTTTTTTTTTGAAAGTAGCGGGGGAAGGGGGGGGGGGTTAATGACTTTCTTTATTTAGTAACCGGATTACTTTACATTATATCGAAAATGTTAAGCTTGTCCTTTTGAAATCCAGCAAAAGTTTTGCAGGGTTCCATCCATTTTCCATTTTTTTTTTTTTTTTTTTTTTTTTTTGCTAGTCTGAGAATGTACTTCGGTTGATTGAGATTTTAGTTGGCAAATTTCGGAAAATGATCATTTTTTCATACATCAACAAACCCGTGAAACATTAGTATTCCAACATTATAAATTAAACATTATAAATTGCCAAGAAAATTGGCTTTTGAAATCTTCCCTCAAGTTCCACGTTTAGGGTTAGCCGAGTAATACGCAAGGACCAAGAAGCAAACGGTGTTGATATACCATACTTTTTTTTAAAAAGGGTTTAATATAAAGTGAAGACCTTCCCTTCTTTAAAACATTGAAATGGCAGTCCTGTTCTGGTCAATTAAAGAAATTCCAGTCAGTAATTATTAATCTGGAACAAGAAAAACTGTGCAATTAGATTTTTTTTTTTGTTGGGAGATTTAAAGTTTGCAAAATGGTTGCGATTCAATAATAAGATATAATACATCTAATGCACACAGGGTAACGAATTAGAGTAAAAAACAATTTGTACCAGGCTCGAATTTAATTAGAAAAGAAAATATTCATGCATTCATTTTAAGCAAAACATTTCATTTTGGCGTTGAAATGACTACCTGTCTTGGCGAAAACACGTTGCAAAACAAAAAAAATCTCACGGTAGGCCTCGTTTTATACTCGTAATATGAAAATACTTCTTCCTGTCTTGGCGAAAACACTTCACAATATAAGTCCAAAAATCAAGGTAAGCCTCGTTTTGGATTATGAAATCAACTTAAAATGACGAATTAGGGGGTGTTAAAATTATCTCTCGAACTTCGGGTAATGATCACCTTGTGCAGTTCTTCAAGGTATTTAGCATGCTGCAAAAATCAAAGAAATGTGACTTTTTTACGATGATATATTCGCAACTTTATGATTTTCTTTAAAGTTGGAATAAAAATCCTGGAATATTATTTTCAAAATGAAAGGTACCCTTTGTTCACCCCGGCAACCATGACAACGTGTATACAAAATTTCATGATGATCGGTTGGGTAGTTGCGGGGAGGGGGGGCGTTAACAAAGTTTAACAGTTTGGGTTAACAAACAAACAAACAATCAAACAAAGTCACTTTCACATTTATAATATTAGTAAAGATATATATATATATATATATATATATATATATATATATATATATATATATATATATATATATATATATATATATATATATATATAGTTATTCCCCCTTGAAAAAGTAAAAGTATCGGTCACTGGTTCACTTTTTTCACTTTGGTGTTGTTTCCGTGTGATTGCTTATAGCAATTTCCAATTTATATTAATAGTTTTTTCATGAATATGTTTGCATAGTTTTTGTTTCTAGCAGCTTTGCGCTGGCATTACAGTACACTTTAGTGTTTATTTTTTCTTTCAATTTTGAATTTATATTTAAAATGTATCTCATGTTTTATATATATATATATATATATATAATATGTGTGTGTGTGTCTATATGTATGTTCCCTGTAAAAATCCACATCTTACGTCGAATCTCGAAAAAAATTGGCAGGGAGGTACTCGGACACCCGAAAAAAAACGTAGTGGATTTTCAAACGTTTAAAAAAGTACTGAACCGTTCGAATTTAAATTTTAAGACCCGAAAATGGCATTAAACGGCTTTTTCTGTCCGAAATAATAATCTGATTTCCTGGATTTAAGTCTCGTTCGAAAGCCCACGAAAAATACACCTGAAGTTTATTCACTTTCCTCGAATTAAAAAAGAGAGAGAAAAAAAAAAGAAAACAAGGCTATAAAATCACCGGGAAGAAATTTATATGCATTTTTAAGCCTAATGTAACATCGGTATCAAATCGGAAATTTATCGTTTACGAACGAGCTCATTTAAATTAGCGTGAATAAAACTATGGAGAAGAAATATCTGTTGTCATTTTTTTCTCGACTGAAGAAATAAAATTCTTGCTTTTGGTTTGATGTAAAAATTTCCCACATTATTTATTTATTTATTTATTTATTTGGCTGTCTTTTTTTTTGTGGTACTTCTAATAGATGATAATCAAGGATTTTTGTTGTACCAATTCAGGGCTGCGTCCAACTTTCAGCTTTGCAGTTAACGAAATTTAAGAATCATTACTGTGATGGGAAATTTTATATTATTTTTGATTTTCTTCCTTCTATTATTTAAGCCTAATTGAGGAACACGAGTCACTTGACATGAACCTTTTTCCCGAAGTAGACCGTGCAAAGCCGGGATACACAGCTAGTAAATAAATTAAACTGACAAATCAGGGAACTCTGGATTTTTTTTTTTTTAATTCAAGCGTAAAACACAGGCTGATAAATACAGTGCTGGTAAAAAAATTGCATCACCCTCGCATTTTCACAACAATGGGATTATGTGAGAAGTTTTGGTCGACCAATTAAACCTGAACGTTTACCGTTCCTTGCACAAAGTGATGCCCACCAACTCCTTGATCAGAAATACATCCCCAAATCGTCTAGGGTACGGGATGCTTGACTATGTGCTGAATGCAGTCGGTATGATATTCCTCTCCTTTGCGGCGCGGGTGATGCATTTTTTTTACCACCACCGTAAAGGACGTTTAGACGTTACTATTTCTCAAAACAGTATTTTATTAGAGACTACAAGTGATTGTGCCAAACATATAGAACGAAAAGCATCTTTTTAAGTAAATATCATTGTTTATTGCAAAAAATAACGATTTAAATATGTATTCAAAAATTAATATGATAATAGCTTTTCTTTTCAATCTTTCAAAATAATTAACACTTCATCCATTGTGTATCGCCTTTCCTTTCTCTCAAAGATAACTAAAGAGAAAGAAAATGAAAATATATCTTTACAAACATCATGCCACTCTCAGCAATGTATTTCTTTATAATGTATTAAGAATTCAAACATCCAATAACTTTATTAAATCTAAAACTCAAACAAGCATGTTGAGTCAAATAAGTATCAATAACTGAAAAATGTTGAAATATTTTAGCTCGAGCTCCGTAAAGTTTCTTGATAAATTAGGGAAAACTGGAGTTTGAATGAATTATTCAATGTAACGAATTTGAAATTCTACAGCTATGTCACTAATCATCTGAAGCTGACTACAAAGCCTGATTGAATTTTATGCAGTGTACATTTTTAGTGATTAAAGCGATAAATTCAAAGTTGATAATTCAAATAATCTGATAAAGAATGAATTTGCATTTTAAATAGAACAAGGAATCCGTGCAAAGATGCTCTTCATTAAATTTATATCCACTTGAAGAGAGAAATTATGTTTAGGGCTTTATAAATGTTTAATTTCGCTCAATACTGCAATAGGATCTTAATTTCATGTCTTTCTTTCTTTCTTTCTTTTTTTTGATTGTCCAAAAATAAAAGAAGTAGGGTAGGTCGGGGCACGTATACGCGGATTTTTTTCAATTTTTATGTTTTAACTTAGGAAATTTTAGACATTGCAGTTTTATGAAGCACTTAATGGAGTCAAAATTGGTATATTCACTTGTTGCTCAGCTTGTGTTTTTAACCATTAAAAATACTATTTTTGAGTCCAAGTCGGTTGCGTAAACTTGCTCCGGACACGGGTCACGTTAATGCGTATTTATTTTGACACCTAACGTGGTTGTGTTAGTGTTTTGAACATTATGTCTTACTATCGCTAAAAAAAAAGTAAATTTATTACAGACGGAATAATATATAAAGTTGAAGGTGACGGGGTATGAAGACAGCACTATATGATTGTAAGCAATAAGATACGAATGTGTAACTTAATTTAAAATTAAATGGTAATTTTCAAAACTAAACAGCCAGAAAATACTAAAACTTTTTGAGACAGTTTGGAACGTAAAAAGGGTCGGGCATGATAAAGTAAGACACAGTAAGAACGATCGTAAAGGTTCTCCGACGTTCAACGCGTAAACTTGCTCCGTCGCCAAGTTTGGATTTATTTTTAATGTGCAAAAATTTAAATAACATTTCAGTTCATACAAGTACAATTCTCAAAAAGGTTAGAATTTTGCTATTTTTACACATTTGTTTTTTCTTAACTAAGTATTATTTATTCACAATAAGCTTCAAATCGTTCAAAATAAAACTTACTCGACTTGATAAAAAACAGATTAATTATTCTTTCTGGGGCGGAACCTCGACTAATGATTAAAAACTTGAGAAAATATTTGCTAGGGAGTGACACCAATCTATTATGAATGTATAAAATATGATTATGTAGCTTTATCGGTGGTTCCAAAAATCAACACTAATTTAAAAACTAACTTTTATTTAAAACTTAAAAGAGAATGAAGATAACGAGGCAGTGCTCGTTCTTGCCAGTATTATGAGGGCTGGCGGCTCCCTTCAACTGATGTAACATAACATCACACAACATAAGCATAACGAAACATAACATAACATAAACCAAAAGATACAAGACAACTTGCTTAAATAGGTGAGGAACACGCCCTCTTACGGCAAATCGCAACACTCCCCACCTAAACTCTACTTAGAGTTTATAAACTTACCATATAGGACATCTAATGTTTTCATCTACATAAATGATAAACATAACATTTCTTCTATGACTACCTTGTCAAAATATAAACAACAATATTAACACAATACAGTTTTAAATACATTTAAACAAAAAATTTCAATATGCTTACTGAAATTTTCAAATTTTGTGCACAAACTTAACAGTCTATTTGCTCAAGTGAGCTCTAAGTTGTAAATTAGTTGAACAGGTCTTATAATTCCTGTCTTAGTTTTGATCGAACAAGAACGCACTTTGTTATCCCTGCCATGAAATCAGTAATTTTCCCTAAAGACCACATATTTCTTGGGTAACGATCATCTTCGATTAAAACAACATCATTAGGCTTAAATTCCTTATTTTTTGAAGTTTGCTGACACACATGAGCAGATCTTAACATTAATAGATAATTTTTTCGCCAGCGATTCCAAAAATGATTTAACACATTTTGCTGATGTTTAAATTTTTTAACTGTGGATTTTCTAGATCCTAATAAATTATCCTTTGAAATTCTCGTTGGAGGGAGGGATAACAATCGCTTACCTACTAAAAAATGTGCAGGAGTGAGGGGAGAGGGTTCTGAGGGATCATCATATACGTAAGTAATGGGTCGAGAATTAATTATTGCTTCAATCTCAATAAACACCGTTTCAAGTTCATTGAGAGAGAGCGATGAGCGCCCAACAATTTTTCTTAAGCTTGTTTTAATTGTTCTTACCATTCTCTCCCAGAATTCTCCCCACCATGCAGCTCTTTCTACAATATATTTCCAATTTATATTGTAATGTGAAAATAAATCTTGAACAGAAGGATGACCAATGCATTTAAATACTTTTTTCAACTCAATATCTGCTCGTTTAAATGACTTTGCATTGTCAGAATAAATTGTATTACACAGTCCTCGTCGAGATATAAACCGCCGGAAGGCCAGTAAAAATGATTCAGTGTTCATGGAAGGTACCAGTTCTAAGTGGATCGCGCGCGTAACTGCACACGTAAATAAAAGCAAATAATGTTTTTCATTATTTTCTCTGCAATAAAAGGGTCCTGCGTAATCGAGTCCAGTTACTGCAAAGGGTGGTGACTCAATTATTCTATCTGCAGGAAGTGGAGCTACAACCTGAGCCCCTGGACGCGCGTTGAATCTTTTACAAATCAAACACTTGTGAAGAACCGTTTTAACTCTTTGTCGTGCTTTAATGATCCAGAACTTTTCACGGAGATGTGTTAGTGTGGCATCTACTCCAGAATGAAATACTCTTTCGTGTGCATCCATTATTAAAAGTTCCACGTATCTGCACTTTGATGGCAATATCAATGGGTGCTTTGCTGATTCTTGACAATCTGCAAACTGTATTCGCCCCTTTAAACGCAGAAGACCATTCTCATCAATTTCAGGATGCAACAAATATAGGCTGGAATTTTTGTCGATATTCTTTCCATCGGATAGGGTTTCAATTTCCTTTTTGAAGTGTTCCATTTGCGTGGTTTTACTCCAAAATATTTCTGCAGTCATAATTTCTTCTGCTGCAATTGGTCCACACAACTTCTCAGATTTTGGTTTGCAGTTATTGATGAATCTCATTATCCATGCGGTAATACGATACACTTTCTTCAAAGTGCCGAATTCATCTAAATCAAATAGTGAACTATCAGATTGCTTGGGTTCACTATTAGCGGAAATTTGTAGGACGTTTCGCGATTTTCTGCTTTCAATGGACATTTCTCCCTCGTTGAACTTTGCTATTTTCTTTGGCCATAACTCTTCGGATTCGGTAAGCCAACTAGGTCCATTTCGCCACAGTGGACTAGAAGCCATTGTTTCAGCTTGTTCTCCTCTTGTTAACATATCTGCTGGATTATTTCTGGAATCGCAGTAGAAAAACTGATTTGGACTGCAAATTGCCTGAATTTCTGCTACGCGATTGCTAACAAAGGGCTTCCACTCATTTGGTGATCTTCTTAGCCAGTGTAGTACAATTGTTGAATCGCTCCAACAATACAGATTTTCGGTTAAGTTCGGAAAAATGCCTTTTAAATATTTCGCTAATCGAGCACCTATAAGAGCTCCCATTAGCTCACATCTTGGCAAAGATAAAGTTTTCAAAGGTGCAACTCTACCCTTGGCCATTATGAAGGAAGTTTTAATCTCCCCGTAACTATTAGAGTATCTAAAATAAGCAACCGCTCCAAACGCTCTAGGAGAGGCGTCGCAAAAAATGTGAATGCTCAGTTTCGTGTAATCAGACTCACTGAAGAATTTCCTTGGGAAAGTCAGATTTTTTAAGAAGTCAAGTTCTGAGCACCAATTATTCCACCTTCCTTTTAATGCACTAGGAAGGCTTTCATCCCAGTTTAGACCTAACAGCCAAAGATCTTGTAACAATATTTTCATCCGCACAGTAAAAGGTTGAAGAAATCCCACTGGATCGAATATTTTAGCTACAGTTCTTAAAACTGTCCTTTTTGTGTCGTTTAGTTTGCTTTTCACAGATTCAATTACAGCAGTTAGCTCTAAATTGATAGAATCATTAATGGGATTCCAATTCATGCCTAAAATTTTTGATTTTTTACTCAAATTTTCGTCCTGTTTAATATTATCCCTGAGCCACAAAGCATTAAGTTCATTTGAATTCGATTTCAATTTTCTCAAATTCATTATCGCGTCACGGAAAATATTTACTGCATCTACAGACAATTTGTATGCATCTTCCACCGTTTTAGCACCATAAAACAAATCATCTACATAAATTGATGAATTACGCATTTCAAATACATCAGGGTTTTTAATTTTATATTTTTTAATATGATATTTAATAGTAGCGGCTAGTATAAATGGGCTAATACTGGTACCGAACGGCGTGCGGCACATACGCAAACTTTTGAACTGTTCGTTTGATTCCCCAAACCAGAGAAATCTCAAAAAATCCCGATCTTGTTTAGCTATCCCAATCATCAAAAACGCCTTTTCTAGGTCTCCACTAAATGCTATTTCATGCTCCCGAAACCTAAGAATAATATCAAGAACGGACGGATTCAAGTTAGGATAAATTTCTAAACAATCATTTAAGGATTTACAATTTTCAGATTTAGAAGATGCATCAAATACGATACGAACATTCGTCGTTTCGCTATTACGAATGACTGCTCTGTGGGGCATATAATAATCTTTATCTTTGATTTCATTAGCGCATTTCTCAACTATATTTTCGTTTAACTGCTGTTCTATTATTTCCTTATACTTCGCTAATATTCCTGGAGTTTTATCCAGTTTTTGTTTTAAAGTTTCAAAGCGTCTTTTAGTTACCTCGAAATTGTTTTCGAGACCGTCAGTTGTGGTTTTCCAAAGTAATTTACATTCGTATCTCCCGTCTACAAATCGCAAATCTGTTTCGAAGTGATGAATTAAATCTTCATCTTTTTTGGAATATTTACTAGATTCTTCAATTAACCCCATAGAATCCAATTCCCAAAATATTCTTAAATCATTTAAAACAATTGCATTTCCTACCGATACATTTGAATGCTTCGAAAAGTTGACTTGCCTAAACGTATTTCTGTCTAAACCCACTAAAAACCACCCAAATATAGAGTTAACGGCCTGAAGATCTCTATTTATGCGTTTTCTCGCTGTCAACACTACATCCCAAAATTTGTCGGCCCCAATTAATACCCCCAAATGTCGTAAATCGGAGACATTATCTACAATATCGGCCGGCTTTAGTCCCAAGCACTGCATTTTTTCGAGTGAGCGTAAACTTGGACCCTTCACAGGACATGAGGAAATTGTGTCGGTTACCAAACATTCTAATCTTATTTTGTTTTTCAACTCAATGTCGCAAAGTTCAATTACTACCACAGGATAATTTTTAACAATGGGTTTTTCCGCTCCGAATGCGAAAACTGATAGTTTCTCAGTGCGTATGGGTTTCAAATTCAAAGATTTAACCAAAGTGTCTTTTATGAAAGAACGTTCACTACCTTGGTCCAAAATTGCACGCGTAGTTTCAGAGTCTGATTCTGTACAAATTACTACAGTACACGTTTGTAGCAATACATTTTTCGCGCTCAAAGCATTATTATAGTTCTGAGAAACAAAAGCGTTTGCATTTACGTTAGGAACTACAGATTCATTATTTGAATTAGAAGCGTCTAACGTATTTTCCGAAGTTTTAAGTTGCTCTAAAGATTTACTTGAGTTAGAACGTTCGTCACTGTTTCTGAAACAAATCGATTCATGATGATTTTTCCCATTACATTTGAAACAAACACTTTTATCATTACAAACCCTACTCAAGTGAAATTTCTTAAAACATTTAAAACATCTGTTATTCGTTTTAAGCTGTTTTATTTTTTCCGTTGCACGAATGTTACACTTGTAGGAACTATGTGCATTTTGGCAGAAGATGCATATTTGATTTACGGAAGTATTCAATGCACTGGCTGTAGCAATATCTCTATCGTAACTTTTACTAACATTCTTTTGATTACTATAACCTTTAGAAATTGTCGAAGCTTTATTTTCATTACATGCTGCTAAAGTAATTTCCCGACATTCCACTTCTTTCTTTAAAAATGAAATGAATTCAGAAATTTCAATATCACCGTCCTCTCTCTGCTTATTGAATTGCAGTATTAAATCATGAGGTAGCTTTTTTTGCAAAATAGGCATTAATAAGATTCCGAAGGACTTAGATTCTACATTCATTGCCTCTAAATTTCTAAAAGCGATTTCAATTTCGTCATGAATTCTCCGTAGCGCTTGAACATTGGAAGAGCTCTTAACCTCTTCTAAGTTAATTATTTTGTTCATAAAAGAGTTAATTATGATATCTCTTTTGCCAAATCTATTTTTTAGCATTTCTTTACAATTATCATAGTTTTCGCTTGAAAGATCGAATCCAGACACAACATTAGCTGCCTGACCGATTAAAAGGGCTTTTAAATACGCGAATTTTTCGACTTCTGAAATTGTTTCATTTTTGTCTATTGTGCTTTCAAAGCTGTTCCAAAAACTTTGCCAATGCTTTGGATCGCCTGAGAACTTTTCTATAACTAGCTTAGGTAATTTAACTGACCCTTGTCTAGAGTTTTCATTAATTCTAGCATTTGTACTTTGGTTGCTTGAAGAACTTAAATTTCGACTGCCTTTATTTTTATCTTCTAAATAACGCAATATTCTTTTAGAAAACTTTAGGCATTTAGCTTCGTATTCATCATTTAAAGTTACTTCTTTCTCTATCTGTTCGAGTTCAATAAATTCTAACATTTCGCTATCAAACGCTGTCAATCCGTTAGACCTTGCAATTAAAAGTTCATAATCGTCGCGTAATTCTGCTTCATCAATTTCACCTACATGTTTTAACTTTTTCTCAATTTGATTGACTAATTGAGTAGTTAACCTTCGCAAAACAGTTCTCTTTGCTGTAAGTTTTTGAAACTTATCGCTTTCCAATTCTTGGATTGAAGTCATTTTTTTAAACTTATTTTCGTACAATTGAAACTTGAGATAAACTGAATAATGAAGTTTATGAGCCTACCTTAGTTTCTGTCGAAGCTTTAATTCACTGTACATTATCTTTTACTCAAATTCATAACAGCTCCATTCGTGGCCGTAATGCACCATATAAAATATGATTATGTAGCTTTATCGGTGGTTCCAAAAATCAACACTAATTTAAAAACTAACTTTTATTTAAAACTAAAAGAGAATGAAGATAACGAGGCAGTGCTCGTTCTTGCCAGTATTATGAGGGCTGGCGGCTCCCTTCAACTGATGTAACATAACATCACACAACATAAGCATAACGAAACATAACATAACATAAACCAAAAGATACAAGACAACTTGCTTAAATAGGTGAGGAACACGCCCTCTTACGGCAAATCGCAACAGAATGTTGCCTCTCCAGTTATAATTCGTTTTGACAAACAGGTACTTGCCTCTGCCGCGGGGCAAGTTTAACGTAGCGTTTCCCATGCGTAAACGTGCCCCGTCTACCCCACTAAAAACTACTAAAAAGATTTTGTTGGTTTACACCAAAAAAAAAAAAAAAAGTCTTAATATATAAATATAAGTTCTTGCAACTGACACTTTGCCCTTGGATTACAGAAAAAAAAAAAAAACCCTAAGTAAAAGTCTAGACAACTTTCATCAGATTGCATGGGTTTTAGTAGCAACTACTACAATTCGATCACATTCTAATTCTTTTTGTCATTTCCACGGCTTCTTTCTTCCACCTTTGTTTGTTCCCTAAAAATTCATATTTTTTTTAGATTTCTAAACTGAAGGTTTAAAAATTGCAGGTAAACAGTGACATAAGTTTTTGGTTTGAGGAGTTTAAAGTTTTACATGAAAAAATTATGAGACTTATGAGTAAAAATAACGAGTAGGGGAATGCGGGGACAAAGTCAAATAGTTAATATAACTTCCTTTTTCAAGATGAGCAATTTAGGAACCTACTCTAAAAATTACGGTACATAAAAAATAACAAAGTATTTTATAATACAGCTTGCACTGAAACATTATTTTAATTTTTTGCAGTAAATTTGTACTCCTAAAAAAGGTGGAAATGTTTCGCTTGTTTTATGGGGCACAATAAAAAATAAAAGATTTTTATATTGAAATATTTTTTATTTTATTGTTAAAGATATTTTTGATTAAATGAATAAGTAAATATAGATTAAATGAAAAAGGAAATGAAACAATAATTGAAAAAAGAAATTTAAAAAATAATAATAATTTGAATTTTGACCACTTGAATTCAAATTATGTTTTTCGCAATCATGAGTGTGTGTGTGTTTATGTGTATGTAGGGGGGTATGTGTATGTGTGTAGGCATGTGTGTTTGTGTCTGTGTGCAGGTATGATCGTGTGGGTGGTTGTGTGTATGAGCGTTTGTGTGTGGGGTGGGGAATGTGTATATGTGTGTAGGCATATGTGTTTGTGTCTGTGTGCAGGCATGAGTGTCTGGGTAGTTGTGTGTAGGTGTGTGTGTGTATGTGTAGGTGTCTGTATGTGTGTGTATATGTTTGAGTGTGTGTGTTTGTGTTTGTGTATGTGTGTGTGTATGTGTGTGTACGTGCGCGTATGCATGCGTGTAAGTGTAGGATATTGACGCAACCTGGAGACGATTTCCGCTAGAGGAGCAGCATCGTGAGGCGGCCGGTTGACGGTGGTGCTGCAGAGGGTGCTGGTGGGAAAATAAAATGATAGCACACCAAAACAGTCAAATGAAAGCAATAAGCAATCGTGATTGCTCAATAAGTAAGCTAATATATGAGAAAAAATAAACTACTGAGTAAAATAGTGAATGAATAAGAAAATAAGTGAAGAATGAAAAAAAATAGGGTATTATTAAATAAAAGAGCGTAAGTGAAATTATTGATAATTAAATATGAAAGTGGTTCATTGAAGAATTGAATAAGTAAATAAAATGATTTTTTTTCACTTTGCCCCGCATGCACTTGATTAACAATACGAATAATTAAATATGCAAGCATGCCTAATATTAAACAAATAAAAACTTTACCGAATATTAGTTGATATTAATTAATATTTAAAATGTTAGTAACAAGAATTATTTTGCGTTTAATTTTAACTAAGTAATTGTTTTAATATTATACTATGTTTAAATAACAAAAATAACTTTATTACTTTCAAAAAATGTTACAATATAAATATCAACTTTTGAAAATTGCGTTTAGTATCATATTCTTTGATTTTCAAATGTAATTTTTTCTGGACTGCATTAGACATGTGTCATTACGTAGTTAAAATATTACTAGGTAGGTGGCGCTAAATATTTCGACATTTCACTTTTTCCTGCTATGTCACTTTGCCCTACATTTCCCTTCCGCGCGGTTTTAAAATATCCAAATAGATTAAAGTTGAGATTTTTCTAAGCTATTTGATTTTATTATTTTAAAAATAAATATTTTACAAAAAAAAGGCTATTTTCTCAAGTTTTGCATTTGGGTAATATTATTGTCTTTGTTTTAAGACAAAGTTGATAAAAATAGGGAAATAGTATGTATCCGTTTGTTGGTCAGCAAATCATTAAAAAATATTTCTAGTTAAATATCTTTTATTTCTTGAAAATAAAAGATGTATCAAATTTCATTCACATCAAAGGTAAAAAAAAAAAACATTTTCAGTATCAGAGTACCTTACTGAAGAACCCTAAAATCTAAACTACTGTGTGGAATAAAAACCATTAGGTCTTTTCAGAAAGCAAACAACGCGAAGGAAAAAATTATGAAGAATGAAGAAAATTCCAGATGCTGAAGAAAAAATTTAACAGTCTCAAGTTATTTACTGGACAAAAGATTGGTATTAAGGAAGAAATAAGATATTTTTCCGTCGTTTACTTCTGAATGCCGCAAAACATTAGAAAGGGGAAAATGGAATCCTTCTCATTATAGTTAATATTTGAAAAATAAAAGAAGTTTTTTTCCTGTTGTTTACTTTAAGTCAGTTAAGTTTATTTAAACAATGTAAGAACATTTTACAAAGGCAATTTTATCTAATTTAAAATTAATTTCGAAGTCTAAAAACCCACATTCGTATAAAACTTTCTTCAAATCTCTGAAATAACTTCCTTAGAAAAATTTCAACTAAGTATTTATATTATATACGCAATAAATTATATTAATGGGATTGAACAGTTTGCAAAATAAATCTAAAAGTTATAGTAAAGTAACTTCTGGAAAAAAAATAATGCAATAGTTTTATCTAATTTCAAAGAAAACATATATGGATTGTGCTTTTCGGTTAAGAAAGCTGCTGTATTTAAATTTGTTTATTTAGTAAAATTTATTTTCTTGTTAAATGTATTTTTCGCTAAAAAAGTTTATGTGATATTTAGGTTTTTATTACTGATTTTTTTAATTATATTTTATCGTATTAATTTATGAAAAAGGATAAAGTAACCCCTTTACCTTTTTTTGTTTTGAAAATAACTAAAGTAATAATTTAGTACATTGTATTATTTTTCTTTATGGAAAAGTTCTGCAAAACGTTTTTTCTAACCATATATATATATTTTCATAACTTTTGCTTTATGCTTGTTGCACTTTTTATAATAAGATGCATATTTATTCTTTCAAGTACATAACTATTTCTTTAATTTGATAATAATAGAGGAAACCATATACGTAACTTCTACATTTAGAAAAGGTTTTTCAATAGTTAACATTATCAAAACATTAATGTTTCTAAAAATAAATTTGAGTGTTTTTTATTTCCTTTTACAAAAAAGGAAGTATTGTATTCGTGAAAAAATTTTCTCTCAAAATTCGGCCTTAATTTCCACTTTGCTCACCCCCGAATGAATGTTGAGTTTATTTTTCGACCCGACCACACGTGGATATATGTCTAGGAACGTACAGACACCCGAAATATCCATTTTGACGATCCCCGAGTTAATTACAACGAGTTTTCTCGTGACGTCTGTACGTACGTATGTATGTGTGTATGTATGTCGCATAACTCAAGAACGGAATGTCCTACAAAGTTGAAATTTGGTACTTAGACTCCTAGTGGGGTCTAATTGTGTACCTTCTTTTTTAGTTTCATTTGGATGCTCTAAAGAGGGTCTTTTGCCCCTTTTTGGGGTGCAATCATTGTTAATTTCGATGTAAACTCAAGTGGTGTTACAATTTGGCGGGAACTTGGCGATATATGGCCAGTCTTTTGGTCGCCAAGTTTTGTCGCCAAATTGGCGATTTTTTTTAATTTTAAATCTGGTTTCAATTTGGCCACTGTTGGTGATATTTAGAAAGTAAACTATTGAATCACATTAAAACTGCCAATAATTAGAAAATGACATTAAACTTAGTAAAAGGAAGTCATGTGATACACACATCAGCTCGTTTTATTACAGTATTTGCTTAAATGACTTTAATAATGTTTTCTCTTCTAATGAAACGTTTAATAAAAGATATGGGTTTTGTGTTATGATCACTTTGCTGCAGATCTCTTTTTTTATGTTTAGGCACTGCCATTAGTTGAGTGCTGAAGAAATGTAGTTTGTTAATCACAAAAATATCTGCTATTTGTTATTTATTTGTATATTGGATGACAATATTTAGATAAAGAACGCGAAAGCAATATGATATAACTCGGAGATCCCACACACAAATAAGGAAAGTCTACGAACCTTTGTAATTGATACCTTAAGCACCTCATTCAGTTCAGGAATTCGTATTCATAATGGATAATCCACCATTATTAGCAATAAAGACGTCATTCCTTAGATACATAGTTTTTTGTTCATTTATTGGTTGTGACGAAAAGTTATGAGATCGAACATATGTTTTTTTTCTGTTGTTCGCTGAAATATGAGATGATATGTAGCTTTATAGCTTGATAATTACAACATCAATTGACATAAATTCTGTAAGAGGGCTATAAGAACAAGTATTTGTATTAAAAAAAATGTCAATTTTCTTAACTAGTGCTCTACTCAGTATCTTTAAGAAAAAACTTTTTTGATAAATGAATTTAGAAGTCGTGCTTTTGTTTCTAAATTTATATTTCTTTCTTTGTTTCAGTGTTTTTAAGCAATGGAGAATTGCTTCTCATTCTCACCTGACCGAAGTAAATGTTCCTTTGATTTTACGATGACGATGAAAATTAATCTAACTACTGTTTTTTATATCATTTAGAAGGACTATTTTTCGGCTTTTTTATAACTCGTCTGCAGTTTGCATTCATTCTTTTTTTTTTTCAGAGCTTAACTCAAACCGGTTTTATGTCAAAAAACGGTGGTTTTTTAACTTAAAATCACGGTTTTTCAGAAAAAAACACCTATATAGATGATCTTTAAATGGCAAACAAAATACATTGATTAACAAAATATATTGATTTAAACAAATATAAACATTGTATACAAACAAAAGATTTCTAGAATATTGATAAGAAATAACAACACCATAGCGGTACATGTTGTAAATATGATCTTAATTATAAGTGTACCGATGCAAATAGTTCATAGTAACCACATCTTTATTACGGCATCCTAATAACTATGTTTTTTTAATGGATATGCCTCGTATTACCTGTTCTAGACAATCACTCGTAATGTTATGAAGCGGGCGAATTTATTTTTCCTTTTCCATTCAATTCCATTTGTAGAAACAAGAAACCAAAAGAGTAGGGTTTCTATCGCGATTCGTGATTGCTAACGTAACTGATTTATGGGCAACATCCCAAAAACGTTGTCCTGATCGAATTTAAAAATCTGAAAGGCACAATCCTTTAATAGAACTAAATAAAAATAAAAAATCCGCTAAATAAACAAAGTCAGCCATCAAAAACCAACAAATTTCCTTTTACAATTTAAAATATTCTGCCAATAAAATAAAATAATTAGGCAAATCACCTTTAAAATCCCGAAAGTTTTCTGTTACCGAGGGTCAAAGAAATTGTAAAAATAGTCGCTATTTTTTTTTCTCTATTGTAAATAATTTATCTATTTATTAAAAGCATTGCACACTACACAACGAATCCAATTACAGTGGCAACACTGTAAAAAAAAGCAATTAAAAAAACTATATATTTAAAATATTAAAACATAAGGACTTAAAATTGTAAAATGACAAGTTAAAAATATCTAAATAATGACAATGAATGTTGAAAATGTTTGTTAAATGTAAAAAGACAAAAATTATCAACATAGTTCCGTCCAGTAAAAAAATTTTTAAAAGAAGAATGACTCCTAAGAGTTCTACTTGGGGCCGCAAGTCGTATCAACTTGACGATATTTTTGACGTCAAAGATAGAGCTAATGTAAGGGGAATCATCATAACGTAAAATACTTGGAACGTTATCAAAGTTTGTTGTCAAACTAATCAAAATAATTTAAATAAAACCCTTACTGGCTCATGAAACGGTGTCAAATGCAACCCCCCCCCCCCCCCCATTGCTGAAATTTGAAATTGAATACAGTGAAAACTGTGTAAGTTGACCACCTGCGGTGCACTACTTTAGTGATCAACTTAAACAGGTGGTCAACTTACAGAGGTTGATTTATATGATAAGGGCTAATTCCGTGCCTGAAAAAAGCGGTCAACTTAGACAGGTGGTCAACTTACAAGGGGGGTCAACTTCACAGGTTTTACTGTACTTCATTTCAAGATAAACACAGGATTTTCGGATAAGTTTCAAATGCATTGACACATTAGGTTCGACACAATTTGAAAATGTTTGTTGCTATGAACATTAAAACTTTCTTAGGTATAAATTCCTTACAATTATCAGCTTTCTAACCAGGTGATTTATTTTGTGTTATTTTGCTTAGATTTTAGAAATTCCAAAAAAAAAAAAAAAAAAACCGTCTTGCAAGTCGACGTTTTTCTTATGAGTGATACCTTTATAAACCATTCTGTAACTTATTTTCTGAAAAATAAATAATCTAACAAATCTTGATTAAACTTTATTAAATACCCAGTTTTAAGTCAAAATAGTATAAATATTTATTTAAGAAATTTTAATCATTTGTAAAGCTGTTTTTTCCAATGAGTGTCACTTTGTTTCCTAAAAGAAGGAGAAAGTTTACTGTAAATACATATTAAATTAAACATTAAATGTTTTCATTGCAATTACTATAAATAACTAAAAAAATTCAATGTTGGATCCTCGTATAAATAATAGCCAATGATTGAGTAACGCTCCTGACGTCATCAACAATGAAACTCTCGCAACGGCATGATAATTTGATAATGTGTTTTGGTAATGCTTAGCATGCAGGTAAAGGCTTTACTCTGACAAGGCTGAAATGGATCCGGTAACTTTATTTATATTTTCCCGTTTAGGAGAATGAAGAAACGAAAAAGTAGTCAACAATGAATGTTATCTAGTAGAGTTTGGGGTTAATCCACTGGAGTTAGGGTTAAAATTTTTCAACCATCAAAATATCACCAAACAGGCTATTGCTTCGTTCAAATGTAAAAGCAATTTTTACCCGCCATACCTTGACGGGCGATTTTCTAGTTATTAGTAAAGATAGCTGTGTAGAAAAATCTATCTCTTTGATCAAGGTATGATATAAAGGTAATACAATATCTACAACTATGGATCAACTCATTATTTGGGTCTCTTTTATCATGAGTGCTTCTCCCTTCTCACGAATGCTACCTGTTAAAAGCAACACTCATGAGATTGATAGAAGAATTATTTGCTGAAATAAATTCTATCGGCGTTTTTGAATATTTAGTTAGGTATCTTGTTTCCTTAACAAAAAATGCATTACTGCCTAGTTGTATATTTCTATATTAAAAAAATAATAATAAATGGGTAAAACTCATGAGAAATGTTTAATACTCTTCACATTGAATTGTACATTTCAATATACAACATATGTGGCAGTGAGAAGCAAAAGGATGTAAGTGGCAAAAATTTGGAGATAATCAGTTCACGTAGTAGGTGAATCTCTCTTCTGTCTTGGGGCAAGAGATGGTACTAGTAGCCCTGGTAGTTGCTGCTATACAGCATGATTTAGAAAAAAAATCGATGAAAGCCTACCTAGGATGTTATCTTTAAACGCGTTTTACTCAAAACTTGAAAATGTCATCTTACATCCCTTTGCTTTTCACTGCCTCATATAAGAAATGAATCCACGCTTTTTTAGACTGACACATTCTAAGAAAAAACAAATATGACTTCCTTACCACTATTGCTAACTACGAGAAAGAAATATTTTGCACATAAAAAAATTAATTCTCTAGGGCAACACTCATAAGTTCCATTTAAGGATACAACTGCATTGAATTTTTAAATGTTAGATGAGTAGTTAAGTAAAATCTACTTCAATTGTGTGTGTAACTAACAAATATTACTTCCTTCTTCAGTGGACAAAAGGTAAACAAAAACTGCTTGAATGTGTACAAAAAATATTTAGGAAATGTGAATTTTCTAGTCAAGACAAGGAAATTTCCGTTACTAGCTAACTGAAGTAATAGAAAAGGCACATTTAGTCTACGTAAAAATGATCGAATAAAGTCAGGACGTCAAACTGCCAATAGTTTTGAAAATCACTCTTAACAAGACTAAAAGTTCCATCAAATTAAAGATTAAGTTAAGCAAGGCAATTGAAAAAATATTTAAGTCTGATTTTTAATCAACAATAGTAACGTTATAGAACATTTCTAATCTTGGCAGGTGTTAATCATTTCAGTTGTTCCCATCATATTTGGTCAACGTTTTATCAACGTTGACCAACTTTGATAAAACGTTGGTCTATCAAACTCTGTTTTATAATCCCCGAAACATTATGGGTCGAAACCGGACGTTTGGTCAACGTCCGGTTCCCATCCAGTGATTCGCAAAACCCTTGGGGTTTGCGAGAGGGGGAGGGGGGGGATTCGCGAAAATATAACTTTAATGACGGAACTTTAACATATTTCTTTTCAAGCGTATTTTTTTCATCATTTATTCAGATGTCCCTTGCACATTCGATACTCTTTGGATACAAATTTTAGCACACGTGCATTTTATTTTGTAAATTTGAAGAAATAAGGTTATCATTACAAGACACGGGTTTTTACCGTTTTTGTTGAGCATGATAGAATTGATCCCGAGCCGAAGAATTTCGACTTTTGATGAAATCCTGTGAATGCTTCAGTTTTCTCGGTTTGATCGAAAATTCGATTTAGTTTGATATAAACCTTATATGGAAGGGTCTGAAACATCTTTAGTTTATTTTCTATGTTTAGTTTTTTTTTTTTTTTTTTTTTTTTTTACATTTTGAGTGCGACGAAGAGCTATCGCGCTTCGCCAAAAATAGAAGTGGGACATTAAGTTCAATAGCGCTGCTGTTTGTTGCTATAGTTTTCACATTACTTAAGACTAAAATGTACTTTGAGCTTAATTGATAAAACAGAGAAAGGATGGTTAGCAGCCCAACAAAAGACACCAGATGAAGTGTGGGGGAAAAAACCGTTAGGAAAGTTCCTGGCCGAAGCCAGAACGGTTTGAGGTACGTAGTAAAAAAAAAAAAAAAATACGGAATTAAAAAATGAAATTTAATTTGCGCTTTATGTAAAAAAGGAACTCATGAAATTTGCGCAGAAAACTCTCTTGTAATAAGTGAGCATATAAATATTTTTGGGTAAAATTTACCGTTTATGTTATAATTAAAGTTAATTGTAAACATTTCTATTATTTTTCCAACATGAACTTAAATAAAAAATAACACCACTTTTTTTTTCCGTACTTTTAGAATAAGGATAAGAAAATTCTCTCTAACGATTAATGTACGACGAATATCCTTATCAAACAACTAGATTAGTAGTCCTTTTCAAGAAGATGTAAATTTAGAGAACTTTCTACTTTTACTCGAATAAAAAAGATCATTTTGTTAAACTGACACTCTATTCTAAAAGGTATTTTGAAAACCATTTCTTAATTACCTGACTTAGCGTTACACATAAACGTGCTGTTGTGTCAGAAAAATACATTAAAAATTTATTACCCCTTTTGAACAAAGTTTCTATCAGAGAAATTAATCTCAGCACATAGAGATGACAGCAGAATGAAATTAAATGCTGAATCTAATATAAGACTGAAACTGTGAAACACGACGGATAAACCAATATTTGAACTTCTTTGTTCAACAACCCTCCCATTAAGTTTTTTTTTCGAAGTTAGTTGCTACTTAAAAATAATTATGCCAATGGGTTTGTTCTGTTGAATTTGTTTTGTAATCATTTTAAACAATCTCTTCAGCTTGAAGCAATGTTTGTATTTCTAAGTTTTGAGGTTATTATATTTGTTTCTCAAAAAAAAAAAAAAAAAAAAAAAAAAAAATAATAATAATAATAAAATAAATAAATAAAATAAAATCTCAAAACTTTCTCCCTCCCCCACAAGCAATGAGAGTGCTTGTCACTTATTGCAAAAGGGGTTCGTTAAACTATTATAGATTTTGGAAGGAGTTTGCAAACAAAAAAAAAGTTGGAAACCGCTGAATTTTATAGGAACTATTTATTTGGCGATGCCATACGCTATTTTTTATAGAACTGTGAAACAAAATGAGCTTTGAGGTAAGACTAAAAATTCTCTTAAAATATAAAATGTATCGCCAGTTTTTTTTTTTTGACTGAAGTCATTAAAATTAAAAAAAAAAAAAATCAAGCTATTAAATAACATGAAAAATTCCATTAAAATAATTCAAAAAAATCAACTCTAAATGTTTCAATAATATGTAGAACAATCAGTTCATCTGATAAATTGATAAATGAATAGACATTAAAAGTTCCATTAAAATCAAAAATCAGAAAAAAAGAACAGCAACTACTGTGATGATGAAAAAGCAATTTTTGAATTTTTTTAAAGATAAAAAATAAACAGTCCAAGTGAAATTTACCTATCACAGAAAATTACCATACATCTACTCGTGAAAACGGAAATAAGTGTTAGATAAAAAGGTAAAATTGAATTATAAGAAGTAAAATAAACAGCAGGAATTTTAGCAATGGGAAGCGTTTCTCCACTCTAGCATGTTCCACGTTTTGATAATCCCTCCAATTTATATCAAACTATTTAAGATCGCCAAAATAAATTAATTACCTGCAATTTGTCGATTCTACCAAACTGCAAGTTATCGAAGGAATCGGTTTTCTATTAATAAATCATTAATTTTTATATTTTTCAGAAAAATACATAATCTATTAGGTTTTTATAAATTTAAGGCACATCAGATGGATGGGGCCCCAGGGACGGTAATCAGGCCCTGAGTTTAGGAAGACAATTTTGGGAATATATGAAGTCTATGCAACAATCTATATTAATAAAACACAGAATATACGCATGTGTATGTTCCCTATACAAATTCACAGTTTACGTCGGATCTCGACCAAATTTGGCAGGGAGGTACTTGGGCTCCCGAGAAGGGACGTAGGGGGTTTTTGTATGCCAAAAAATTACCGAACCGTTCAAATTTTAAATTTAAAGCCCGAAAATGGCATTAAATGCATCTTTCTACCCGAAATAAATATCCGATCAGTTTGATTTTGGCGCCATTCGAAAGCGCGCGAAAAACACCCATTGAGTTCATTCATTTCCTTCGAATTTCAAAAAAAAAAAAAAAAAGGATGTAAAATCACCGGCAAAAATTAAAAAGCACTGCTAAGCCTAATAAAACAGAAATTTTAAATCGGAAAATTATTGTTTGCGCGATCTCATTTTAAATTAGCGTTCAGAAGGTTGCCATTTTTTTCCCTCGGCTGTGTCTAAAAAAATTTTGTTTTTGTTTTGAGATAAAAATTAATTATTATTTGGCTATTTATCTCCTTTCTTTTTTTAAAAGGATTTTAGTTGTATTTATGGAGGGTTGCGTTTAATTTATTCGGGAATTTTCGATTTGCCGTTTTCTTTCTTTAAGAATGATTGTTTTGACGGGAAATGTTGCAGTATTTTTTTTTCTAATTGAAGCCTAAATGGTAAACATGCGTCACTTGACATAACTTTTACTTTAGAGGTAGACCGTGCAAAGCCGGGAGACGCAGCTAGTAGGAGAAATAAAAATAAAACTTTATAACTTTTTCTTCGTTGCATCAATCACATTTTTTAGTAATGAAATTGCATAATTATAACTCTTGGAAGCTCAAAGAATGGCCTACTGAAAAGCGCATTAAAGTACTTTAATATTAACCTCTCGATTTCATCTGCAACCGCTTATGCTTCCATAATTCAAATTTGACTAAGTATATTACGCAAAATCATCAAGCATACATCCGTTAGGGAATCAGAACCCTCGGATGTGAAATTGCTATTGGAAATACTAAAATATGGTTGAATAATTTAAAACGTTTTCCCGCAAAGTTAATGAGAAAATATGCCTTCAGCCGTTAAAGATTAACGATAAATTGTTATCGTCAGAAATATTGTCAACTAAGAAGATTTACCACATATTATTCTGAGAGTTAGCCACATGCAGATTAATGTTGTTTCATTAGTCGCTAATTTTAACTTGCGGTTGTAAGAATGAAATCATCGACTAAGAACGCTTAGTCTGTTGAATAAATTATAATGTGATTTATATGATTGTAGTCAGAAAACTTAAATGTCATTAATATATTTATCAGTGTCCTTAACATCTGCAATGTAGTATTTTTAAGGTACAGTTAAATGTGAAGATAATATAACATACCCTTACGAAGCAATGATCAATACAAGAAAATAGCAAAGTATCTTCATAAAAACTCAGATGTACATTATATTTTTCAGTTTATGGCGTGAAACGGAAAATAAATTACATGATAGTACCATTTTTCAAAACAATGTAACAAAGATTTGAAAAGAGGATTTTTTTTTTTTTTTTTTTTTTTTTTTTTTTTTTGTCGGCTGAGTATTACAAAACTAGGAAACACTTAATGAATAACAGGCTTGCAATTTGTCTGAGTATGGGCACATTGCAGTTTACGTTAATCTAAATTTAATATTATGTTTACATTTTTTGAAACATCTAGCTTTAAAAGGATGTTTTGACTGCGTTAATATATGATATTCAAATGTAACAAATTCAAATTTCGCTATTTTTCAAATATCATTTGTGTTCTTCCTCATTTTACATAGATTTTGTTTATAATTACAAACAATTCTACCCCATCTAAGTTCGTATCGCTACTGTTAATGGTCTTTGCTGTAGAGAAATTTGAGTTATTTTTTGTTGTAAAGATTGGACTTATAAATGATACTAGAATGTTATTTAAGGGTATAAGCATTCTTGGTGTTACACGCATACGATCAGAGGATGGAGTGCTTCTAATGTAAAAACACATTTATTATCATTTAACAGTCGATATTCAAAAGAAAAATAAGTTTACAAGAAAAATGTTTGCCTTGATGCCATCAGTTGAAAACACAGAACAAGCAAAAATGTCGCAAATACACGATGACGGTTTGAAGTTTTAACGTTGGTTTCGTATTTCGTTTCATTTTAAATACTTGTTTGAAATATTCAACATGCTTATAGATTATTTATCAATTAATTTGCGCGATTCAATGTCTACGAAATTTATTCTAATTTTAGAGAATAGCATTAAATATAACTTTTTTTTATGATGCATGCATGTAATCTATTGCGCATTAATCAGAAGCAAAACTGTTTCTAACTTACACAGTTGTGTGCTTTACAGGTAAAAGGTTTTAGCTTTTATAGCATAATATAAAATATCATTAGTACGGGAACATACTAAAATGAACTTCTTGGAGGCAAGATTGATAGTGTTGAAAACTATGCGTTTTCAAAGACACACAGAGTAACTTTTGTATGCCCTTATTTTTACATTTTGTACGGGGATTTTTCTGTTTATAAGCAAGTCTCCTATTTAAGTATGATTGAGCATGGTCCCACAAAATTTTGCCTACACTTATAGGCCGTGACAATTGCTGAAACTCGTGGCACCAAAGAGGGCGCTACAGGGAATCCCTGTTTTCCATTACGTTGACATTGATTGGTGGATGCCAGGATTTCGTTTAGTGAATATTGCGGTCAAAATGCTCGAAGTCCAATCGAAAATAAACCAACTTTGAAAATTGGCACTGATTGGTGAATGCACAGGATTCCGTTCAATTTCAAGAGTAGATCATAATTGCGTCGGTTTAACAGAGAAAAGTCATATTATGTCAAAGCCCGAAAGCGTCAGCGCCATCTAGTGGAGATGGATTGAGTTACTTTCATTGCGATTATTTTCATAACGTTTACAGGAAATGGATTCGTGTTTAACGGGAAATAATGATTAGCTTTTTATTAGCAATTAAACTATTATTTTTAATAACCTGATTATAAAAAAACAAATAAATGCATTTCTAAAGGAAAACCCAGACAAAACTAAAAACAACCTTTAACTCCGGTTTGAAACAAGTATAGTATTTGTATTTCATTTACATTTGCTTTGCAAACTAAGGTCAATTTTAAATTCAACAGCTGTTAATTAAGGAACGGTTTAATTTTTGACAAAAATAGACACCCGAGAAGAAAAAAAAATGTCAACAAACTGCCTTCTCAGTACTTTCAGTTAGGTCTAAATTGCAATACAATTTTAAAATATACCTATTTTTATTATAAATATTGGGTAGGCGAAATAATTAAAACATCTTAACTTTAAACATAATAATAATAAAAACTACTATGTTCTAACTATCGCGAAATTGTCTTCCATATCTGTCCTATAAATTCGTGGACCTACCGTATTATCGCTACTACAAAATTCTGCTATTCGCAAAAATTTCGATAATTAGAAAACTGGTGATCTTGATTCATTGGATTAAAGGGGTCCGGGACACATTTTGAAAAAAAAAAAAAGTAAATACTTTAGAGTTTTGAAGTTTTTTGCACTGATTCACCATCTATTTAATCAGAAAAATCATAACTTAAATATGAAAAAAAATATATTTATTTTTATTTATTTATTTTTTTGGAATGTGGTTGATTTAAATTGCTATAAATCAAAATATTCTTGGTCAATTTTAAATTTTTTTTCAAGAAAATATGCACAAATATCTAAGCTTTAGTTTATAGAAAAATTTCGTCTTTAGAAAAATTTCGAAAAATTCAAAGATACTTTTTTTTAATCGTATTTTTTGCAGTAAATGTTTTTTTTTTCAAAATCGCCGAATAAAAAATAAAGTAAACTGTTTGAAAAAGATATGCTCCAAGTTTCTTTACTTTATCTTTATCGGTTCCTGACTTATAAGAGTTTGAATGCAAGAAATCGGGAAAAATTGCATCATGGAGAAAAACGCGTTTAAAGTTAAATACACATAAGTTAGGGGCATGCAACAAAAATAATTATATTTTACGTTCTAATTAAGATAGAAACAAGATTCAAACGTCCTTTTAAGCAGAAGAAAACAGAGTAGTTTTTCAATTAAGTAAAAAAAAATGCAAAATTTGACGATTTTTTCGTCCTGGACCCCCTTAAAATTTTTGGCACCAATGCCTGCAATATGCCTGATTTTCCTTTTCATACGCAAACCAATATTACGGAAATATCTTTTTGCATAGGGTTAACATTAAACATCAGGGTTGCCAAAATGAAATTCCGCAAAGAAAAATGCGGTGATCAAGCCGATTTTCAATTATTAAACTATACCAACAAAGGCAGAACAGAAGAGCAAGTATTTAAAGTCATATTCAAAGCCTTATTTTTTTTTCGCTAAAACATTTCCTTTTTTAACAAATAGAAGAAAGCAAAATATAAACATTTTAAACAATTGAGATTGCTCTAATCATTTGCCAAACATTTAACCACGTGAAAAGCTTTCTCGAGCATATATTAATTAATACGAGTTATTTTTATTATTGTTGTATTTGTTAAGGTATTTTTATTCGAGCAAACGATGTCTTAAATCAGCTTCCCTTGAATCGATTAATGCTCAAGTTAATCAGCGCTTTTTTTCCGTGTATTTTCCCATTTATTTCAAACTTCATTTAAATCGCGACATAACTTGATATATAGTACTCGCAATTAAGAAGAAAAAATGTTGAATTGCACCACCCCCTTCTAAGCAATTGGCACCAAAATCAAATAAGTTCTTGTAACGTTTAAGGTCTACCTGTCGATCAAGTTTTGTTTAATTTCGTTCATTAATTCTCAAATAATAACCGTCACAAGTAACGGGAAAAAAACAGTTGATTGCTTATGCATTTTTCGAAATACTGGCAACAAAATTGAATCCGCACCTGTATCCTTTAAGATCCACATATGGACCGCTTTTCGTTTGAATCTGCTCCTTACCTTCGACAATATGTTGCAGCCTTTTCATATAAGGCACACATGACGGAGAAAACGTTCAATCGCTACCCCCACTAACTTTTTTTTTTGGAGGAATTGGTGAAAAAACAAACGGTCCCTAATTTATATTTAAGTGCATATGGGTACCAAATTTCGTTTGATTTCGTGAGGTTTTTGCTCTAGAGCGGACACAAAAAAACGGTTGCACACATACAGACACTCATACATTTTCCAAAAATGGTTAAATTGTCTCAACATTCCTCAAAATAGGCAAATCCTTCGAAATTCAAAAATTTTCACGAGTCTTAAAGTTTTCTAAACAGCGTGTCTCCGTTTATGCTGCAAATAACTATGCTCACTTCCAACTGCAGAAATCGTCAAAATAGGCAGAGTAAGAGAAATCATACGAAATCTAACTTTTTATACAGTCCCAAGCTCCCCTAACTTGTATTCAGGAAAATAATGTCTGTTGAAAAGCAATTCCAGCACAAAACATCGGAAACATTTGTGCCTATAACTAAAGGCGATATTGGAGTTCAAAACTTTAACGGACCGTCCAGAAGATGAGATTTGAAATTATCGTTTTAAAAAGAATGGCAAGTTGTTGAAGTAAAAAAAAATATATCTATACATATTTATGATTTTAACTGCTATTAAAAAAAGCAAATGTTATTCTCTGATACTTTAGAACACACTACAAATGCTCGTACAATTATATTTAAAAAACGCCTTCTATGCTCACATGTAATTTCAATTAATTTTTAGCAGTTATACTTCCCCCCAAAAGTTGGTATTGATTGCGAGTTTTAAGTGCTGCAATTACACACCAGAATATAATTTTTTTTTTAGTTAAGGTGATTTTTTTCCCCGAAACAACTATTTTTATTTATTTTTTATAATGAAACTGAAGCGCCGCAATTCGGATCAAAAACCACATTCTTCAGTTCAAACATACATAATGATATCCTTATTTACTTTCGCTTAAAGATTTTTATGTTTTGCTTTGTTAAAACTAGCTTTATAAATTTAAAAATCGTTAATCAGTAGTTAAGGCGCTACTTATTTCCATCTATCCAAATATTGAGAGTGAAAAGTACTTAAACATGGAGGCAGTTTGAAAGAGTTTCTTCGTCATTATTAGCATATTTTGAATATTAATAGTGTCTAATTAGCATTCGTATCGCTTCCGAAACAGAATAAGTTTCTACTTTTAACTTTTAAAGAGATGTTAGTATTGTACGTAAGTACTAAATTTGTGACAAATAGTCAGAACTTATCATTTAAAGAGCTCAAGTGTTAGGTTACTTGCTAATAATTTAGAAGCAACTGTTTAAACAGCCGTATTACAGTTACTTAAATGCATTAATTGGAATACTACGATTAATAAATCATTCAAAACATAGTTATTGTGGACAATGAACTAGCAGCATATTTTCACTGAAGAAATAAGCGAAGTTGTACTTAAAAATCTTTATCTTTCTTTACTAATAATAAAGCAGTAAGTCTCTCTGTCCGGAGGATGTCTGTAGGATGTCTGTAGGATGTCTGTAGGATGTCCGTAGGATGTCTGTGACGCGCATAGCGCTTAAACCGTTCGGCCGATTTTCATGAAATTTGGCACAAAGTTAGTACGTAGCATGGGGGTGTGCACCTCGAAGCGATTTTTCGAAAATTCCATGTGGTTCTTTTTTTATTCAAATTTTAAGAACAAAAAAACTATCATAAATTACGAAATTATCATAACGTGGAATCGTAACATGGGCACAAGCCAATTGGCGAGATACGAAATTATCATAACGTGGAACTGTAACGTCGGTACAAGCCAATTGGCGAGAAAATTCACCATACATCATTTGTAAATATACAAGCGAACCAAAAGACCTTTAATTTTTCTATTACGGGCGAAGCCGTGCGGGTGCCACTAGTTAATAATAAAGCTCAAAGTCTCTCTGTCTGGATGTCTGTAAGATGTCTGTGACGCACATAGCGCCTAGACAGTTCGACCGATTTTCATGAAATTTGGCACAAAGTTAGTTTGTAGCATGGGGGTGTGCACCTCGAAGCGATTTTTTGAAAATTCGAGTTTGCTCTTTTTCTATTTCAATTTCAAGAACGCTTCCCGGAGCAAAATTATCATACGATGGACAAGTAAATTACGAAATTATCATGACGTGGAATGGGAGAGCGAATAAACATAGCCAATTGGCGAGAAATTCGTCATCCATTATTTGTAAATATACAGGCGAACTGAATGACCTTTTCATTTTCAACTGCGGGCAAAGCTGTGCGGGTACCACTAGTATTAAAATAATGGTTCGTTTTGATTCTCTTCTGATTACGTTTTGCTATGAGTTTTTCCATGTTGAATAAACCATGCACTCAACTTGACCATATCAGATTTTCATGATACTTTCAGAAACATTACTTTTTGACACCTTATATCTATAGGTGAGATCTGGTATAGTTGATACACATTTACGTTTTCATTTTTCTAGTTTTTCTTACTACTGTTGCGTACCAAAATAAAATGTCTGAAATAAAACTTTTTCTACCAAATAATGGTTTCAAAACCGTTCATGACATAATTTGTGAAATGAAATTTTTCATGCGGGAGCTTTGAAATTCTGATCCGCAAACTTGTTGTGTGACGGAAAAAACGCTGTTTTTTTTTTTTTTTTTTTTTTGTGTGTGTGTGACGAATATTCGCACATATGCGCTGTTCTCACTTTCTTTATTTCTCGTTGTTAATTTTTCTGCATCTGAAATTTAAAATTTAGTCTCTTACCTGTTTGAGCAACACACACACACACAAAAAAAAAAAAAAAAAAAAGCAAATAAGTAAGTAAAATTAATCGAATTGTTCTACTACTACATTTTTAAATCATCGTTTGCCAAATTTAGCTTGTTTTTGATCGTATAATCTTATTTTTAAACAAACTAATTTTGAATACATCCTTCTATATGTATTACCTGTATTTTTAAAATAATGCCAAGATGGTGCCTTTTTTGTGCTAGTAGTGTGACATTTTTCCTTGCACAAGGCCTGTTACATAGGTCCAGAATATTGTATTTAAGATTTAAAATGGTATTTTTATATTTTAACCTCTCATTTCAATTACACATTTTAAAAGTTTGGAACAGAAATGTTGTCCACGAGAGTGACATTAAAAATGCTACATACCTCATTTTTGATCTTAAAATGTAATTAGAACATCAAATAAATGTCCGTTGGCTTAAGTCTCAAGGCCTGTTACTTCGGTTTATAATTGTTAAGGTAAAACAGTTTAATTTTATATTCTGTACTCTTAATTCAATTACACGTTTCTAAAATTTAGAACAGAAATGTTATTCAGGAGAGTGACATCAAAAATGTTACATGCCTCTCTTTTGAACTTTAATTATGATAAGAACAGCAATTAAATCATATGAACAAATTACTCTAGGAATCCAACAAAATGGTAAGAAAAATTGTGTTGCAATTTCAGTCGATTTAAACTTCCTTCTTTTTACCTATAATGATTAAACTAATTCCCAGGCCAGTAGAGTGACATGAAAACTTTAAGACATAGTTTAAAATGATGTACAACCGAGTCCCGACTTACGCGAGGGATGCGTTCCAAGACTCCTCGCGTAAGTCGAAATTTCGCGTTGTGGAAAAAATATATCCATAACATTTTTTTTAGAAGCATACCAAATTCTTTTAAACACTTATAAACACCCCTCAAACTTCTTTAAAAAGCATTCCTCAATTATACACTACAGTTTCTTACTTAAAGAACTGAACTTTTATTGTATTTAAAAAATAAAAAACTGTTTTATTCAACATGAAATATTTTAAGATGCCCAAAATGAATGATCGATGGGATGAAAAAACATAAAATAAAACAACACGGTACGTACAGTATGTAGTAATAATAAAATGTTGCACTATAATAGTACTGTACGGTAGATACAGTAACAATATTTATGAGTTAAAAAATGAAGATGATGATTTATGCTCCGTTATCAGATCGTTATTCTTATTAATACATTTTTAAATACGGTTTCTTCGCCTTTTCTTTTACAACGTTTCAATTTATGGCAACAGCGCCTCTGCCTGATCTTTTTAATCCTCAATACAAGATCAGCTTCCATTTTCATAATATTTACTTTGATAGACTGCTCTGCAATCTTCAGTATTGAAACTAGTTCCTGAACTTTTAAAGGATATCTTTTTCTTTTGACTTTTAATTGTACGTATGGAAGATTTACTCACATTTATTGTCGCGCTACCGTCGATGTTTGTCAAATATATCGAGAATCTTAGCCTTGTTTATTTTAGTCAGAAACGTTCTTTTTCTTCCCATCTTCACAAACTTTTGATGAAGGTACCACTAAGGTGCCATTATATTTCATATACTTTCATATTTAGAATGAAAAAAATAAATAAATGAAAGATGCTGAGTGGTTATTTGATGCACTAACAACGCGATGCGTAGACTAATTTGGTGTGGGAACTTTCGCTGTCTGATACTTAAAGGGATATAATAACAACCAGGAATTCAATATTTAGTAGAGCAAATAACGATGCCGTTGTACTTCCTTCCAAAAAGGTTTGTGTTGTGGGCGAAAAATTCGCGTTATAGCCATTTCGCGTAAGTCGAATCGCGTTGTAGCGGGAGTCGACTGTACCTTGATTACTTAAATAATTGAAAACATAAAACAATATAATTTTACACCTTTAAGTATGCAGTATGTATTACTACAAATTAAATTTGTGCAATGGTGATCTACATTTCCAAATTTTTTAAAGTTTATTTGAGAGACATATTAGAACACAACCGGAGAGCGATTTTCTGGGATTTAAAAAATGTTCTTAGAAAAATTAAATATATACATATATCTTAAATATGACTGAAACAAATATCGCAGAAAGTATTTCTAACAATTAAAAAGAACGTTTCTAGATAAAACAATTCTTTTACTATTTTTCCTGGACGGGATATTGTTCTGATTTTGGAGAATACCTCTCATACATAAATGAAATTTATCGCTAAATACGCAGATTTTGCACTGCAAAATGTTTTAAACACATATGATAGCTAGTAACGTATTGCCTTACAAGTAAAGAACCAATTCCTTGTATAAATATGTCACTTTTTAAAAATGATTAGTATATGCTTCTTATTTCCTTTTCTAGTTAAAATTCATTATTTATTAAATTTTGAAACTATAGGTTTTAAATCTATTTCAATCAATTACTGCTAAAATAAAAGCGTTACTCTAATGACTTGTTTAGAACCTTCCCTCAATAGCGTTTACTTATCCCTTTAAATCCCCTCCTAAAGTGGGAATTAAATATTACACCGCTCAACAGAAATGCATTTTCATAAATTAGGGTTTTGAGTTATTGTTGTGTAGTTGATTTTTTTCATTTTTATTAGTCGTACGCGATTTGTAAAGTCGTTCAAATCCTAAAATCGGGGTTTCAACGTTTCGTTTTATTAAATCCCCAAAACAGCAAATATAATTTATTTGCAAAAAATATTATTTAAAGTTACGCTATAATTTAGTAGCATTCAAGCATGCAATCTTTAGTATACTGACCATTTTTATAACACCTGACCAGAATTTGTTTTTTCGTGGTTTATATTGTTTACCGTTCCTTTCTATAGCCTGTTTTATCCAAATTATAAAATACTTTAATTCTCAATACTTGGCTTTATGTAGTTAATTAAGTTAGTATGGTTAATTATTCAAAAATACGATTAATTACTCACAACTTTTCAAACTTCCACTTTTCCGATAAATCGGAGTTTGGTTTGTTGCCTTTCTTCTTTTCCCCATTTTTTAATATTTTTTTAAGTGTTTTTTTTAATATGTTTTTTTGTCATACATTTGTGTGACACAAAAAATGTTTTTTGGCTTACTTCTGCCTACTTTTCCAAAATTGTTTTCTGTTGGAAAACCTTATACTTATTTTTGCTTATCTTTCTTTATTTAATTTTTATTGCAGTTCAGGCATTTCTACTGGTATACAAACTTACATATAGATATATATAGGAAGTGAAATATCTCTCTTTCTCTCTCTATATAAAGATATATATAGAGAGAAAGAGAGGGATCCAGAGATAGACAGATAATTAGATCCGTACATGAGATAATGATACATGTTTGTGAAGATAGTGATACGAATAGATGCATAGAGATACATAAAGATAGACATAGAGATTGACAGAGATTGATTTAAAGACCAAATAAAAGAGGAAAGTATATATTAATAGAGATGGAAAAATAAAGAAAGACTTAGGTGGACAGAGATAGGGAATTAATCAAAGAGATAAATGAATACAGATAAAGAAATAAAGAAAAGAATCTATAGATAGTGATAGAGTTATAGAGAGATATAGATACAGAACAATAAAGATAGGAAAGAAAGAGATAGGGATAGATGATATAGATATAAGAACAGGGGAGATTGATGAATAGACATATGGAAAGAAGTATAGATATGATATATATAGAGAGAGTGATAGAGCCTTAGATGTAGGAGAGGTTACGGAAAATAGATACAATGATAGTATAAATAGAGATAAGTAGATATTTTGGGACATATATTAGAGAAACTTAGATGGATAACTAAAGAGAGAGAAAGAGAGAGAGGGGGGAAAGAGAGAGAGGGAAAGAGAGAGATAGAGAGGGAAAGAGAGAGATAAGTGGGGAAATTTGTGGTAAAGTGAAATAGCTAAGATAACTCACATTTGTTTAAATGAACAAATTGAAAATTTGGTTTGAAAACTACAGTTCATAAAAATATAATAATTTATTTTGCAATGAAATATTCTTTTTCCTTTTGGCCATTTGTACCTCCAAAATAGTAAACAGTCCTGCGGTAAAGATCAATAATTTAAATATTTTGCTTAATGAAATATTTTCCGTTTGATTGTTAAAATTGTTTTTGATTCAATGAAGGAAGCTAAGAATGAATGAATAAATGAATAAAAAACTTAATGTATGAGAAATATTGAAGAAGGAAATAAGAGTAAAAATACATAAAGAAATGCAAAATAATTAATGAATGAATAAATAAGTGATTAAGTAAACACATGATAAGTAAGTAAATGAAATGAACTATTTCCATTTGTCCCATCTACGTTGTCCCACATGCACATCACAAGTTGTACGTAAACCATTTAAAGTATAAATAAGTTTGCTATTACACATATAAAACTGCATCCGACATCAGTAGGCGTCAATTGAATGCTAATGCTAAATTAAAATTATTTGAATTATTTGAATGCTAAAAATAAGATATTTATTATTTATACCATTAAAAATAATTTTTGACCTACATACAACAAAGTACTACGATATGAGTATCAAGTTTTCGAAATTACATGAATTATTAAAGGCTTGGATTTTTAGCGGTAACCTTTTCCAGAATTGGATGGACTACATGTGTTACTACATAGTTTTAATCTGACCATATAGGTGGCGTTGCAGACTAAATATTTCACCTTTTTACTTTACCTCGCTATTTCACTTTGCTCCACATTGCCCTAAATATGCGGAAACTGTATTCTTCTTTTCTTAAAGTGACTCTCCTTTTGAAACATACTAGAGTTTTGCCCTGCAGTAAGTAGTTTTGATTTGCATTAAATTTGACCTGTATGAATTTAGTTAATGAAAGGAGGCAATTATGTCTATTATTCGAGACTGTCGACCTTTTGATTCATTCCCTCTGGATAATTCAGTAAGTAGTTATCTAGCCAACAAAACCCTTAATGAAAATGAGAAATCAAAGTAGAATTGCCTTTTAAGAGGAAATATACTACTTTCAAGTAATTTAAAACTAATCAAGACGCGAAATGTAAGACAAATCGAGATAAATTATTCCTAGAAAACTTTAAGCCAAAAAAAGATTTTAACATTTTCTCCGACGCATTTTTTCGAAAGATGGCATTAAATAAGGAATGCTCTAAAGAGAGCAATTTCGCAAAGTGTGCATCAAGGCAGAATGAATCAGGTAATACTGAGTACTCAAAATGATTAAATGTCGGGAATCGGTACATTTTCTGCCGATTAAAGTAATTGACGGCAAAGCATACAAAATGAGCAAGCGAAATCCTCTTTGATGAATAAAAAGATTAGTTTTGAAGGGAATAAATGGCGTTTGTTCAACGATTATCGTAATTAAGTTTAAAGCCACTCAAGTTAAAATGTTCATATAAAATTCTTACAAAGATTTTTTTCCCGTGTTTAGCTATTACTTTTTATTAAACAAAGCTTTAAGGGCGAAATTGATTAAAGTTACATTGTGAAAAATCAATCAAAATTAAATTTTAAAGACTGCTTTTCGGAACTGCTTTTGATGAAGATATATTTCACTAAAAATCGATCCTTTCTTATTTGTCCCCTGACAGTATGTTTAGAGGACTCTTAATCATGTAGGGGATCTTAAATGTAAACAGTTTCAATTTTTAATGGAAAACTAAACACTTCAGAGCTCTTTGAAAAACTTTAATAACGTAATGCAAATAGATATATTTTGAC
The DNA here is from genome assembly GCF_026930045.1 of Uloborus diversus. Taxonomy (NCBI): domain Eukaryota; kingdom Metazoa; phylum Arthropoda; class Arachnida; order Araneae; family Uloboridae; genus Uloborus; species Uloborus diversus. Next base: position 154,436,369 of record NC_072736.1, on the reverse strand, counting down.
TAAACATGCCTTGATGTTTAAACTTTTAGAGAAAATTTTAATTTAGATGCAATGTGCATTGAAAGTAGATAATCATTTTGTTTGATGTATGTAAAAATACTAAACCATAGCTTGTGCATGTAAGGAAATAAAAGTCTATCATTTAAAGCGTAACATTTAAAAGTCTTTTAAATCATGCAACCAGATATTCATTGTAATATTCATCTCATACAAAAATATTTCTGCCTAATCTATGAAGTCAGGTTATTAGAAAACTGTTTCCTTGCTAAATTAGTATAAAAATAAGACATTGTTTTTTAAGAGGTTAAACGATTAAAAAAAAAAAACAATTATTGCATATTTCAAAACTAAAAACTATTCCAAACAGAGGGGAAAAATTCATTGCTTTAGTTTAAATATTTAAAAAGTAGTGAGTGATTCTAGGTCATGCTCACTATGTGTTCTTATGCAAAAGAAAAATTTAAATTACTTTTTCTCGATGATCGTTTTTTTGAGTTTTCATGTCATTAGAATCCCTAAAGGTTTTTTTGTATAAAAGATAATGCTTTAAATTAACACTTTTTGCAATTCGGACAATATATTCAACAAAACTGTGCATTGTATAAGCATTTTATAATGTACTGAAATGTTTAGAGCATGTTATTCCTTTAAAAACCAAAATATTTAAAAAAAAATTCCAATGAATGTACAGATTTTTAGAGATGATTATTGTAATCGTTTAGCAAAAAAGCTTTTTTTTTATAATACAAAAAAAAAAAAAAAAAAAACTTAAAAGATTTTTAAAAAATTGAAATTTTCCTAAATTTGTTGAATTTTTAAAAACAATTGCTAATATTTTAAAATTTTGAAAATAAGTTATTGATTAAAAAATAAGTATGCATGTTATGGTTTCAAAAACAAAAAAAAAAAACTTAAATTTGAAAAAAAAAGGTTTGGAAGGTAATGTGACCCCTTAAATATACCATTGCAATTCTTTTAGCTCAAAAAATATTGACCTTAGATTAAAAAAAATGGTATTTGGGCCTTGATATGCTGCACTACTGTGATCAATACTGATTTTGTATTCATCTTCGGTTCTACAGACAGTCTCCAAGCAGTTATACATCTCGAAATTTTCCCTTGAAATAATAACATTCAGTAGCTATTTCTTAAAACTTGTTACGTCGACTTCCGTAAAGCCTTTCAAAACTTTTTTTATCAGCCAAATAACGTCGATAATCATGCTTCAAAAGATGATCCGGCTAAAATTTTTTGTAATGGTGTTAAATGAATTAGAAAAATATGTTTTAAAAACCCGTAATGAAATTTTAATTTTTATTCAATACGATATTTAAGACATAAGTAAAGGATTACAGGCAGAAGAGTGTTCAATTTTATGCAAACACTTCAAGATCATCTAAACTAATTTAGTTTTGCACCAAATGTACATGTACAAACATTTTTACATTACCGGTTACTTACATTTCCGGTGCTAACGCAAACTAAAATATAACATGCTATCTCGCAAACAACAATAACTGCAATACTTTACTTTGAAAATCTGCTACTTGGTTTAGAAAAAAATATAGTTTCAGAAATTTGCAGATAAATTTGTGAGCTATTTTTTTAAATGACTTTAGGTCCAAATGGGCTTTAAAAATGCGCCCAATGTCGAAATAAAGTTGGCAGCCAATAATAACGACACAGCAGTAATGGGATTCTAATCAGATTCTCTCACACGACGAAAGTTATTTGTCTTAAAATGATTTTTTTTTCTATTCGATACTAAAGAGTATTTATTGTTACAAATTCTTTAAAAAGTAATTTTTTTATGATGAATTTGTTGTAATCTGGCTAAATTTGGCGTTTATTCCATTATCTTTCATCTAAAATTGTCTTAGTAACGTAACCTGTAAATAGTTTCTTGTAATGAATGCACAACCCCCTTACATTCGAATAAAGTATATGGTCCCTCCATTTCTGAATGATAAGATTTGTGAATGGAATAAAAACAAAACAAAACATACAGAACGAAATCGAAGCTCATCGCATTTTGTCGAATATTCTCTAGAATTATAAATAGCCGGGCGTCTTGTGAATGGAGAGGAGAGTCAGTTTTGCTTTCTAACTGTGGAGTCTCGTTTTCAGCCGTTGCGCTGGAAAATGTATTAGCCTTTGCGTTGTGTTTTTGCATACTTTGATGTAAATACGTGTGTGACCGTTGAGTTTACGGTGTCAATTGATATTTGCCTGATTGATGTGGTTAATTCAGCAGTTGCTAACGATATTTTTTGTACATAGTTGTAAATAAATCTCCTGTGCTTTCTCAAGAAGTGTGTCGTTATTTAAAGAAAGTTTGAAGTTGCATCGAACTCGTAACAGGATGGATACTTGCAAATTTATATTTTGGAGAACTATTGAAACGTGCATAAAAGATATTTGGACGAAAAATGGGCATTTTGGTCCCACAAGTGATGTCACAATTTTTTTTCATTGAAAATAATAATTTTAAAGAGTAATGAACTCAATTTTGTTGTTTAAGAAATCACAAACTTATGTGCGATTTTCTTAAGCTAAACATTTTGTTCATCAAGTTTTAAAACTACTTCTTTTAAAAGGAAATTATAAGCTGTAACGTGCGTGGTAAAAATCGAGGATTTTTCTTGGGATGGTCCTAGATAGGTTTACAATACTTTCCTGGAACTTTTTGACGAGTATTTTAACATATGTGAGATCCTACTTCTTCTATGATCAACTATGGGCACATTTATGAATTTACTGCAATGAACTGGGCTAAAGCCAAGAAGATAGAAATTTGGATCAAGCCTGTTTGCATATGAGACTGCTGCTGATCATATGTGGAACACAACTAACCTGCCCTTTACCTGGTAAAGCATAGGTTGAAAATTTTATCTGAAATGATCAACTTTTTTTTTAAAGCACGGAAAGTTTTCCTTTTGATTGAAACCAGGGCTGATGACGCGGGGGAAAAGTTACAGACTCCGGCTCCAACTCCAACTCCTGAAATTTTAGTGCCTACGATTCTGACTCCGACTCCTTTATCTCAAAATCAGTCCGACTTCGCACTTCTGTTTTAAAGTACAGTCGAAACCGCTTACTATAATATCGATTAAAAGAATATCCCGCTTAATATAATTCATTTTTAATGTACCAAAGCAATGTAATGTCTCATTTTGATCCTGGTTAATGGAATATCTTTCTCATGGCAAAATGGCTATTCCATTAAGCGGGTTCGACAACGAGGCGGTTTACTGGCAATGCAAACTGGCTCTTGAAGCTCGCTTGGTTGTCTGTTATTATTTAAGTAAGTCTTTGTTTGAATTAAGTGACTCTGCATAAATATCCATTTTGAATAATAATTTTAAAAGCAAGAAAGAAAATTAGAAGTACCTGCCTCATATTTGTAAAAAATACATTTATTTATTCTTCAGTGCAATAAATTGTTCGAGTCCGCCACGAGAAGGATAGTTATGGCCAATTATCAGATAGTGGTGAGACAACTATCAAATAATTATCAATAAACTTTCAGGTAGTTTTGAGACAACTATATGCAAACAATAAGGAGACAACCAACGGATAATTATAATTATACTATCCGATAGCTCTGAGAAAAATTATCAGATATTAATTTCCAAAGAGCTGCAAAATCTTCAATGATAAGAACGGAACAATCAAGTTGCATCACACGAAATATTACCCTTACGGCTTTTGGCAATATAATGCTTAATTTCTGCTGAAATATTTGAAAGCAAATATAGTGAAATAGGCTTAAAAAGAAAAGAAAAAACAGAAAAAAAACCCTCTTGATTTGTCTTATTAAAGCAAATTTTGTTGCACCTCAAAATCGACACGTTTCAGCATTCTTCGGGTAAATAATTTAAATTTTAAACGTTAAAAAAAACTCAATTTTTAACAATTTAAACAGTAAGAAGCAAAGGGATGTAAGTGGCAAAATTAAAAATTTGGAGATAACCAGTACAAATGGTAGGTGAACCTCCCCTCTGTCTTAGGGCAAGAGATGGTACTGGTAGCCCTGGTAGTTGCTGTAATGCAGCATGATTAAAAAAAATCAACGAAAGTCTACCTAGGACGTTATCTTTTAACGCGTTAAACTCAAAACTTGAAAATGTCTACTTACATCCCTTTTCTTCTCACTGCCCAATTGTGAATGAATGTCATTTACCAAATGAGAGACATTTTACCTTAAGCAGAAAAAGAAAGTCCCAATGATAATTGAAATTAGAGTATTTTTTACATCAAAACACGATATAATTAATGAAGGTGAAGCATCAATATGATTTGCATAAACATTTTCCAAAAAAACAAACTGCGCGTTTCGTAAGATTTATATTTATCCTTCCTGGACTAATGTGGAAAAAATGCACAAAATCCCGTTACGTTGCTTTTGAATTAAAATTAGTAAATTTAATAATGGAAGCAGTTTTGATTTTTCCTCCGGCAACCGGCGAAAATTTATCATGCGTATGTTAATTTCTAGAGCAGCATCGTTTAAACATAGATGTTAAATGATTTGTTTAATTTGGAATAATTTAACGAAGAACATTTTTTAACATTAAGTCTACATTTTTGGAAAACTCTTAATAACGTTAATGCATAATTGTTAAAGGAAAAGTCAGTCGATATGTTGATGATGTTTGTAAACTAGGAAAATGAAAAAAAAAAAATTATGAAGAACGATAAAAATATTATTTTCACATATTATTAACGCAGGCAACACGTACATAGCTAAAACTTTTTCAAAACTTTGTCAAAGCTATTTTTGACATGATATACACATTGATATGGTGCATATTGTACTACTAGAACCGCAAATGACAGTTTTGATTTTAATTCTAAAATTTTAAAATAAATCTTAAGTGTTTGTACAACCATTCATGTGAATCAGCATCTTCCTACCTAGAATTTCGATCTTTCATATGATCATAAACTAAAAAGACTTATTTATGATACGGAAAATTTAAGGAACAAAGATTCAAACAAAAAATAAACGAAATTGTATGAGTCCTCTTTCTTAAATACATTGTCATCGATTTGTACTCTGAGCAAGCTCTTTCACCGAATTGGCGTGGTTTGTATATTGTTTCAAAGCGTATTTTTAGCTGTTAACATAGTTTTTGAAAACTAAAGTAATGTATTTTTTTCAGGCAAATAGTTTTTAGTTAATATGACGAGGATGTTAAATAATAATGTCTGAAACTACAAGTCGCTGCGCTACGCAACTGCAAGCGTTAACGGATATTAATGAAACACTTTACATTCAAGATCATGGTTACTTGCATATTCAGGTGTGCTAACGTGAGAAAAACTCAGTGGCGTGCATCTTGATGTGGGAAACCATATTCATCCTCAAAGGATATGGTTTCACCCTTATAACATTTGGAGTTTGAATAGCTAAATATATAAACATTCATAAAGTGGAACATTTTGACATTATAGTTTAGAAGCGAGAGTTTTTAACAGCTAACATTAATGTTACAGTGTTGTTCTTCATTTTTGAATCGTTGTTAATAAATGTAGTAATATAAAAAGTAAATAAATAACCCATATCTCAGTAATCATTTATGTAAAACTCTTGTGCAGTCGTTTTTTTTCAATCAACCACATCCTCTCTTTTGCTAAAAACAAAACCTTTTATTTCTTTCTCAGCATAGAAATGCATACAGAATCTCTACTTTTTCGATTTTGTGAAGCTTAAACTAATTTTAAGTGACAAGAGGTTATATTTACCTAGATAAATAGATGTATTTTCCATACGTAATAAAAATTATTTCTTTTAGCTAAAGAGTTTAAATACGAAAGCCCGTCTGAATTTTAACGAATATATTTCGCAGTTTAAAAGTTTTATTCCCTAACATAAGTCAAGATTTGTCCTCGGTTACAAATTATTCGAAGTAAAACTTTGCACAAGCATCAACTTTTACGGTAAAATAAATATCAGCCTGATTCTTGATAAAACGGTAGCAAAAATTCCAGTGTTGCATTTTAATTCCTTTCCATTGTTACAATCTTTATATCCAGTTAAGTGATCCAGAACTTTTCCAAAATGTTAAACGTCATTCAGGAGTTCTCCACGGAATCATTCTTCTACATGTATTAATAAAGATAACTGAGGAGATTCCATAAAGCCTCAAAAAAAATAAATAATAATAATAATTCCGAATAAATTTAGAAGTTTTCAGAACGAATCCATATATCTCTAGGGATATATATGCAAAATTTCCACAGAGCTCCATGTTTAACAAGTTTCAGGAACGCCAGTTTAGGGAACATTATTGTGTATATAATTGTTTTCAGGGGGGGGGGGGTCGAAAAAAATGTCACTACTGAATATCAAGTTAAAAAAATATGCTCCAATTGTAAGAATTTCGGTTTATCTAGAGTAAATTATGTCAATAGAAAACTATCAAGTTGTTACTTATTAGCATTTCGCAGAATAGTTGACACACCCTGATTTTCAAAGAATAGGCTTTTTTTTATATAAAAAAAATTCAATAAACTTGAATCTTTAGTATCACATGTCAAGTACATGCAGCGCAAAGTGAATCAATTTATTTATTCATTTATTAGTTAATGTATCTACACATTTAGTGCATTATTCATTCTTTATTTTTTTCTTATACACTTATTCGTTTATTCATTCCTTAGTTAACTCTTTTACACTCCTTAATTTATTTATTCCTTAATTGATTCTCATACACTCATTATTTATTCATGCCTTAACTGATTTTCGTACACTAAATAATTTATTCAGTCAATAATATTTCCAATTATTTATTCATCGCGGACTAGTCCGTTTTTTATGCATTTCTTAAACAGTTTGTTTATGAATTCATTTATGATATACTTTTTATATTAATTGATTTAAAAGTTTGTTTATTAATTAATTTATTTATTTAAAGAAATTATCTAAAAAAATAAAATAGAAAATATTTTTTTTGAAAAAATAATTTTATCATAATTTTAACCCTTGTCTGGAAAAAATGATAATTTTGCACTTTCATTTAAAGGTACAAATAAATCATCAAAATGTAAAATATTTTTTTAATACAGATTCTACTAGTTTTACTGGTTTTTACTGAAATAAAACGGCAGTTCTTCGTTTAATGAGATGTAACGAAGAGAAGCACAGTATGTCCTATATAACATTAATGTTGTTTTTTTTTTTCATTGTTACGTTATTTTTTCAACCAGGTATGTGTGACAATAATTGCAAAAAATATATATATTTAAAAAACATTGTAAGCAACATCTTTAAAAATAACAGATTTCAAATTATACTTTGGGAAGTTTATGTAATAGTATAACGAGTTATCAGAGTTTTTAGCGATACAAATCTTTTCAAACTGATTGCCCATTAACAGCTAGAAAGTTTCTTGCAAGACATCCCAGCAAACTAAGGTTTAGTAGTAATAAAATGTGAAAAGTATTTTTAGATGCATTTCAATACATGCATTTTAATGGTGTACTCAAAATGTTGGTTCATTTTTCCGAGTGATAGCAATTTAGTACGTATATTCAAATACGAAAGTTAGGAATACGCAAGAACTTTGGAAATGGGAGCACATATATTTTTCCCCTCAAATCATGAACGGACAATTTCTAAGCGACTATTTCATTCCAACGTCTAATGAAGTCTTTACTGGAAAGAAAAACACACTTCTGAGCAGCTAGTTTTTTTTTTCTTATTAAAGTAATCATAATGTATTTCTTAAGCATATGCTTTAACACTCGAATTACGGCCCTCTTTTTATACCTTGAAATACGGTAGGGGTCATTTTGACCCCTGAGAAGAAATCTGAATAGTTCCCTTCATAATGTTAAAAATTAGTTTAAAATAAACATGTTTATAATAAATGCAGTTTATTTTAAAAACACAGAGATTTTCAGGGTACATAATGAATTATTTAAAAGAAAGATTTAAAATGCCCTTCAAAAAATCAGCGCTGTTTGAATTGCATTTTAGAAGCTAGCAACTAATGTTTCTTTTTATGTATAAATACATTATAAATGCTTTAAGTACTTAAAATGATTCGTTCTAAGAGACTTTTATGAGTTTTTGCTCTGTTACAGCATCACTAAATGTATTTGCTATTCTTTTTTTCTCAAAAGGGTCAAACTGACACATGCCTGCACTTTTAGTTGTAACCCATTAGTTTGGGTTTACACGCACGATGATTTAGGAAAAGTCAAGGAAAGATTAAGCTTTTTATGAAAATACAGAGGAGTAGTCATCAAAAAAATTTGGATTGGGATCAAAATGACCCTTTCCGTAATTCCAGTGTTAAATGTTTGGTAGTCACGACTATTAAACTGTTATAAGAGTAAAAAATGACATTCTCTAGATTCATCACATTTAAGAATACTTTACCATCTTTGATTATTTGATACATTTTGATGGTTTTGAAAATGAAAGATCAGTTATTTTAATTGCAAATTAGTAAAGCCTATTCCTCCCCCCCCCAAAAAAGGGTAACAATTGTTCCTTTTTGTGGATCTTATATAAGCAGTGAGGGAAAAAAATACATATTTACGTAAAATTTCTTCCAAAAAAAATGTCAGGGAAAAAACATTTTTAAGAAACATTAAGAATCCTTAAAAAATGTTATCAATGTAAACATATTCACTTAAAACTTGTTCTAAATATACTTATTTTAAACTTATCTAGTTTATATAAGTATGTAACCCAAAAGTTTTAAAACTTATTAATGAGGAAAAATCTAGTTTTTTCCTAATTTAATAACTTTGAACTTTTTCTGTGTTCAAAAGCGATCATTATTTAAGTCTCTCACTTCAACTTTGAACACAGAAATAAGATACATAACATAGGACACTTTAATTTTTGCCCAATATGTAAAATTTGTCATAAACAATACTACCAGTAAAATTTTCAATATGTTGTTAGTAGTTCTAACTAATTAGGATAGTTAGTTGGTGGTTCCAACCAAATTTCTAACCTTTATTTAATCAGAGAAAGGTTTATATCAGCTTAGCAGTGCAGTCAGTAAGGCTTCCTGTGATACGCTATCTTCCACGTAAAGTGGTCATTTACATTTACAGAAGGATTTGGGATAAAACCTGACATGTAACAGAAGAAATCTAGTTTAAGTTTTCAACTCAGAAAAAAATATAGCTAAAAAAGCAACTGTAACAGACACGTGTTATCAATTGCCGAGTATCTTAATATACATTACAGATTGCTGTAGTCTCTAACAATGCTGCTTGGTATTAAAGGCTGCTTTAGTATTAAATTTTTTTTTGAAAAAGTTATGAAGGCCATTAGAGTATTTTTTTTACTCCTCCACTCTTGCAAGTGAATATGAAAGGAATATTTTGCAAGTGAATATGAAAGGAATATTTTGCAAGTGAATATGAAAGGAATATTTTACGTAACTTATTTCAACTTTCCTGCATCTAAGATGTATTGTCGTTCAAAACTGATTCTTACCTTCACAAACATTATCAGATGGATTTCTCTAAAAATTTCTGAAAACAGGAGGAAAGCTCCGGTAAATAACATAATAGTTATCCTATAAAATCAGAAGCTTAATTTATTAAAGTATCTAAATTTAAAAAAAGAAGTATTTTGTACAATCTTTTAAATTTTAACTTTTAACATTTTTGTTTTGCTCTTATTAAAACAAGGTGGAACAATATACTTCATAGTTTAAATGCATTTTTATCTAGTGCCTTTTTAGGCATGATAAGTCACAAAGTAATAAAGTAGTAGTACTAAATATACATTTATTTCTAGCACTTTTCATTTTTAAACTCTGAAATTATATTTAAAAAAAAAAAAAATGGATCTAAATTATTTCTGGATAATGCAAAATATATTTCTTCGTTGCACTCGGCTTTTCTGTTGTTATCTTTCAGGTATCTGGTTTACTTTTATTATTTTAGTTTTTTAGCTCTTACTGGTAAAGAAATCTTTAAATTAAACGTTCTTTTTGTAAGCCAAGGACACAAAAGTGATGCAAAAAAAGAAATAAATTTTCACATACTTTTTGCGGTTAATTACGATTTTATCTAATTTTTTTTTTTAACATAAAAGCACAGAACAGTTGAAATTAAATACACTTTAATATTTCAGGTACTTCATTCAATATGAATTAAACACAATAACATCTTATCAGCTAATGGATTTTATTTTAACTTCTATTATTCCTATTATATTAATCTTTAGAATAAAAAAGGTTAGTTAAATGTTTGCAAAAAAAGTTCTTTTTATTATTAAATAGCATATTCTTTAGAAATTTGTTGATATTATTTATTTTTTATAGAACATGCATTGAATAGTTTTGAATTTTCATTTATTTTTCAAAATCGTATAGATTATGCATTTCAAAAAAAAGTGAAAAACGTTTTACAAGTCATCCACTTCTTATATCGCTTAAAGAAATAATTTGGTGAATCTATTTTTTCCTACTGCAGTTATCCTTGTATTACTTTTTTGAAGTGTAATATAATACTTCAAAGCACTTAGTTGTAAAAACTGCTTAAATTTATGCATGCGTCATTTACTTTAATAAGTAAAAATAAAATGTAATGGGAAAATGCATTTTTTTTTCTAAGGAAGCTTCAAGTTCTGAAATCTTTACCACTTATTATTATTGTTAATTTATTATTGTTATAATTTTATTAATAATTTTGTTGATGTTTTTGCTATCGTCGTTGTTGGTTTTACTTTTGTTATTGCTATTTGTTTAATTAAAATTACTACTTGTTATTTATTTTTAAATGTTCCAAAAGTGAAAGTATGGGAAAAAAAACTTTAAAAATTTTATTCTTCCATTTTTTGAAAGTAACTTAATAATGCAGCGGGCAGGTGAACGACGTTATGGACACAGATTAATTTTCGAGATAATTTGAAGAAACGCGTTTTGGATTCAATTCCAGCACTAGGTAAAGATTGGGAATAGGAGTGTTTTTTTTGCTTTTTTTTTTTTTTTTGACAATAGAAACCAGACGATTAAGCTTGCACACTAAAGCTGACGCACTAAAGATGACAAAAATGGAAATAAAAGAAAGAAATAAAGACAATATTACATTCACTTCCCTTTACCTGCCCACGCCAGTATAATATATTACAATGCACTTACATGACGCCCCTTGAATACTTGACCCATGCTTCATTTACTTAAATAAGTTATAAGTACAAATTAATATACTGGAATAATGATTTTTTTCTAAAACTCTTTCGTTTTTCAGACAAAAATGAAAGTAAGAGAAAGAAATAAAGACAATATTACAGTCACTGCCCTTTACCTGCCCACGGCAGTATAATATACTAAAATGCACTTACATGACGCCGCTTGAATAATCGACCCATGCTTCATTTACTTACAGAAATTATAAGTACAAATTAATATCCTGGGGTAATGAGTAAATTTTTTGGTTTTTCAGACAAAAATGGAAGTAAAAGAAAGAAATAAAGGCAATATTACAGGCACTGCCCTTTACCTCCCCACGGCAGTATAATGTACTACAATGCACTTACATGACGCCACTTGAATAATTGACCCATGCTTCATTTACTTAAATAAGTTATAATTACAAATTAATATCATGGGATAATGCATTTTTTCTAAAAAAAAAACTTTTTTTTTCCACACAAAAATGGAAGTTAAAGATAGAAATAAAGACAATATTACACTCACTGCCCTTTACCTGCCCACGGCAGTATAACATACTGCAATGCACTTATATGAATCAGCTTGAATAATTGACCCATTCCTTATTTACTTATATAAGTTATAAGTACAAATTAATATCCTGGGATAATGAATTTTTTCTAAAAAAAACTCTTTGGTTTTTCAGACAAAAATGGAAGTAAAAGAAAAAAAATAAAGGCAATATTACAGGCTCTGCCCTTTATCTGCCCACGGCAGTATAACATACTACAATGCACTTATATGACGCCGCTTGAATAATTGATCCATGCTTCATTTACTTAAATAAGTTATAAGTACAAACCAATATCATGGGGTAATGCAATTTTTCCAAAGAAACTTTTTGGTTTTTCAAATGCTTATTATAGTAATAATCATTGTTTTTGGTAGTGGTGTTGCTATTGTTATCGTCATGGCTGTTGTTAGTAATGATATGAATAATTATAATACTACCACCTCTTGATAGTTTGTTCGAAATGTTTCAAAAGTAGAGTAGTAAAACTTAATTTTTTTGATTCTCTAAAGTATTTCATTGATTCAAGCATTTATTAAATGTATCACAACAACAAATCTAAATTTCCGTATAATGTTGCGGTAGTAAAAAGGTAAATAGATAAATGGAAGTTTATCTCAACGGATATTTTGGAACAAAGAAAATACTGTATTAAACATTTGAATGAATTGTATATTCTTACCACATTTCTGTTGTTTACTTAAAAGATGTTACTTCCTCGGAGTTACTTACTTTGTTTACTTCACTAAATTAAATTTCCATTGTAATCTATCACGTAAAATATATTTTTTGATGTTCTTAAAAGCTTAAAACTATTGTAAATGAGATGCAAATTGGTTGCACGAATGAATAAAATTTAACGTTGAAGAAATTTTTTGCATTTCCTTAATTTTTGTATAGGATTTTATATTTTTCCTATATGAATGAATTTCCTTTCTTGCTTTTAATGCAAAAGAAATGTAAGGATAATCTAAATACAATTTTCTTACTACTACTACAACAACTAAATATAGTTACTACTCTATACTAAACTAATGCAATAAATACTACTTGCTACATTATTAGAACAACTACTGCTTACTACACACAAAAAATATTCAGTAAACTACTAGGTACAATAAAAACTATTTACTGCACCCCTACACTAACTACAACTTACTGTCATACTACAAAAAATATCTCATTAGCGACAATTTTCTACCATACTACAAAAACTATCACAATTACAGCAACTTACTACCGTACTACAATAACTATGACAATAGCAACAACTTACAACCATATTACAAACACTATCACAATAACAGCAACTTACTACCACACTACAAAAACTATCACACTTGCAACAACTTACTACCACACTACAAAAACTATCACACTAACAGCAACATACTACCATACCGCAAAAACTATCACAATAGTAACAACTTACTACCAAACTACAAATATATCACAAAAACAGTAACTTACTACCATACAACAAAACTATCACAATAACAGCAACATACTACCATACTACAAAAACTATCACAATAACAACTATGTATTGCACTACTACTGCTACTGCTGCTGCTGCCGTCGTCGTCAGTGCTATTTTTTTTTCCTTCATTATTATCTTAATTAATTGTTCTTGGGATGTACCTGTTATATTTGTTATCAATATCCTTCAAAGTACTATTTATAATTTCAGCTAACAATATTAAACTGTAGGGGATACTAGAATGGGATAATAGAATTTTTGAGTGACAAGGAAACATTTAAATATAAATTGAAAACCTAAGAGCGATGCAAATGAAAATCTTCTGAACTGGCGGGTGAGGGCAAACCTGTTTTGCGTCAAAGAGTATCTCATTATGCTCTAAAGATTGTTCGCATTTAAACTTTTTTTCATTAGATTAGTCGTGTGGTTCCCTGGTTAGGATATGCAATAAACGAATGTAGGAGAAGAATTTAAAAAAAATACTTGAAACATAAATATTGATTTATATTTTCCTCAAATTTTCAGAAATAATTATATTCACATTTCCACTGGGCGAACAGTAGCACCGTTAAAAACTGAAACATAGTTTAATATTTATTCTAAGCTGAATCACAAATATTTTCCTGAGCTAGATTTCATGAAGGATTTAGTCTCAGTGAAAGTATGTTAGGTTTTGGCACACACATCATGCTATATGATTCATTTCCTAAAAGCGGTGAGCTTAAGGTTTACAAGTGCGGAAGACATGTGAAAATTGAATTCCCAAGTTTTTGAAGTGATTCCAAGTTTAAAACCCTAATCGACCTTTACGGCCTGACGTCAGCTGCCATGATATTCATTAAATATTGAAACTTTATTAAAATGAAAATTGCTTCGTCGACATTCAAATTAAACACACAAAACTCAAAAACTCACAAAGTGGACTGTAACACATTTAGAAAACTCTTTATTATCTTGGAGATCGGACATCCCTTGCCGACTCCCACACTCGAACACTACACAAGGGACACTCCCAAGTATATTAATGTTGCATAAGCACTTCGCTTTTGATAAGCATCTGGTGGCGATCGCAGCGCCCTCTTTTTGGCTTCATATTACACTATAGGCCTTAACAAAAGTAATTACTTCATTGTATTGCAGAAGCTAAGAACTAACTTGTTCACCAAGCCCCATGATTTATTCTTTGATATTGTTACGTAAAAATGATAGCCCCAAGTGCAACGCTAACTGGGTTGTTTCCTTCAGTCAAAAGTACTACTTTTAGTCACTGAAATTGATAGAATAAGCAAAAAAAAAAAAAAAAAGAAAAAATATAATAATAATAACATGAACCCAGAAAGTACTTTCATTTTCCCAACGGTTATTTTTTAATTAATTTTTGAAAATGTCCGATTTTTCAAACAAGACGTGATCTTTATGACGTTCCAAATGAGGCATTTTGGCGCATCTTTCTGCCGCGATTCCACGTTATGATAATCAAAAAGCGAATGAAATATTGCGCTCTGCGCTTGCTATCAACCATATCGTTGCAGGTACACGTGAGTAGAAAAGCGAATTAAATATTACGTTCTGCAAATGGCAACAGTGAATGGCATTTCATTGTTTGTGATGTCATCGGCAGAAGCGTTAAACAATGAAAGGGCACCGATTTAAATATTTTTTTTTAATATTAAATTTAAACAAGTTATTTAAAAAATGGTCAGATCCTATGTTTTTAAGCATGCTTTTTCAGAAAAAAATACATTTAAAATTTTGGAAACGACTCTATTGCTAATTAACATTCAACTGCTCTGACTTGATAGAAAGCCATGCGATCATATTTAAGCTTTTTTTTTGTAACTCTATCATTAGAGTTTGTATATGTTTTACATTAACTTTACCAAGAGAAATATTTTAACAGAGAAATCCTCATATTACGCACTGTCAATAGGGTCGTTTCCAAAATTTTAAAAGTATTTTTTTCTGAAAGAGCATGCTTAAAAACATAGGATCCGACCATTTTTTAAATAATTTGACCAAGTGTTTTTTTTTAATTATTTTAATCTCTGCGCTTTTATTTTTTAAGCTTCTGCCGATGACATCAAAAATAATTAAATGCAATTCACTTGATGTAGAGCCACTATATAGACAGGACGACGCATCAGCTAAAGTTTAGCCATTTTGGATCGGATTTTTCATTGTTGCACTGCTTGGGTTACCACAGCAAAGTTTCGGATTTCGCCAAATTTGACGAAAAAAAAATTTTATTTTATAAACAATTCACGTGCCGCTAAAAATTCCTTACAGTGAACAATCACCAACGCGATAACTCGTCAGAAAAGACAACCACTCAAACACGCGCTCCGATCCAAAAAGGCTGATCTTAAGCTGATGCGCCGGCTCGTATATATAGGGGCCTTAACTTGATGCGATACACAGTGCGTAATATTGAATTCGCTTATTTACTCACGTGTATTGGCAACGATGTGGTTGATAGCAAGCAATATTTAATTCGCTTCTTGATTATCATAACGTGGAAACGCGCTAGACAGATGTGCCAAAGTACATCTTTTATGACGTCATAGAGATCAAGCCTTATTTTCAAAATCGGACATTTCAAAAATATTATTAAAAATTTAGCGTTTGGAAAATAAAAGTTTATTTTCGCTCCATGTTTTCTTTTTCTTTTTTTTTTTGCCTCTTCTATCGATTTTAGTGATTAAAACTAGTAGGGAAATGTGGGGCAAAATAAAATGGTTAAGATGACTTAGTTTTTTCAAAATGAATAATTCAGAAATTTGGATAAAAATGAAACACCGTTTAAAAGCACAGAAAAGATGAAAACTTTATAAAAACGCAGACATGTTTCGGAGGCGAAATGTACAAATGGATGAATCAAAGTCGTGGGAAAGTTTAAATTGGGTAACCGGAAAAACATTGACCAATCAGCTATCAACGAGTGCTGAGCCAAAATATGACGTATTCTAACGTTTAAGATTGAATAAGATTGGAGAAAAATGCGGAACAGCAAAAGACTCATTGCAAAGATTATTTAAGTTTTTACGAATGTAAAAGGATTCTAGAAAATCTGTTAAATAATTCACTTAAATTTCGTTTGAAAGAACATGCAAACCACGTTAAAAAACAGGAACTGAACAAATCTTCAATTGCTAAACATTGTTGGGACACAGGGCACAATTTTCTCTTTTCGGAAGCCAAGATCATTTGCAGACCTACAACAGTAGGTGAATTAGATTTTCTAGAATCCTTTTACATTTATAAAAACTTAAATAATCTTTGCAATGAGTCTTTTGCTGTTCCGCATTTTTCTCCAATCTTATTCAATCTTACACGTTAGAATACGTCATATTTTGCCTCAGCACTCGTTGATAGCTGATTGGTCAATGTTTTTCCGGTTATGCAATTTAAACTTTCCCACGACCTTGATTCATCCATTTGTACATTTCGCACTGAGGAAGGAGGCTATTGCCTCCGAAACATGTCTGCGTTTTTATAAAGTTTTTATCTTTTCTGTGCTTTTAAACGTTGTTTCATTTTTATCCAATTTACCTGCACAGAGCTATCGCTTTTCAAATCAGAAATTTGTTTTGAAAGTTACAGTACATAAAGAAAGAACATTGTATTTTATAGTAAAACTTGCGTTGAAAACGAAGTATTTTTCTTTTCGGCTGTAAATTTGAGTCATCAAAAAAAAAAAAAAAAAAAAAAAAAAAGTGGAAAACTTTCACTTTTTTTTTCATGGGGCAAAGTGAAAAACGAAATATTTTCTATTCGATTATAAAACATATTTTTGATCAAAGGAATCAATAAATAAAAGGTTGAATGAATAAATGAAAAGACAATGAAACAAACGAATAATTAAATGATCAAACCAATAAATGTTTGCTGAAAAATAAATGAGGAGTCAAATAATTAAAAAATAAGAAAATAAGTGAATGAATGAATAAATAAGTGAATTTCTAAATGAAGGCATGCAAATGAATTAATTAAGAAATGAATACCTAAGTGATTTATATTAAACGATCGAGTGAGTAAATGAAACAAACTATTTTAATTTGCCCCGTATGTACTTGACTAATTGTACAATTTATTTAAAATACAAATAAGCTCAATATTAACTAAATTTTTTACTGCATTGAATATTAGAAGGTCTCAATTTACATTAAAAACATTTTAAATTGACATTTCAAAGTAATAAAAATATTTTTTGGGTTACAACAAAATTTTGCAACATGAGTATCAGTTTTTAAAAATCGCATGTATTATCAAATGCTTTAATCTTTGGCGGTTTTTTTTTTCCTTACTGGAATAGACTACACATGGTACTATATAGTTAAAATAATACCAAATAGGTGGAGCCAAAAGCAGAGTAAATATTTCACCATTTCACTTTGCCTCGCTATTTCACTTTGCTCCATGTTCCCGTCCGTTTGACTGAAGGAAACCACCCCATTACGACTAACTGGTCCAATACGGTCATATTTATAATTTATTCAAGTTTCATTAATTAATATCAAAGAAATGGATTTATGCATTATTATTTTCCTTGCCAAAACTTGTTAAAATTAATTGTTTGAGATACGTTAGAAGGCCTTTGAACATATTATACATGTTGTTTTTTAAAAAAAATTCCTTTGAAGTCATTTATATGAATTATTTACTTGATACACAATGACGAGGGAAAAATGCATATCACTTTTTCTATATTAATGATGCATCATTAAGCATCATCCTCGCATTTTCGTTAAATTGAATTACAACAATCAGAAGACAATGTTTTTCAAATTTGTTTTTAAAAAAATCTTTTGCTTTTCTGAATGTTTTGGCGCTTTATTTATGTATAATCCTAAGACATAAATCAGAGATTTATTGCACTTAAATCTTTGAAACGAAGTTATAAATTCAGTGAAATAGTACCTTTTCTTAGCATTGCTTTTTAATCGATCTGTTATCTACGAGACTTTCAATTCTTAGTTTTGTTAAAAGAGAATAGAAAAATATCACTTTTTCAGTTAGAAAAAATTTTGATGGATGAAGAAGATGAACGCACATGACAAGAATCTTCAGGAAGAAAAAAACTTCGGAGTGAATACACTTATTTATTTACAATTCTCAGTTGAAAAAAATTACTCTGTTTCTTTACCATTATTGTAGCAATTGATTAAAAAAAAAATATTTTTTTGAACAACGAGAAGAGCTTATACGGGAAAATAAATCATTCTAGATCTCATTCTTTTTTTTATTTTTTTAGTTTTTAAATCGCAATTTTAAATACGTAAAAATCATTTACTTTTATAAAAATAATGTCTGATCCCGAAGAAAGTATTTGCAACTGTTTAACTTAATTGTTAAGCCTCAGAATGTACAGTTTTAGAATTGCATATTGCACAAAAAAAATTTAATCAATACTATTTGAAGCAATTTGATAAATGATTATGCCTATAATAGATAAACCTATTTAAAATTATTTTAAAACGTTTAGAAAAAAAAATATTTACATTCGAAATATGAAAAAAATATAATTAAAAAGAGCGAAAAAACTATTTAGTTCTATTTGATGTATATGGTATTTGCAACGTGGGAATTGTGTTTTATTCTGAAAACTATTTAATTAGCTAAATCTTTACAAAGTCAAAATCTGTGTTTGAATTTTTGAGACATATGTAATTGAAAATTGCTTCAAAAATGTCTTTCATATTTCATTAATGGATTTAGCTATTAACTTCCCTGCATTATCAGTGTACAACATAAAGATTTGGAACATTTGACTTATAAGTAAATGAACATACTAGAAAATAATTCAAAATTATTTCATAACGTAAATTATAATGACGTGCACAGAGCAAAAAGAAATAACCTTATTTTAAACAGAAATGATTTTGACCCTCAGAGAGCAAACAACAATGGAAATTTATTCAAAACCTAAATCATTAAATTGTAGTTTAAATACACGGTTTTCACTGTTTTGAAAATGAATGTTGCACTTTAATCAGTGTTTCAATTATGATATCCTAAAACCCAAAAGGACAAATTTTCAACGCACGTAACATTTAAATAATTTTCTAACTTGTTACTAGTCAGAAATACATAACAGGTAAAACGCAGAATTAACCGCAAAAAGTACGTGATTATACGCTGATAATGATGCTTTAAATCTAGGTTTATACGTTTGCTTTGCCCTCTTATACGTTTCCTTTAAAAAGAAGAGACCTTTAAAAAGTGAGTTTTTAAGCAGGCAGTAACGTACACGCAGACGTTTGTACTGCGTACCACGGGAACGCAAGGGCAAAGAATTGTCCTGATGCACAGAATTCGATCAGTATATCCTATAGGTATGTGAAAAATAGTTTTATTGATTATTTGAGTAGTAATGAGTTTTAAATGTTGTAATAGATGTAAAAGAATCAGTTAACCAACGTTTTGATACACAAAAATTGCATCAAAAAGCACACACTTCTTTGCATTGAAAAAGATGTTCCTTGTAACGTCAAAACACGTGTCAGCAGCAATTTGCAATTTTGCATCAAAATGTTTGTTAATTGATTCATTTAATTTTCAAGCACAAAGGTTATTCATTAGTTAAATAGGTGCGTTTAATACAATTTGCAACATCAGCTAATTGAGAAAATACGCTACAAAATCATCAAATGTTGGTATATGAAAAAGTAGAATCGTTCAGTTATAGAAGGAACTTTTTGTTTAATTACTTTAAGAATGAGCAATGATTAAAACAAAAAACATGCACCGCTAGCACAAAATCATTAAAACAAGAAAAAAGAAACATTTATGATTGTTGAGTTCCGAACTTTAATTAATAATTTAAAGTAGAATGGAATTCGTCAAGATGAAAATGAATATGATATGAGAAAAAAATATAGTTATACTTTATATTTTGCCTTTGCAATTATTTATTTATTTTTACATTTCTTGATTGTTTTCGAGTTTGAGGCTAGTTCATATTTACATGGTAATTAATTAATATAAATTTTTTCTTAGTATGGACATTTTTGGGAAGATGACGTTCTAGCATTTTAGAGCAAAAAAAATAAGAAATATGTAATATCAAGTTGCTGTCTTCTTTTAAACTATATTTCATTAAAAAAGTATTTTTGAATGAACTTCGATAGTCTGGAACAAAACTATTACTTGAATATTTTCTTATGCAAAATTAAAAATATTAAGGAATACAGATATTTTTACCATTTGCTAGGAAAAAAAAAAAAAAAGATACATTTCTTTGAGAGCATTTAAACCAAAAATTAGTTCTTTCACGCTTCACATTATTTTTTAATTTATGTCATGTTTGTTTTTCTTCTTCATTAGTTAAAGAGTTTTTATTGCTTTTTTATGAACTCCGTTTCCATTACAGAAAATTGAGAATGCACTTGATAAAAAAAGTTCAATTAAAAAGGCTTGCTTGTGAAAAACGTTATTTTGCGTAAAGTATAATTTACCTTCACAGAAATAAAAGTAAAAAACTGCAATTTAATTTACTTCTAAGTAATTTGAAAATAGATTATTCACGTGAAAATCAAAGAGGAAATACGAAAAAAAAAAGATACACTCATGTTTTTCAATAATAAAATGTTCAAGCAGAGAACATAAGAAATGTCACTTTTTTTTTTTTTTTTTTTGTAAAAGTAAAAGGACAAGTTAATATATAAAATGTTTACTTACATATAAATGATATAGAAAAATTGGACAATATTTTTCAGCAGAATTACTTCTGTCCATAAGAGTCTTTGACAAAACTTAAAAGTATTTCTAGTACAGTGATTTTGAAAAATGCTTCGCTTTTGCGAAGCATTTTCATAAAAAAATTATGTACATAAAAATTTTCAAAAGATTTAACTTTTAATTGAGTTTTAAATTCGTATCTTATCACTTACGACCATGTAGTGCCCGTTCAGCTTTTTACTTTATAAACTATTCAGTCTGTAATAAATTTGCTTTGTTTTAACGATGGTAAAACATTATGTTTAAAAAACTGACAGAACCACGTTTGGTGTAAGAATAAATATGCAGATACGTGCCATTGTCCGGGGAAAGTTTACGCAACTGACTCGGGCTCAAAAATATTTTTTTTAACTGTTAAAAACACAAACTGAGCAACAACTGAATATGCCAAATTTGACTCCATTAACTACTTCATAAAACCGCAATCTCTAAAATTTCTAATTTGAAACATGAAATTTAGAAAATTCATTGAAAAAAATCCGCGTAAACGTGCCTCGGTCCACCCTATATTTGGCAATGCCATACACTTTTTTTTCCCATGAACTCTTAAAAACTTTTTAGTTTTTCACGTTTAGGACTTTGATTTACAGCGTAAAATTTATTTTAATGTCAGAATTACATTGAGCAGTTTAAAAAAAAACTGTAGGGGTTAGAAGAAAGTTGCACAGGCAAAAATATACATACATGCACGAATAATGCGTTGCACATTCACAGTACGCATTTGAAACACGTTTAGAAGTAAAGAATAAATACCTTTGTGCTGAAAAATTAAAAAGTCAGTAATCCAACGTTATTAAGCACAAAACTTGCAAATGATTGCAGACACGTGTTTCGGTGTTACAAGGAACACCTTTTTCAGTGCAAAGAAGTGTGAGCTTTTTGGATGAAAAGTCATCCGAGAAATGACTTTTCATCCAAAAAGCTCACACTTCTTTGAAAAAGGTGTTCCTTTCTTTGAAAAAGGTGTTCCTTGTAACACCGAAACACGTGTCTGCAATCATTTGCAAAATTTGTGCTTAATAACGTTGGATTACTGACTTTTTAACGTTTAGAAGTGTTCAATTTGGAAAAAAATATCAGTTTGCCTGAATATGCCCTCAAAAGAGTTCCGAAATTGTAGAGAAGCGTCCATAGAATCAAATCTAAATGTGTCCCACTCAGGATACTTTTTAAATATATACTAATAATTTGACTAAGTCGAATTGCGTTGTGACGCACTTGCACTGTGACAAAAGAAAACGAACTGATGTGTGCAACACATGACTTTAATGTTATTTCCCGATTATTGGCAATTTAAAAAAAAAAAAATCGCTAAATCTGTCGCCAAGTTGGAGTCAAAACTTGGCGACTAAAAGATTGGCGATATATTGCCAAGTGTCCGCGAAATTATAACACCACTTGAGTTTGCATCGAAGTTAAAAATGATTTCCCCCCAAAAAGGTGCAAAAGACTTTAGAAACACCCGAACGCAACCAAAAATGGAGGTGCACAACTAGACCCCACTAGGAGTCTACGTACCAAATTTCAACTTTCTAGGACATAGTTTTCTTGAGTTATGCGACATACATACGCATTGTAATTAACTCGGTAATCATCAAAATGGATATTTCGGGCGTCTATACGTTCTTAGGTATGTTTGCACGTGTTGTCGGGTCAAAAAAAAAAAAAACTCAACATTCATTCGAGGGTGAGTAAAATGGAAATTGAGATCGAGTTTTTAGTGAAAATTTTTTCCCGAATACAATACTTCCTTTTTACTTCCTTTTACAAAAAAGGAAGTATTGTATTCGCGAAAAAATTTTCACTCAAAAATCGGCTTTAATTTCCATTTTGCTCACCCCCGAATTAATGTTGAGTTTATTTTTCAACCCGACCACACGCGGATATATGCCTAGGAACGTAGAGACACCCGAAATATCGATTTTGAAGATCCTCGAGTTAATTACAACGAGTTTTCTCGTGACGTCTGTATGTACGTATGTATGTGCGTATGTGTCTATGTATGTCGCATAACTCAAGAACGGAGTGTCCTAGAGAGTTGAGATTTGGTACTTAGACTCCTAGTGTGGTCTAGTTGTGCACCTCCCTTTTTGGTTGCATTCGGATGCTCCAAAGGGGGTCTTTTGCCCCTTTTTGGGGGGAAATCATTGTTAATTTCGATGTGAACTCAAGTGGTGTTATAATTTGGCGAACACTTGGCGATATATCGCCAGTCTTTTGGTCGCCAAGTTTTGTCACCAACTTGGCGACAAATTTTGAGATTTAAAAAAAAATTCAATCTGGTTTCAATTTGGCAACTGTTGGTGATATTTAGAAAGTAAACTATTGAATCACATTAAAACTCAATAATGAGAAAATGACATTAAACTGAAGTAAAAGGAAGTCATGTGATGCACGCATCAGCTCGTTTGTAAAAGGAAGTAAAAACGCGGTAGCCTAAATAAACCACTTGGAAAAGTAAGCCTAAAGTTTTATCAAAATGATTAGTGATGAGATGTTGCTGATTTAAATGCTTAGCATCAAACATAAATAAAATTGTCTTGGATGAGGAGTATCCTACATGAAAAATTAGCACCTATGTAATAATATCAACTTATATCAGTCATACTATTCGTACCCTTCTTTAAACCCTTTCAGATTTGTGGAAAGGTTAAATAGCATTTGTCTTCTAGGCGCAATTAATAACGATAAACAAAGAAAGAGTGCTAGTGTGATAAATGCGCCCCTGTCTGAAACGTGTTAGTAAAATGACATATGCTAATTGCAGAGAGCGAAGCAATGGGAAAGTTGTTGAAGACTACACTGCTCCTTGATTAGTAGTAATTATTCCTCTCCTCAGAACACCTCTCTTTGCTTGATGATAAATTGCATATATCCTTGTATAAATTGCACTTATTTCACGATTGATATTGCATTAAATAGGTTTATTAAATTGTTTTGCACGATACGTCAATCACGATATACTTTATTTAAATTCCGTTTCGGGTGATTCCGTAGTCCCGCGCAGGAGGGACAGTTAGGACTAAGTTTTATTTATAATTTTATTTTTTTATACATAATTTAATTGCTGAAAGTTAAAAGTTTTTTTTTCTTTTCATCGATAAAGATCTGGAAGAGTGCAATTTATTACGCAATTTTTCTCCTTCTAACTTCTTTTTTAGTGTTGTGATTTAACTGAATCTGTTATGGTGTAAGACTGGAAACTTTATACTGTAAGAAAAAAAAATTCCTAAACGTTCCTGATTATTTCCGTGGAACGTTTCGGGATTCCCAGGTTTTCATCCACTTCGTATGAAAATCAAGTATCTTTGGCAAAAAGTTTTCTAAATTGCTACAATGTGCATAAATGTAGACTTCTCACTGTTGAGAAAATTAGTTTTAGCTTCCAGTTTAAAGATTAACTGAGCGCATTTATTAAGTGCAAACGGCTTCGATTGGACAACGGCAGTCCAGAGTGGCTATGTTCCCAATGGAAGCACATAACTCTCTGGATTCTGTAGCTTTGCAATAATTGCAGGTGAGTTAGTCTTGATACTTACTTGCAATTTTGTCCTAGCTTTGGCCATGTTTGAAACAATAATTTCTAGGTAAATCAGGAGGTATGCCAGCTATCATACTGAATAACATTATTAATTTTATCTGAAGGTTCCAAAGACGCGATTGGTTTTACCCGAGGAGATTTTCAAATTCTTCTGGAAAGATTCCAGGAAGATTACTGAGTTATAGTGAAAAATATTCCAGCTTTTTAAAGACATATTATTTACAGAAATTGGGCACATAAGCTTCCTATCATTTCCCAGGAACGTTTCTGACTTGTTTTTAGAGTGTAAGACATGAGCTTTTGATCTTATCCCAGATAAAGGAAATTATCCCAGACATAGGGAACTTTATATAATAATTTGTGTCAAAATTTTACAAAATTAAAGACAGGCCCGTCATTTCGAATTTTTCCAGAGAAAGGGTAGGGGGGAACGTATCAAGGGCGTGAACTCAATGAAATTTTATCGGAAAATCACAAAACCACGCCCACTTATATGTAAAAGCGTTAGTTTTTTTAAGTAGGGGGCATTGACCCCATTCACCCACACCCCTTAAAAGAAGGACCTGGTTCAAGGGGTGGCCCTATGTCGGTTATGTAATTAAAAATTCGAAGTATTGCACTGCATTAGGTATGTAGCTACTTTATTTTATATAAAATTTTTAAAATTTAGGCCTCATGCCAGAACAGAGAAAAATAACTCACGGGTTTAAAATTTTACATAGTAGTTTATGTAAGGAAGTTAAAAAGGTACCAAACTAAGGCTTGAAGTTCAGCGGGATTTGAAATGTTTAGTAAATTTTTCTCTTTATTTGATGTTTTTTGAAAAAAATTCAAAAATGCAAGCCTCTTGCCAGAGTAGAAGACATTAACGCAGAGTCAAGAAATTTTGCACAGTTATTAGTGGTAGGGAGTCACAAATTTTCCGCACTAAGGCTAAGTGCTCTGAAAAACTTCGATTTTTTCGGCCCACCTTGAAGCACATATGTATGTTTGTATGCACGTATCTCGTATAACTCAAAAACGGTATTTCGTAGAAGGTTGAAATTTGGTATGTAAGCTCCTAGTGGGTTCTAGTTGTGGCATTAGCTTTTTGTTTGTATTCGGATATTCCAAAAGGGGCCATATACACCTTTTTTTGGGGGGGAGACGGAATCAGTGTTATCAATGCAAATTCGAAGGATTTTATAATTTGGCAAACACTTTGCTATACATCGCCAAGCTTTTGGTCGCCAACTTTTAGTGACAAATTTGGTGAAAAAATTATTTTTCGAATTTTGTTTCAATTTGGCACTATTGGCGATATTTAGAGTGCTATCCATTGAATCACGTTAAAATTGTCGATATTTGGAAAATTAATCTTTGTAAAACTCTTTTTTGCACCGGTTCGTGACAAACTAAGGGTGAAAATATTTAAAGCGTTTCCTTACTGACACGAAGGCACTATTTATCGTTAAACTGGTGTAACGCTCATCAGCTCGTTTTTTTTTTCTTCAAAATTCTAAATTTACCGTTTAGAGGTTATTTCGAAAGTCGTTTAAAACGCTTTTTCACAATGCAATATTATATGTGATATTAAAAATGATAAAAATTGTATTTTGTTTTGATGTACATTTTTAAATATTCAAAAATTTAATTTTTTTGCATTACTTTTTTTTAAAATAATTTCGCACCGCATTTTTGACGTGAGTCAAATTTATCCTAAAGGTCTAAATAGCTAAGAGACAAACCAATAATTATTTTTAAAAGATTATGTAATTACTATTTCTTAGTTTTGGATGCTTATACAAAAGTCAAAAAAATGTTTCTTTCTATCCAAGGGCAGCATGATAAAACATTTAAAATGTAAATGGGGTAGTTTAAAATAAAGAACTCTTGTGGCTCAGTTTCCCCAAATCTTGGATTAGTTGAACGATTTTTCTTTCTATTTTTACATAAAAATATCATATTTATGATATTTTCTTTATAAGAAACTTTATGAGCAAGCATTTTACGAAAACTCAGTGCAAACTTCACCTGAAAGATTATTTTTATGAAAGAACTAGTCGCCAATGCATTGTTTTAGTCACCCAGGTGATTGACATCCGGGATGTTTCAGGCAATGTTTAATCGTCACCTTTACTCAAACAATATCAAATAAATATAAAAACGATTTGCCATGTTCCAAACCACAATGGTTAACTATAAATATGTAACCTGAAAATACCTAAGCTATATTCACTATTTACTGTTTTTAACGTGACACAAAAGAAATAAGTTATTTTTATTTTTCAGCGAATTCTTCTCATTGCACAATGTACTGCATCATTTGGATGCCTTAACTGCGAAATCGATTAACTCCACTTAAAATAAAAAAAAAAAATCCTCACTTCTGCTCTAATAGTGCTTTATCAATGCTTAGCATGTGAATTTAAATTAAAGTTTCGGTTCAGTACATTTCTGACCATATAATGGCAGAAAATGTAACACGAGGGCCTATTCATTCGTATGGATAACACCATCTCCTTCACCACTTTTCTCGATTTTTTGTTTTATGGAGTTAATCGATTTCGCAAGTGAAGCATCCATTTATGCGTCAAAAATTAGACCTTTATGTATGCAGCTCAATGATATATCAGCAAGGCTTGAAATACGACATCATATGCATTCATGTCCAAAATTAAGGTCACAAACATGTGGAGGAAGAGATTATTCGACGTATGAACTGACCCTCGATGTACCCTAAACTCAATTCTATTGAACATTTTTGGGATGATCTAGAAAGAGCCATTGCACAGCGTAACTCCCCTCCTAATACCCTCCAAGAGTTAAAATCCTTGTTTTGGAAGAAAGGGGTTCCTCTATTTGCCACCCCTTCATTGAGACATATCTAATACCTTAAACCATCGAAAATTTTTGAACTTAAAATTGAAAACTTTATTAAAGGAAGAAAATGAGCTAATTTAATCCGTATTTTTCCTACAGAAAAAAAGGGGGGGGGGGGGGTTCAGTTCCTTATCCCGGAGAAATACTTTTAACTTACATCAAAGATCGCAGTTAAAGGGGAGGGGGGGAGTCATCAAAACTGAAGTCAGTTTGAGCCTTTGGTGACGTAAGGAAGTCTGGTTCGTATCTAGAAATTTTTCCGAAATTTAAGTTTTAAAATTACAAATTAAGTCTATCTTAGAGAACGTTAAGGGAATGAGGAAGGTTCAGGTTCTCACTACGGAAGTATTACAACTTTGAGCACTGAGAAGCGCAGTTGTAGTCATACCAAAACCTTACATTTTGAAGAGGGTTTTTTTTCCCTTAGCCTCCAGTAATAGATTTGAAGTGTGATTCCCTTACTTTTGGAATTTTTTCCCTTCAACTATGCTGAATCGCCGCCTCCAAAAGTATGCCGCCCGGGGCGGTCCGACCCCTACCCCCCCACCCTAGCTACGCCACTGGCTGTCCCAAGCATTTATTGACACCCTCATAAAGAGTATGAAAGCTATTTTTGAAGCTTGTATAGCAGTGCACGGTGGTCTCTTTACATATCGCGAAGGCTTTTCCCGAGATAAATGCTGATTCATATAATTTCTGATATAATCATATGAATTCAGATATAATTAAATGAATTCAGATACAATCATATGATATAATCATATGAATTCAGATATAATCATATGATATAATCATTTGATTATATCTCATATAATTTCTGATGTATGGTATAATCATATGAATTCAATCATATGAAATCAGATTATATCATTCTGATGGAATATGATTCATATGATATGATTCATTTCAGATTCATAATTCAACACATTTTGATGTACCCTGTTTCTTAGTTCCCAATTAAAATACTTTCCATGTTGTTATGTTTCTATGTTCTTTCTCCCATTGTCATATGCGCCACATACTAATGTGCCACATTTCTTGCAACACTGTGAATAGTTTTTCAGCTTTCGCAAACTGCACGTTTGTGACCTTAATTATGAACACGAATGTAGAATGTCTAGGCTTTTTGTATCCAATGCCAAAAACTAGCCAGCGTTGTTTGAAACGATTCATATTTCGCATATTTCCTGAGCCTTCTATATAATGCAAATCGAGGAACCGGTAAAGTAGGAAATACATTAGCGATTGCGCGAATCATGTAATGAAACGCAGTTCAAATTGTAGTTCAAGCCTTTCAAACTGACACAAGTTAGTTAATTCATTGGTTTGTGCATAAATATTAGGGTGGTTCGAAAAAATCGATTTTTTTTAATTTCGAAATTGCGTTACCTCTCAAAAGTTGTAGTATCTTATTTTTTATAGTGCACCTATTTTTTATAGTTTTCCGTTTTTTTTATTGTGCACCAACTATAAGTTATCATTATAAAGCGTAATTTGAACCTATTTTTTTATAGCTTTAACATAATATCTTTAGTCGCGCATACGTAAATTTCAAATTTTAGGCGATTATCCCAATTAGCGATTTTAATTTGGTAGGCACGAACTAAAGATGTTATGAAAAGCTATATAGCATTTTTTAGGATAAAACTACGCTATATGGTGTTATGGATAATTTATGGTTGTTGCACTATAAAAAGTAAAATAATAATAATAATAATAATAATAATAATAATAATAATAATAATAATAATAATACCATTTTTGAAAAGTTTAATTTTATCATAATTTTTCGAATATTTAGACCCATGCGTGAACTGAAGATGTCAACTCAGATTGTTTGTCCCATTTGAGGATATTAAATTACAACTCGTAGTGGTAAGGCGATTCCAAAAATTAAAAAAAAAAATCAATTTTTTTTGAACCACCCTAGTAAACATTTTGATTATTTTAATTGGAAAGGCATACATTCTGTTTTGTACAACATTCGTTTTTCTTTACTTGAGTTCAATATTTTTTTAATGATACTCTCAGTATTTTTTTTTTCAGACTGACATTTGTATTTTTAAGGAAGGCTTGATAAGGCAGTTATGAAAAATAACTGCCTTATTAAGCACTTTTTTTTTAAATTTGTATAGATAGCATTTGCCATTATCTAGAATCCATAGGTATTATGTATGACCAAAGGAATGCGTGTAGCAATTATCTTATCTTTCACTTTGCCTATACATTTCCGATCTTGTATTCAATACCTAGGAATTCAACAGAATGCTGTCGTTTCATGCTTTGCCGATAACACTTATACGTAAGAAATTTTAAATTACACGGTTTCTTTAAATTTTGCGCAGTGGACTTTAAGATACCCTTATTTTTGCAAATAAAACGCACAACTGTTGCATTTTTCAACTACAGATTTTATTTGTAAGATATTAGAAGATAATTTACTGCATATGATCCAACCATAATGAGAACAATTGTATTTCTTGTAATTAAAAGAAAATCATTGAGTAAAGTTCAGTCATATTAGACATTAAAATCGCAAAGTGCGATGTAGTTCTGATTTTTTAATATGTTATTTGGGACAGTTAGGGTGGTGTAAATCTAAGTTTGTAGTTTCTAAAAACCTGTGCTTGCTGCGTAATTCACGAAAAACTGCGAAAATTTCGAACTTTTTTGAGTGTTTTCTCTGTAACTCATAAACTACGCAACTTTTGATTCTAAATGTGAATAGCCATTCTAAAGCACATTAAATGTTGAATAATTTAAGCTCGTGTGAAACTATGTGCTACCAATAGTTTAGGAGATATCGTACTTCAAAAATTGGCTATTTTTTGTGAAATATGAAAAAAAAAATGCTTCAATCGCATTTCAGGTCAAATATTCACACAAATTCCTCTTCCAGAAAAATTGGAAATGATGTTACAGTAAATTTAATTGGCTTTCTTTTAAGCTCAAAAAGAAGTCTCTAGATTCACTAGTTGTTTTACAATCGCAAAATAAAGAAATAATTGAAAAATTCAATTTTTAAAGAAATTAGACAAAACATTTCTCAAGACAATATGGAACATCCTAATCTAAAAAAAGGAGCAAAGAATGATAAAATAAGACTGAAATGTGTATTTATATAGGTTATGTGTGTTGACGAAACACGGCGGTTATGAAAAAAAAAATAGGCCAATAGTTTGACAGCCCTAGGCAAGTAACGCAAACATTCATTCCCCTATGTATCTATACCTTTCACATTGATAATTGTTCCGCCGTATTTTGTTTTTCACTTGAAAGCTACCTACTGTGTTTTATTTTAATAGAGTCTATTTTTGGACAAAATATTTTCAAAACAAAATGATCCCCATTAAAATAAGGGAGATCTGGACATAAGAAAGAAAAACAGAATGATTTCAAAAGGGGAAAACTGTATTTGCATGTTAGTTTTATTATTAAAAGATATCTTAAAAATAAACTACGCTTAATGTCTCGAATTTTATGGTTTCTTTGATGGGTATGATCGTACTCCCAAACTGAAAAGAAGACGGTAGTGATAGGTCGAGTTTTTAAATTGTATTATAGATTTCTTTCCATTTTTGTCGATTAGAATTGAAGGCATGTTGTCTGGTGTCTTTTTAAATGGCAGATTGCATAAAGCTGAACAGCTGAGAACAGCACTGAAACAAGAGCATGCTCCCATACATCCCTTCTAACAATAACATGAGAGAAATCTGAAAAGGGCGGGTGACGCTTGTTCTTTAAATGTTCTGATTGGTGACGAATCAAAATCAAAATTTATGTTGGTTTTCGACTAACTCAACTTTGAGGCATCCCTATCCTCTGCCAACTATTTGTTTATTTGGTGGAACCTGCGCACATAGGAGTATTTGGCCAATAAAACCGGACAAAAACCAAAATTAGAAACTTTGCCGATCATTATTTTAAATCCGCTGTACTTCAAGCTAGATAACTATTCTATCACTTGGCAACCCTAAGATTTTCACCAGGTGTTTCCCCACTTTCGTACGCTAGTCGGAATCTGGAATTGGTTGAAATTGCATTTATTTGTTCTGGACGCTTTTCATTCTGAGTCTTCGGTTTTCTAGTTTCTTTATTTAATATAATGCGGTATAGGAAAATTAACTTTAGAAGATGTAAAAGGAAGGTATGTAGCTCATTTTAACATCTTGCTGCGTTGATTTACTTTAAAAATTGTAATTTTCTTACTGTGTGAAATGAAGTAAAATTTGCGTGTTCATTTTTGCTTCAAATTTAAAAAAAAATAAGGTTTATGTTTACTTTCCAGGTCGAGTCGGGGTGTGTTTTCTATATGGGCATAACATTCAGACTGTCTTCTATTACATACTGTAAAAACATCTTCCGCCTAATTCCGCTATTTTGTTTTTTCTAAGTTTAAATTTAGCAAGTGAACTAGGCTTAATATTTTCAAGTTAGTAGATTTTGTTATTTATCTTCCAGATTGTTGTCGAACTGTGAAATTCTTTACGAGAAGAGATTTTTATGACATCTTAAAAGAATTTAAGGCATAAAATTGGAAAAAAAATGTATACTATTGGAGGAAAATCTCGCGGAATTAACAAAATGCCCAGATAATTAAAAACTCGAATAAGTCGTGCTTTGGAAGCATTTTAAACTCGACTTCAAACTAAAATGAACATCCTCTAGTTATAAAGATGAACGTTTTCTGAAAAAAATATGCACAGTGGCTGAATTATTCAATTGAACTACCTTTCTGGTTACGTACCGAATCACCAGGGAGATCATTAAAGGACTTTAAAGAACTATGTGACCGTAGTAAGCTTCGAAAAACTAAGGAATTGCAAGAGCAGGTGCCTGTTCAGGAACTAACATATGCAGCTGTAGTCAACCAACGTACTACAGGAAATAGTGACGCATCGAAAATAATAAGAAATAGTTTCTTCGCCAATTAGGGCAACCAAGCTTCGGAAAAATATACCAACAGCCAAGCTGTTGCTGAAAAACACACCCCTTAAAAAGCTCTCGCTATCTTTGTCGAAGGAGACTTCACTAAAAGGCAATGGGAAGTGATATACAATGCTAATAAAAATATCTATTCCTGTTATTCTATTATAAGAAATGCTAAAAAAGAATGCTACCCGGATGAAGAGTCAATACAAGTGTCAGAAACTTCCTCTGAAATCAAACTTCAAGCACTGCTTGATCACACGGCATTGCGACTGTATAAGTATATAGCACAAGATGCAGAAACGTGCTCAGAGGAAGAAACTCAAAATATAGTACAGATATCCAAATGGGGATGCGATGGATCCCAGCAAACACAAAATGAACAAAAGCTTGAAAACAGTACCGATAGTGACGCAAATATTTTTCAAAGCTCACTAGTTCCTTTAAGATTAACTGTTGTTATTGAAGGAGAAGAAAAAAAAGTGTTATGGCAAAACCCAGTCCTTTCCTCTGTTATATTTTGCCGGCCCGTACGCATCCGCTTTGTAAGGGAGTCAAAAGATGCAACCAAAGAGGATATTGCATAAATGAAACCAAGCCTCACAGCTTACAGAAACAAATTTGTCCACTATTAACGCAGCAGGCAAAATAAAGCATACTCTACTGCTAATGATGATTGATGGAAAAGTCTGTAATGCAGCTACAGATACTGCTTCAACAATGAGGTGTTATATTTGTAGACAGACGTCAAAAGATTTTAACAAATTAATTAAAACAACCGCTAATGTGGATGCATTGAAGTTTGGTCTCTCAACTCTTCACGCTAGGATCCGTTTCTTGGAAACTTTACTGCAATTGGCTTATAAAATACCAAAAAAAAAGTGGCAAACACGATCTCCTGAGGAAAAACAAGTTGTGAAAGAAACGAAAGAGCATATTCAAAGAAGAAATGGGCCTCTGAGTAGATGTTCCCAAAGTTGTATTTGGAAATACTGATGATGGAAACATATCAAGATTTTTTTGATCCTAAATGCTCTGCTCGAATCACCGGTGTCGATGTACAACTAGTCAATCGGTTTAAAGTTATCTTAGACGTGATTTCAAGTGGATTCAGTATTGACGTTAAACAATTCGACTCTTTTGCTCAAGATACTGCAAAACTGTGCATACATTTGTATGGTTGGCATCCTATGACTCCAACTGTGCATAAAATTGTGATGCATGGAGCTGAAGTCACTGCTCAAGCAATACTACCAATAGACCAATTATCAGAGGAGACAACGGAAGCTCGCAATAAGCATTTCCGGCAGTACAGATTAAATTTTCCTCGAAAATTTTCCCGAGTGGATTGCAATAGAGACAAATTACGCAGATTATTACTCAGTTCTGACCCCTATTTAAGCTGTAGCAGACCCAGGCAACAAAGAAAAATAAAGATATTTTCCACAGCACTTCAGAAGAAGCACTTCATATGATGATCGCAGATACACCCTATTCCTGATGCGCAATATTTTAATTGCGATTAATGCATAGAAGACAATGAAGATAGCTCTGTTTTTTAAGAAATTCTATTTTGTGCTTCAAATAAACACCTTATTGTGATTAAATAGTACATTTTAATCCATTATCTGACGAAAAAACCCATCAAATAATTTTGTTTGGTTTTTTTCATGCAAATACTCCTATGTGCTGCGATACGAATGGAATGGGGCTACTCTTTTGGTTAAGACTAACAAAAACGGTTCACGTTTGCATTAGATGCTGCTTTGACAATCAAGAACTGAATATTGTCGCAGGGTATCGGTGGATGAAACCAGTTCCATCTCTACAGCTTCGGCTAGGGCTTCGTGACTCACTTCATGAAGAAAAGCTATAGTGGCTAGGTCAACATAACACCGATTCATTTAAAAAACATTGCATTGTTTTTATGAGCCAGAGATGGGAAGATGTGGTATCACATCCACTGCGTAAAGAAAGAGTTCCAATCCATGACTTATTCCATTTTTCTCGGTTGATTTTTTTGTTATTTTATGAAGTTGAAGGATTGTTAGAAACAAAAAAACAAAAAAAAAAAAGCAAAAAAGAACAAGTAGATACACTTCCTCACCATCAACGATCACGCTCTGTTGAGATTGTTTTTTTTTTCGATGGCGGTTCAAATATTTTTTCAATCTGTTTCTTTTTTTTTTTTTTAATGACTTCAAGTCCAAACGTAAGGAGAAACTCATTATTAAGGTGTCGTTTATTACACACTTTAGATAACCATTTCTTCTGGGGCACTCTGATGTTGAGAAGTCAAATATGACCATATTGCTCTAGCACGCAGTCGTTCTGGTGTATCCAAAGATAGTACAAATGTCTCAGAGCCATTTCAGTTCACCATTAAAGATCCCCATATTTGAATTGTTGAATATTTTAAAACTATGGACTATTTCTTTCAGGCTCTCCATTAGTTTCATTACAACCTGTTCATTACACAAGTATGTTCACAAACCAAACGAAAATTTGTTGATTCGCAAAAACCGTGAACTGTCTTTCAGTGCACATAAAAAATCCTTTTAATGCACTCCTTTTTTCAGATCTGTTGTAAATATAGGCTAGCTTTTTTTTTTGTTTTGAAAACGAGACCTAATATTAGAAAAAAAATGGAATAATGTTGGTTAATATTTCCAAGTGCATCCCTATTTTTCAGTCTTTCTGCTAGAATGATGTTTCAATAAGTACAACCATTCGATAATATTACACCTAAAGTGTAAAACGAAGCACTTTTCATTCATAGTTTCCCGCTGAGACTGTACGTTTAATATGACGAGCCTGGATAATATCATTTTCTTTTGCAAAAAAAAAATGAGTAAACTCTCATTTTCATTAAGTATTCTTTGTTTCTCTTCTCGTCCTTCATTGGATAGTTTAATCTTAAATACAAAATCGTCTGATATCAAAAATAAATCTCTATCCAGAATAAAACTCGGTAGGTAATTTTCCAGTCGAAAAACAAAATTCGGCCCAAAATTCATCAATTTAAAAGGTATAGATACGTAGAGGAAAAAATGTTTGCGTTACTTGCATAGGGCTGTCAAGTATTGGTCTATTTTTTTTCTTCATGACCGGCATGTTTTCACAACACACATAACTTAAAGAAACACACATTATAGTCTTATTATATCATTTTTTGCTGCTTTTTTAGAATAGAATCTTTTATATTGTTTTGAAAAGTGTTTTGTCCCATTTTTTTCAAAAATTGAATTTTCTGATTATTTGTTTGTTTTGCGATTGCAAAATAACTAAAGAATCTACTGACTTCTGGGCTTAATTGAGGCCAATAAATTTTACTGTAACCAGATATCCAGATCTTAACTTGTATTGTAGGAATTTATGTGAATATTTGACCTGAAATGTGATCAAAGTTTAATTTTTCCATTTTTTGCAAAAAAAATGTTCAGTTTTTAAAATACGATGCATCAAAAACTATTGGTCGTACAGAACCCACTTGACCTTAAGTTGTTCAAAATGTAATGTGCTTCACATTTAGCATCAAAAGTTATTAAGTTTAGGAGTTAAAAAGGAAAAACTGAAAAAAGTCAGAAAATTTCGCAGTTTTTCGCAAATTACGCAACTAGCACGGGTTTTTGAAAACTACAAACTTAGATTTCTAGTACCTTAACTGATCGAAGCAACATATTAAACAACAAGGACTACTTCGTGCTTTGCGATTTTATCCCCCCTCCCCTTTTTTTGTATAATATCTCTGGACTATTGAGTGTTCTTTCTATTACCCCCCACTTTGATAATGCTTATTTTATTTTAATTAAATGAAACATAAGCAAGCCTTTAACGTTAATATAAACTCTATAAAGAGAAAAATTACATGACACGTGCACTTTCGCAAAAAATAATCAATACGCTATTTAAAACATAATAAAACACTTTTTTTTTCTTTTTGCTTTTTGTCATAATGTTTTTTTGTATTTACGTAAAAATGTAAAGTCATGATGAAACTTTTAGAGAATCTCTTGTTAGATTTATTTGATCTTCATATTTAATTAAAATTGCTTTGCGGAAAAAAACACTTTTATCAGGCATGGTGCACTTAGTTTACGACAAAAGAAGAATTATTAGAAGCATTTATTTTTTTCAGTGTGCTGGTTTTACGTTCAGTTTTTAAGTAAAAAATATATCGCTCCATTTTCTTTTCCTATGAAGCGGAAAATGAATAAAACGGTAGCATGATGCTGAAGTTCAATATTTCTATTAACATTTTAATTTGTTTAATACCGAAGGCATTTTATATTTTTTGTTAATGTAATGAAAATTGGTAGTTATAGCACTAAACCAAGATATCCGAATTTTTTGGTTCTTTTCATTTTCGGTATTTGCTTAAAAAATGCATATTGAAGTAAACCGATGTAGTTGTCCGCCCCAGAATATGTCAAAAATCTTAAAGCTTTGTCTAAAAATAATTCAGTTATTTGTTTATGTAAACTTCACCAATGGGGGGTTTACATAAATCCCACATTGGTTTAATTTGTTTATTTTTAAGTCATGAGATTGTGATTTTTTAAAAATTGATTTGTACACTTGATATATAATGCAATTTTACATGAGATGATCATTTTTCGTTTTATTTTTCAAAAATATTGAGATTTACCTAACGGAAAACGGCAATTAAATATGTTTGATTATGCTCATGTTAACCATAATGTTTGTTACCTTTTCGTTAATAGCACACATTTATTATCAATTAAATTATTCGTTAAAACGTAAAAGGGACGATAAATGTAAAACAAAATATACTTTAATTATTGCTAGTTGTAAAATACTAATAGTCGTTACTAAAACTGTTTTATCGTTTTCTTGAAAGCAAATTGAGAATAATTTCCGAACAAGCAATGTTTTAAATTTTTTGGTGACAAAAAAAAAAAAAAAAAAACTTTTTGTGTTGTCAGTAGCGTAAAAAAAATTGTATTGTTCAAAAATAATCCTTAAAATAGCTTAGTCAAAACATATGCTCTTCTACATGTTTTTTATTAATAGCGTCTTTCATCCAAGTTTGTTTGAAGCAAATACGCTATTAGTTTTTTTAACTTATATCGACGCTTACTTTCCCCGTAGGTGCTAATGTTATAGATTATTTAACTGTAAAAAAAATGCTCAAATTAAAAAAAAATATTCTGTGGATGGTTGTTCATCAAGAGCTTTTTCCAACTTTGTTTGGTTGAAGTAAATTCATTTTGGAGTGCGGAATTTGTATTTGCCTGAAATTTTCTCGAAGGTGCTAAGGTTATGTATTTTTTGAACTGTTCAAAATTGAACGACAAATTGTTCAAATCAAAAAGTGAGATATGTTAATGACGTGTCCTCGCCGAGATCTTTTGAACAAAAAAAAAGAGTTTATTCGAATCGGAATAATCATTCAAAAGTTACTAAGGGAGACGTACACACTGACATACTTTCCCTATCTAAATACCCAATTTTCGAATTTTAAATTTTGCTTAATTTATTTAATTATTTTATTCATTTTTGACTTTTTTTCGTTTACAGACTTATTACATTTTTTTTTTCTTTTTAATTTTTTTATGGGAAAGTAGGCGAAAAAGCAATACAATCCCTTGAAAATTGTTAGATCACACATGTTAAGTCTTCTGCTCGAGAGTTAAGTGACGTCATTATTTTATGGA
This sequence comes from Uloborus diversus, assembly GCF_026930045.1. Classification (NCBI taxonomy): domain Eukaryota; kingdom Metazoa; phylum Arthropoda; class Arachnida; order Araneae; family Uloboridae; genus Uloborus; species Uloborus diversus. The sequence goes on along the minus strand of NC_072736.1, from coordinate 154,398,439 downwards.
TATTCTTGCGAAAAATTATTTAGAATACCAAAAAAATCGCCCGTTAAGGTGTTATGGGTGAAAATATTGCTTTGAAATTTGAACGAAGCAATTGCGTGCTTGGTGATATTTTAATAGTTGAAATTTTAACCCTATCTCCAGTGGTTTAACCCCTCCAGTAGAGAGAGTGCATTGTTGACCACTTTTTTGTTTCTTCTGTCTCCTAAAATGACAGTCTTGCCAGTAAAGCAGTTAAGTTACCGGATCTAGTCCAGCCTTATCAAAAGAAAGCACACTCTCTCTACTGCACGTCACTCTCTACTGCACGTCAATGCACTCTCTCTACTGCACGTCAATGCACTCTCTCTACTGCACGTCAAACATTACCAAAATATATTTATATCAAATTATCATGCCGCGGCGCGAGTTTCAATGTTGGTAACGTCAGAAGCGTTAGTCTATCAGTGAATTCGCTATTATATATATGAGGATGTCCTCCACTTTTTGGAGAAAAAAAGGTGGGAATAATATGGACAATGGGAAGAGCTGGTTAAAAGACATTAAAATATGTAATATTCCAAAGTTCCAGGTTGACTGCATGCACATAGTGGTGAGATATTTATCTTGAATTGGTATAGAGGGTGTTCCGTTTTTACCTGCAAGACCTTTATTTTTGCAACCGATAATCCTAGATGCATATACTTCCAATTTCAAAAATGTTCAAATTCAGTCGCAGAGTTACGATATTGAAAGTTTTAAGCAAAAATACAAATGAGTCAAAAATACAAAATTTAACTTTTTATCCGATCTCTAGGTCCCCTATCTTATATTTAGGGAAATAATCTCTATTGAAAAATAATTCTAACAAAAAAACGTTTTACATTAGTGCGATCAAATTCACCGAGATATGAAACGCAGCGTTTTGTGACTTACACCACTTTACACTGCTGTCACTAACACATTTTGGGGGAAAATATAGTGGTTAACAAGTGTTGAAAATAATATGTGTGCATAGAGGGTGGTTTTTGAAATTATTCGAGGTTTTGATGTGTGTTTTTGCGTATCATGGTAAAACATTTGCATTTAATTTTGAATAGCAATGAAAAATATAAATATATATATATTTTTTTTTACTTCGGGACAACCTATCATTCTTCGATACAAAGGTCGATAAGTTCCAATCTCATCTTCTGTATGGTCCCTTAAAACTTTGAACTCGAATATCTCCTTGAGTTTTGGTCATACAATGTCACATTCTTTGTGTTAGTAATAACTTTCAATGTAGAATATTTCTCTAAATATAGTTAACGGACCTGGGGCCCGTATAAAAAGGTAAATTTTCTATTTTTTGATTTATTTATATTTTTGATTCACATTTTCAATATCTTAACCTTGCATCTGATTTTGAACATTTTTGCAATTGGAAGTATGTATCTAGGACTAACGGTTGCGAAAATAGAGGTCTTGCGGGTGAAACTGGAAGATCCAGTATATATGAACGAAATGAACATGTGCACTAAGAAATTGCATCAAGACTTCTGACCAAACTATATTTGAAGATAAAAAAATGTCCAAAAACCATGAAAAATTAAAGAAAACATGCACATACGATAATTTATTACACTATATTTTACTATAGTATATCTTACTGTATTATATCTTACTATAGTATAACTTGTTATAAAATATATTGTTTGACTTTTTCTTTCTATACTATATTTAAAAAATCGAATCTGGATAAAAATCGAACAGTTGGTTGATGGTTAGAAAAATACGGGTTTAACAACATAATACTATAGTTTTAGCCATTATACTAAATCGCCGCATGTTTACTCCAAATACAAGGATATTTAATTTAAGGAAACAAATTGTATAATTTGAATGAAGTCACATCATTATTGGTCTAAAACTTTGATCTAAACATGCTTTTTTTTATTAATTTTTATTTTCTCAGAAGCTTAAATATACATATTAAACAAACTAACTAAATGATCAGTGACCGATAATTTGTGATCTATAAAATCATACAAATAAAATTACTTTTTCATGTTACCAAACTTCTTACACTGGAAAATGAATTCCAGTACTAACATAGAGCAAAATATAAGAAGTAAAATCCAAATAATAATTTCCAGATACTTTTTTAAATCATGTTTTTACGTCACAACTAAATTAGCGATGTCATCTCGCCGTGGAATGCTGCATAGCTCATAACGTATTCGCGTAACATAAGGTGGAAATCTTCAAGAAAATATGCATTACAACACATAATAAAACCTTACCTTATCTTTTTAAATGAATAAAAATTTATAAATAAACATTTCTGAAATATAGGCAGGGCAATAGTTTTCGTACAATTTTCATCAATTTTGTCTGGTCATGCCTTTATACGAATTTCTTATATTTTTGAGTGTTTTTTCCTCCGAATTTCAACCATCGAAATCTCCACGGGATGTCATGCAAAAAATGAAATTAAGTTAAATTAATATGGGTTTATATAACATTTCTTCGTGTTCATTATTCAGTCAACATCAGTATTTTTACTCTGCTGACACAGAAATTGTTTTTCTAAAGGTGGAAATGATCCACGTCAAAAACATGTTTCTTCAAAAGTTGTCTCACAGATATAAATAACAGCAGTACAAACAACTTGCAGCACAAGTACCTCCTACAGAAGGAAACTATATTGAAAATCATCGTATGACTCTTCAAGAAAATCGACATAGCTGAAGGGATATGAGACAAAAAATGTACTTGTTCGTGGGGATAAATTTTCCATACAAAAACATGAGATCGGAAACGGATTCTCATGTTCAATTCATGAACGTAATATATCTTTCATTTTATCAGGGGCTTTGAAATGGAATAAACTGAATGACATTTAGAAGCTAAAAACAAAATGCGAAAAAAAGTGTATTGTTGATGTTTGAGAATTTATGGAAAATGAAATAATTTTCTTCGACAGTGCCAAAAGGTATATTGAAGTTTTAAAATATGAGCTGATAGTTATTTTACTCGTCCAAAAAATTGGAAAAAATCTGAATGAGATAATAATATAAACGTCCTTATCTTTACTAATAATAAAGCTGAAAGTATGTCTGGATGTCTGGATCTCTTTGACGCGGATAGCGCCTAGACCATTCGGCCGATTTTCATGAAATTTGGCACAAAGTTAGTTTGTAACATGGGGTTTGCACCTCGAAGCGATTTTTAAAAACTCGATTTTTTTTTCTTTTTCTATTCCAATTTTAAGAAAATGTTACCGAGCAAATTATCACAACGTGGAAGAGTAAATTACGAAATTATCATAACGTGAAACCGTAACATTGCGAGCAAATGAACATAGCAAATTGGCGAGAAATTCGTCATCCATTATTTGTAAATATACAGGCGAACCAAATGGCCTTTTAATTTTTAACTACGGGCAAATCCGTGTTGGTACCACTAGTAATAAAATAAATTAGAAAATTAAATTAAAAGAAGTACATTGAATTCATAATTAGAAAAAAATCCCTCTTCTCGCAGAAAAAGAGTTTTTCTAAGTCTGTCTGTAGTAGATCCGTATGAAATTTTATTATTCCGGATTGTAGCGTAGCGGAATGCAAACTTAAGGTTATTTCATTATAACGATGTTAATTTAGCCTAATACCATTAAATGTCTTCGAATATAGGCAATAAAATAAAATTGATTCGAAAAATAATTTTTAATAGTTTAAAAGAGTTAATAGATATTTCTTAAAGTTTAAAACAATTTACTTAAAATGTACTTTTGAGTAATTCGAACAAATATATATACTACAAAATACATTTACTTTCTTTTCTTTGACGAGGTTTTACATACAATAAGAGTAGGAGGCAGCCTTGCAGATGGGTTTTAGCAAATGGAACCTATCATAGACATAAAAAAAATCAATTTACACTTAAATAAAAAATAAAGTCTATTGCGTATTATTCATGCAAATGTGAATCATAATTTTATAAAAAAATAAACGATTTATAGTTTGGAAATATAAATTCAGAAACATTTTTTTTAAAGAGAAAACGTTATTTGATGACGATCCCACAGAGAAAAATGTCTTACAGATGAATACGTATTTTCTTAATCTAGGGAAATATTTGTATTCAGAGTAAATAAAATAATCACAAATTAGCAAGTCCTTTAAAATTTAATTAAAATATTGCGTTGAAATTGTGTTCTAAATCCTCAAGAGATGGAATTGAATTCGTGCTTTGAAAAAATAATTAGTTTTATGCTCATCACGATTCAAAACTTACGCCATTATTGTATTTAACTTTTACTTTTCTGCTGTAAACTGTACCTATTAACCAGATGTTAGATTATTTTTGTTCATTTGTATTATACAAAATTAATTATATGTATATTTATAATTTAATATGTATATTTTAAATTGTATATTTATATGTAGTACAGATATTTTTGTATTAGAGCAAAAAAAAAAAAAAAAAAAAACAGTAAATTACTGTGTAAAGAAAAATAAAAATAAATTGAACTGAAGATGAAACCATAAGATAAAAAATACAAAATCAAAGTATGATTAACAAAATATTTTCCGCCTTTTAGTTTCACTTATAACACGTATTTAGTTTTTAGAAAATTTTCTTAGAAATTACTCTTAGAAAATGGCTATTACGGAAATTGTCTATTGAGTATAAGCAGTTTTTTTCTATTTTTGTCAGATAAAATTTCGTTGCTTTACTGGCTATAAAAAACAACCTTGCATTGAAACATTAACTATATATATCATCATCACTTTCAGTCATTGTTAATCCACTGCTGGATGAAGGTCTTTTCCAACTGCTTCCAAATTTTACAACTATATATATATATATATATATATATATATATATATATATATATATATATATATATATATATATATATATATATATATATATATATATATATATATATATATATATATATATATATATATATATATATATATATATATATAAAGTAGCTTTTATTTTCTTTTACAAAGTAAAGGAAGTATTGTATTCACGAAAAATTTTTGGCCTTAATTTCCATTTTGCTCGCCCTCGAATGAATGTTGAGTGTTTTTTTTCAACCTGACCACACGTGGATATTTGTCTAAGAACGTATAGATACCCGAAATATCCATTTTAACGAACCCCGAATTAATTACAACGAGTTTTCTCGTGACGTCTGTATGTACGTATGTATGTGCGTATGTCTCTCGCATAACTCGAAAACGGTATGTCCTAGAAAGTTTAAATTTGGTACATAGACTCCTAATGGGGTCTAGTTGTGCACCTTCCCTTTTGGTTGCATTCAGCTGTTCCTAAGGGGGTCTTTTACACCTTTTTGGGGAGAAATCATTGTTAATTTCGATGCAAACTCAAGTGGTGTTATAACTTGGCAAACCCTTGGAGACGTATCGTCAAGCTTTTGGTCGCCCTGTTTTTTCGCCAACTTGGCGACAAAAATTAGCTTTTTTTTTTCTTTTAATAAATTTGGTCTTGTTTTGGCCACTATTGGCGATATTTAGAGAGTTAACCATTGAATCGCATTAAAATGTCTAATATTGGGATAATTAACCAGTATAAAATGTTTTTTTTTGCTTCAGTTCGCAAGAAACTTGTCACAAAAATATTTAAAATGTTTCTTTGTTTACTCCAAGGCATCTATAACTATTATCATTAAATTGGCGTAAAAGGAAATGATGTAATGCACACATAAGCTCGTTTGTTAAAGTCAAGGCCATGTCACACGTAACGAAATTCGCTCAACCTACCCGTTCAACTTCAAACTTTCATTCAACTTTCTCTTGGAGAAGTTGAACAGGGTTGCCAGGCTCTCAAACGATGGGTTGATCCTAAACGTGGCTTCTGTCTACCATTTTAGGCGAGTTAGCACAATGTACTCTGAGCAATGTTTTTTGGATTTAATGGGTTTTTTTTTTTTCTCAGTTTATTTCAAAGCTGTAAATAAATTACAGTTTTGAAAGTTGCAATCTTTCAAAATTATAAAAAAGGGATTTATAAACATCTTGATTTTACTAGCTCAATGCAGCGATAACAGCCCTTTTACCTAATAACTATGAGTAAAAGCAGGCCTGGATCTATAAATTTTGATCCCCCCTCCCCCGATAAGAATTGAATAAAAACATGGAAGCTTTTCTTCACTTTTTTTTAAATTCAATATTATTATTTATTTATGTTTTACCTCGCTATTTTAATTTTCATACAAAGGTTTTTTCTTTTTTTGACGTATTTTGCTTTTGAGGGAGTGTGAAATTCTTCACTCCTGATTTTTCTTTTTCTCATTTTACGTATAAGTTCATTACAAAATCAATGGATTATAAAAAAAAATTACATTAAAAAATGTAAAGATGTGACAAAAATGTAAAGATACAGAAAGATGAATATGTTTTATTCATCTTTCTGGATCTAATAGTAAGGTTTTTTTTTTTTTTTTTTTGCAAATGTAGGTAACTCTTATGTGATTATTACGTTTTATACACTTTGATTTAGTCTTGCTGCTTTTCATAATGTATTTAAAAGTGTTTTTGAATAATTTTATTTGAAACGGTCATTTTCGTGGCTCATGTTAAGGTAATTCTATGTATTATTTCACATTTGCTGATTTTCCAAAATAATTTTTTTTAATTATCCTGATACTTTACAGAAATGTCCCAAATGTGTTTGCAACGTTAGGGTTTAACTGTATTCGTTTATTCAAAAAGTTTTCCAATTTCTTGGGTCCTTGCCCCCCCCCCCCCCCACCTGCGGGCATGCAGATCTGGACCTGAGTAAAAGTCGATATTTATAAATAACTTGTCTATTAATGTAAAAGTTGTGATTTTTAAACCATTAAACTTGTCTACCACTTTAAAATATGTGACAAAAATTTAATAACAGCAATTATAGATCTAGTAAATGGACATTTCTAAGTTATTACTTTTGAACACTTATCTGCCGAAAAAACTGACTAAAAAAATTGTATTTACTATAAAATTACTACAACAAATGATTCTCAGTTTAAAATACTTTGATTTCATACACTAAAGGAAAATTTTCGACTGTTTTAGATAAAAAAATATATGTATAGTAAAAAATAACAAACTGAATGTTGATTCAACAAGCTGCGTGTCTGTAGAATGAGAGAGATGAATAAAAGAGCTACTATTAGTATAGGATAAAAAGTTTTGGAAATAGCAGTATATTGAATAGTAACAATAATAATGACTATTTATTCCTTAAAGTTTTTAAAGCTGAAAGTGCAAGGCAATGCATACATTTTTCTAGTTTAATTTGCAAACTTTAATAAAATTTGCATCTTTATTCAAAATTTACATTTATTTCCACTCTAAATCTTTTCTCCTCAATGCACACAGTGTGAAAATACTAATTTCAAACCCTTTTGCACACCTTGTCCATTTCTAAGTTTGGAATGGATCAATTCAAAACTGGAGAATATCCTCTCTATTGGTGCTGAACAGGGGTATATTGTTTTGTCTAAAACTTTCCCATCATACTTTTTCCGGGACATCCTGAATTTAGAGATAACCGCTACAAAAGCTATTCGAGTTGGTATTTAAGTTTTTGACACTTATGTCTTTGGTTGTATCAAGGAACTATTAGTTCCTCTATAAACAGAGAATATTTATATTAGAGAAAAAATTAAGAACATAAAAAAATGTAAATAGCACTATTCTAAATATTTAGATATTAATATACTTAACTATTGAGTGATGATCAACTTAGTTTCACTTTTACTCAAAAGAAAAGAGACATTTCATAAATCCTTTCCCAGTAAGACTGTTGATTGATAAAATTAATTGTATCTAATTGTTACAAATAAATTAAGTTATTAAAAAGTTTAAAACAAAACTATGTTGAAAACAAGATGTAACAGTGTTAATATCTATAACTACTTTTACAGTGTAACAAATGTCATGTCAAACACAGTTTTTTTTTTTTTTTTTTGTCAAAAACTCAACCTTGTCTAAGTATTATTATTTTGCTATTGAATGTAGACCAAGTGTAGTTGTTAAAATAGAAATCTTTTTAGCAATGCACAAAAAGTGAAACAACAAAATTTTCTACTTTTATATATACATGCTATTGTTTTTATGTGAAACCTCTGTACATGATCCATTCTATTTTATCTTTCCAACACATGCACATGAAATTTATTACTTTAAAAAAATCAAAACTTAAATTTTTAAATAGTGAAGAGAATAAATTACTTATTGCATAGTTTATAAGTTACATAGAACGTAAGAATACTAACTTTTCTACTGATTTAGGCAGGTTTGTACTACTTTTCATAGTTTGAAACATTGGACTTAAAATGGTTCTATTGATTAAATTGAGTCATGCAGGTACATTCAATTAAGTAAGAAATTGTGAGTTGTTTTATTTTTGTTCTCTGAAAAGAACAATGCTTCATAGATGTTTTTACAGAGCATACTGAAAAAACATTATCTTTTATAATCTATACCAAGAAAGGAAAAAAAAATAGTTCATTTTTCTTAGTATTCAATTCTTTAGAGAAACTGACACATAAAATTTATACATAAACTTTATTTACAATAAGTTACATACACATACACTCATACGTATTAATATATAATTTCAATTACATTTCAAAGTTCAACAATAATTAACTTCGGCCTGGTACAAACAGTTTTTGACTGCAACCTCTATAACTGCATCTGTACACAATAACATGAAATTCTTTCTCCCATAATCTAAAATTATGAAAACAAATTAGACAAGTATATGTAACATGAATATTATACAGGGAGGAGGACAAGCAAAGTACCCCTAGCTTTTATGAAATCAATGTATTACCGTAAAGTATAGGCATGGTATGTGTGCTGTTTTTAAACAATCAACCAATTGCTTCACTTGAACGCAGTTGATGGATGTTTTGATTTTCCGACCCAGGATCATGTGAGTTCACGCCACCGCCCAGGAGGAGGAACATGCTCGCAGAGGTTAATTATGTAAAATAGAGAGGGTCGGATATAAATAAAGTTGATTTCGGGAACCAGTAGTAGAAGCAAAAAACCCAACGAGTAGGGTCCTAACACAGCTCGTCTTTGCGAAAAGCATAATTTGAATTCAATATGTCAAAATGCAATTTTTCATTTTATTTATTCATTTTGATGAAATATGCATACAATATACGTTTACCTCTTCTAGGGGCAGGGTAGGCAAATGTACTAAATTTATATTAAAAGTAATATTCTAAAGATGATTTGCAATAACAGATCACTGTATCTGCGATATAAAGAAATAACTTCAAGTTTAAAAAAAAAGCTACATTTTAAAGAACAAGCATTAAGGCAGATGTATTACATTAGTTGAAAAGCTTTTTTAAAGGTTTTGTTTCAAGCATAAGTAGCTATTCAACCAATTTCAACTAAAAGTCTCTTCTCTGATTACTGTTCTTAGGAACATCAAGTAAAATCAAGTAAACATTTCAAGTCAGAAGAAAACTTATCATCAGTAAGTTACCCCGCCCCCTAACCCAGAGCTAAGTCAGAACCACATGTAATCTACCAGACAGCCCGGTTATCATATCCAGAGACTGCAGTTTCGTTCTTATAAGAACTCATCAGTCCGGAAGACCCAATAACCGAGCTGGAGGCAGATGTCATCTCAACGATAACATCTGCCTCCAGTCTCTGGATGTGATAACCGGGTGTTTGGTATTTTACATGCAGAAGAAAACATAAGCAAAAGATGATAAATTGTAGCACAAAAATTGTGTTATTATTAATAACAATTGATCTATGATGTTTCTATATTTAAATGTTTCGGACACAGGAGCTAAACATTTATTTCATTTATTTATTTGTTTGTTTTTTGTGCATATTTCTATTGCATGAATTTGATTTATTAAAGAAAAGGAACTTGTGTTGCTGTTAAATGTTTGGAAAGTGAAGCTTATCTATGAATTAATTTTTAACTTTGTGTATGTGCAATGCAATATATCAACTTTGATGCACTGTAACTCTCACTGTAACACTGTAACTCAGTTGAATCTCAGACACCAAATTGTAATCACAGGTTCATATCATAAAAAGGTGCTACCTGTATTAATTTCATTTTTTTTCCACTCGGTCCCTCTTGAAATATTTCGCTTTAAACTTTGCGAAAATGCAATATTTGACCAACTTTAATGCCCTATAACTCTAGTACCAGTTCAGTCTCAGTCATCAAACTGTAATCATATTTTCATGTCAAAAGTGTTACCTGTATCAGTTTCATAATTTTTCACTCAGTCTCTTTTGAGATATTTGATTTTAAACTTTGCCAAAATTCAATTTTTTCCATTTTTGAAAAAGTTTGCAAAAAAAAAAAAAAAGGACGAAGTTCTCAAGTTTAAAATTTCTACAACAAGTAGTCCTATATTATATCTAAACAATGAAAAAAATTGGAGGAGCTGCGACTCTCCTCCTTTTACTAATTTTGTAGCATTAAAACTCGTATTTAATGATAATTTTCAGTTTGTAATTGTTAGTTTTTTGCTTCACCTTTCTCACCATTTAAATAATATTTTGCAAGCAAATCGTATCTAGAGCATCCTTCTGGTAATGTAGGATTTTGTTTTGTCCTGATAGCTGTAAAATTAACCGAGTTAGATGCATTTCCGTAAAACTTGTTTATGGTCCAAAAAACGGCAACTAAACAAACTTAAAATGGCGGGTTAAAAAAAAAGTATGAGCGTAAAAAATTTTCTTTCAACACTTTTGAACTCACCTAGTAGTGAGAATTAACTAATAAAAAAATTAGGAAAATCAAAAATGCCGAGCAACATGGCCTGGGTGATTTCTACTGGATTGACCATTACCGTTGCTCTTGCTTCAGATTGTTTACAAACATTCATTGATTTGGCAAGATTACACACTACGAGATTGGCGAATTTGGCAAGGAAATTCTTACGACGACTTTAAACTAGAAATCGAACTTTTAACACAATAATAAGGTGGAGGTTTATGATATATTACGTTTTATATTTGTTTTTAACAAAAATATAGTAATAATAACTCACCTGAAGTTATTCAGCAGTTTATTCCATTCCTTGCAAGCGTTGTTGATGTTGTTACAGGCGGCCATGTTGTATTTTGACGTCACAGGTCAGAGGATTGCTTCCTCCTGATTGGCTGAAAGTTGAGGTTGACCCAACTTTTTTGTCGAGAAGATAAAAAGTTGAACGGAATACGTTCAACCTCGGAAAGCATAGCACACGGGGATTTTCCGGTCGGAATTCGCTCTCGCGGTTGAGTCGAACCGAAGTTGATCGTCAGGTTGAACGAATTTCGCTACGTGTGACATGGCCTTTAGACTGCCTCGTAGGACTTCGTTGTGTACATTTTAGAAAACAATTTTCGCAAGGGAAATGTTTCTGCGTTTGACTATATGATCTTCATTTCTACGAAAGCATCTGTAAACCAGCTTACCCTTTTACTCGAATATAAATCTTATGAATGCCTAAATCAACGTCAATTCATCTTAGCAAAACTTATTATATTATTATTATTATATAAGTAGAATTATTTTTATACTTCAATATTATTCATTCATTTTTTTATTAGCAAAATTAAATTTGAAGCAATTTTTGAAACATAAGGTTTAAAGTTTTAGGTGAAAAAGTATTTTTCAAAAATCATTCATTTCGTTCATCCTAAGGTTTATATGTGCTTGTTTCATAGCAATGGAACAATCAATCGTTTTCAAAAGATATCCGAAATAAATAAAATTTGCAAATTATTAAATGGGAGATACATTTCCTTGTAATATTAAACAAATTGATAGGTTATTATGAAAAAGTTTACACCAGTCAAAAATACGGTCACATTTTTATAACAGGCAAAGGAAGATACAAATCAATGTTTCTGAAACTCGTGATTTAACAATATTGTATAGTTAATTCTTTTCTCCATGTGTCTCATATGTATGCAGAAACAGCAAACCTTAGTCACAGCGCGTAGTCATGCGCCTTAATCATTCAGTAGCGTACCTAGCACGGTTGACACCTGGGGTGGTAATTTGTGGTGTCACCCTCCCCCCCCCTACAGACGCAAGATAAAAAAAAGGTATGTAAACTTGAAATTCATGCAATTTTCAGAAACAACTACATTTGTGTTAGAACGAAATTTTAAGTGGGTTAATGCACAAAAACAAATAAGGGGGGGGGAGGAACCGGGGTTTACACCCCAGAAGATTTTCAAATTTGTAGTCTTAAAAATGCATTTTAGGTTCATATTTTTCAAAAATTTGCAATTCCACTTAGGGTATCATCCCCCAGACGGGTGACACCTGGAGCGGACCGCCGCCCCCCGTGAAACGCCGTAGTAACCTCACTGCCTTATTACCGTAAACATATATTTGATAAAAAATATAGAACTTGGTTTTGTGTGTCGTTTGAATCAACAGGCGCTGTTCTATGGTAGCATCTGTAATACACTATATGACCAAAAGTATTGGGACACTTTCAAAAATTCACATTTTTAAGGATTTCTCGAGAAATAAAAGACCAATTGCTTTGTAACTTTTGTCGCATAAAAGGTGTGTTTTAGCTGTCATTTTCTATTCAAAGTTAGACCCATCATTTAGGGTTTGGTTTCACCCATGCATTTAGAGAACCAGCAATAAATTGAGGAAAACAAAAATATTTTTAGATCATGGTTCATCGTGAATAGCTAAAAATAAGCTGTAAATTTCAGAAATTAGTTATCTTACAATGTACAATTATTTGATGTACTTTTGAGAAAATATCACTGATATTCATACAGATATAAGCATTTCTCTCAGAACAACGAAATTTATTTGAAGGCTTTTGGCTCATAACACGTAAAGTTTTCCATCAAAGCTTACCAAACTTTCCGAAAATTTGACAGCGCAAGATAAGTATAACATTAAAATTTGAAAGCAAAATGTTGAAATTTTGATAAAATATGGGCATTTAAAGCAATTAATTTTTCTCTGCGCATGCGCGAAAGGTAGCAATTTATAACTGTCATAATACAAACCCCAACTAGATTCTCCAACTCATAATAAAACTCCAGTTCAAAAACTTAAAAAATTCAGAAATTTGTCAGCGATATGATGAACCGAATTTGAATAGATCTTGGATAGGCGATTTTTTTACAACATTTGCTTGCAATCGCTTAGTATGATTCATGATAAAGACAGAATATTTGCAAACAATCCCTCACGATTCGTAGTCTGTCCAAGCGCTATTCAAGTTCAGCTTATTAGAACGCTGATAGCTTTTTTAATTTTTAAGATATTAAACTGAAATTTTATTATTAGTCGGAAAATCCAGTTGGGGCTTAGATTATGATTGTTATAAATTGCTATCTTTCGCGCATTTGCAGAGAAAAATTAATTTCTTTAAACGTTCATATTTCAACACATTTTCGATATTTAAACTTCCAATTTTAATATTATACTTCTCTTATGTGCTGTTAGGTTTTACGAAAGTTTGGTAAGCTTCGATGGAAAACTTTACGCGTTATGAGCCAAAAACCTTCAAATGAAATTCGTAGTTCTGGAAGAAATGCTTATATTTTAATGAATATCAGTGATATTTTCTCGAAAGTACGTAAGATAATTTGTACATAGTAAGGTAACTAATTTCTAAAACACAATGATTAAAAAAAAATTTTGTTTTCTTTAATTCAGGGCTGGTTAACTAAATGCATGGGTGACATAGGTTTAAATGGGAAATGACGGCTACAACATACCTTTTATGTGCAAAAGTTACTAAGCAATTGATCTTTTATTTCTCAAGAAATCCTTTAAAATGTGAATTTTTGAAACTGTCCCAATACTTTTGGTCATATAGTGTAGGTGCTCTATCTTAAAAAAGATAACGTGATCATTAAACTTCACATCAATTTCAGTGGGTGTCCTGCACCCCAGTGGAAAATTTCCATAATTTACTAAGAAAAAGTTTCTTTTTTACTGTTTTTTTTCTTACACTTTCTTAAGCCAAACATAATTATTGCTTTAAACTTTGTAAATCAACCAATTTAAGGAGTGATTTTTCCCAAATTATGACAAAAAATTTAATTTTTTTTCATATAAATATACTCACTTACATTAGTTGATGCATTCGGTACACATGGCATTAGAATATTTTTTGGCTCCGTTGGAAAATTACTTCTCAAATTGTATTTTTGTTTGATGCTTGACAGTGCTCTCTGATCCGCATAGTTCTTGACAAGTTAAAAGACCAAGCCTTAAATGAATGGTCTCCTCTTTTTTAGATACTTATTTGAGAATCTTTGATTATGAGCAGCAAAACACAGCAGTTGGTTGTAGCTATGTTTAAAAGAGACAAAAATACCAACATTGGCCATTTTTTTTTTTGTAAATCCATGCTGTAGAATAAACCGCTAACCAATAAATGCCTGCAGTTCATCTTTGCTGATATCATTGGCATTTCTTTATCGAATAACATTATATCTAATATGTTCAATAGGTATTAGTAGACTTCAATATAAAATTCTGAATGCTTTCATCGAATAAAATTGACAATGGTTCTGAAAGTGTTGAAATATTATGTTTCGTATTTTCCAGAAGTTTCTAAATAATGTTTTTTTCTGGTGTTCCTACGTTGGGACGATATTTTTCTATCATCCCTTTTGTTTGACCATCTTTTCCAATCAAAAAAGATTCCTTTTTACTACCAATTATTTCGTTATCTTCAAATAAATACTCAGTTTCACTATCAGGAATATGGCGACTATAATTTAACTCTATTATCAGGCTCCTCATCAGATTCATTTATCGATTGATCATCAGCAGAAACTTCATCCTGCAAATGTCTCATATCCTCATCATACGTCATTTAGCGTGACATTTTCGACGAAAATCAGAGAATCACAAGGACGCGCAAGGGGTGTTTCACACCCCACATAAGGAATTCCACGAAAACGCTGCAGGAACGCACATGATAAACATACCCCCCATTAGCAAGTGACCTTCAAACCAGCTACACCGAGTTTGATCCATTTTCAAGGAAGGGAACTTAAAAAGTTCGAATAATAAAGTTGTGTGGGGTTGTCAAGCACCTCATTACGTGTCCTCGCGGGTAAAAATCAACCACCAATTTGATAACACGTATACGTCACAAAATGAATCTTTAAAGGTAAATATAGTACCGGATAAGCTATAGTACTTATTAATACGGAAGCGGATTTTTTCTGCATCGAATATGAAACGAACTGTAATAACATATAGTTAGACTTTTTTCGTTACAGAACAAAATGACTTCATGCTGTTATTTTTTTGAAAAGCAATGATGGGTTTCCTGTATATTTTTACAATTGGATAATATTCCTTTGCATGTTTAATTAGCTGATTTTGAGAAAAACAATACAGCTGTTTTTTCATTGTAACAGGAAAATTAAAAAATACAAATTGAAATGTTTAAAATATTTTCTTCTCCGTGCGAAAGAAAACGTTTCGTTAGCAGTTGTCTTTACTCACAGACTAAAAAGATATTTGATCACAATTCAATTAAGTCTAACCAATTAATAAATTCTTACACTCCTTAGAATGTAAGATTTTGAATATTAACGATTCACATCGTTCGCAAACTTAGCTTTTATTTCAAAAGGGTGTATTATTATTTCATCAGGTATAGATTCGTAAATATTTCTTTAGTAAAAATCTGTTGGAGTTGGCATAAAACTAAATGGTTTTAATACAAATTACTTAGAACAAACTTGCTACTAAAAATACTACTAAATATTTTTCTTTTCAAGAATTACGAAGTAATATTAAATATATGAAAAAAAAAAGTATTTAGTGATAAGTTGTGAAATATTTGATTTTAACGTAAAGGTTTACTTTACAATGATTAATCAGCTTAGGCATCAGGGGGCATAAAAATGCTACAGAGAAATAGGTCTGGTTTGACGTATCCCGTGAGGACAGTGCCATATGAGGCAATGAGAAGCAAAGGGATGTAAGTGGCAAAATTAAAGATTTAGAGATAACCAGTAAAAATAGTAAAGGACCACATCCTCTGTCTTGAGACAAGGGAGAGTACTAGTAGCCCTGGTGGCTGCTGTACAGCATGATTTAGGAAAATAAAATCAATGAAAGCCTAGCTAGGACGTTATCCTTAAACGCGGTTTGCTCAAAAATTGGAAATGTCCACTTACATCCCTGATCTTCTCACTGCTTCATATGTCCTACAGTCAAGTGCGAACAAATCTGGTTCATTATTGTAACAGTTAACAATGTTAAAATTTAAACATTAGCTCTAAAACAACATTCTTGTCAAGTGTTTTGATATGCAATAGAGTTTAAAAAAATATATTATGTAAGAAAAAATAATCCAATTGGTTATTGCGCCATTCGTATTTTCGTATTTCAAAAAAAAAAAAAGGACAAAAATAAATAAATAAATAAATAAATAAAATTAAAAATTAAATAGCAACAATAACCATCCAAATACAAATCTTTTTTTCATGGGTTATAATCTCTATTCATAACGTTTCCTTAGATAGAAACTTCTTTATTTTACAACACGTTAAGTTTCGACAACCCAATATAATAATTAGGAGTCATTACCAGATGTGCCGATATTAGAAGCATGATTTGGTCCCCCTTGTAATCATTGCGCTTAAATGTCGAAGTACACCATTAAACATCTATGACCTAATTCCGAAAATGACTTTCGCAAAACCATTCCATTATCTGGAACTGTACATGACGAACTTCATAATACTTACAAATGTACGTTTAAAGTATTCACGCAATTATCTTTAAAGCACTACATTAACTCTACCTCCAAAACTGTTGAGTCATAAATATAAATGTCCAGAACGATGTTTCATTTTTGGGAAGATTTAACAGCAAATGGGTCATAATAATTTCAATACTTGTTTTTAAGAAAATGTTGCTGTTTTCAGTTGAAATCTTTGTCTAATATGATTAATATTCATTGCATATTCGTTGTTTTTACATTATGACTTGCATGTTATATAAGTGGAAAACTATTGTTTTGTTGATGCAAGTTTTTCTAATAGTACAAACAAGTCAATTGATATATGATTAACCAAAACTTTTTTTTAAACACACATTTTAATTTCTTGTCTAAATTCTTTAAAAAATTCATTCAGTTTTATTAATTTATTTATAAAAAAAATATACGTAGTGTATGTGGGTGTAGTATCCTCATACAAATCTATATTTTGGGTCGGGTCCTCTCCACGTTTGCTTTTGTACCCATAGATTTTGATAAGGAGTTTTTAAAGTATAAACAAAATTAAAGTTTCTTAGTTTTTTGAAACTGTAGCATGGCATAAAACTGCTCTACTCAATACAAAAAAGAAGTTCGAAAATTATATGAAATTTAAAAGTTGAACTATTTGTTTAATAAAATAATAAGTCATGATTCAACTATATCTGGGTTCACTAAAAATTATGTAAATCATGTCCGACTCCTTGGAAAAATGCTGTCCGAAATGCAAAATAATTTTCGTAGAACACTGATTTCTTCTCAATTTACACTCCTGTTTGGGAAAATTGCAACACCATGAAGGAAGCATCATAGTTGAAGAAAATTTAATACATAGTTGAGTGGTAATGGTACAAATAAATGATTACATTTTCAAACATAACAAACAATAAAAAGAGATAGAAATTAGTATTTTGTGTGGCCACCACGCGCCGCAATAAGAGCTGCTACACGACTCGGTATGAAGTGAAACAAAGTTTGAAAATCTGCCTGCGGAAGAGTATTCCATATTGTTTGTATGCGCAACCAAAGTTCGTCTCTCGAAGCAACAGGACGAGGATCACGAGCGAGACACCGCCCAACGAAATCCCACACATGTTCAATCGGTGACATATCCGGGGAATATGCAGGCCAAGGAAGAAGCTGTACCTGCTGCGAATCAAGGTAGGATTTGACCGTCCATGCGACATGAGGACAGGTATTATCTTGCTGGAATACAGCCCCTGGCAATCCTTGCAGGAAAATAATAGCTTGGGGTTGTAAAACTTCGTTTATGTATCGGGTAATAGTTCAAATTGCCCCCAATTCGTAGCAATTGTGATCGTCCATGATATGATATGGCACCCCAGACCTTAACTCCAGGTGTTCGTCCGCTCTGGCGTTCAATAATGCACTCCGGAATGTGTCGTTCATCGGCATAGCGCCTGACACGAATTCGGCCATCATGGTGCTACAAATTGAAGCGGGATTTGTCAGAAAAGACGACCTGTTGTCAATCAGCGCGCCAGCTCTTATGCACATTGGCCCATTGCAGACGCACGCGGCGATGGCTTTGCGTGAGAGAAATCCTGTATAAAGGAATCCTTGCACGCAGCCCACGCTGCAGCAGACGTCTCAGAATTGATGAAGCACACAATGAAACACCTGTAGCTGTTGACCCCTTTGCTGCCGATTATCTAGAAGAAGCTGTGCGGTCCTTCAGTGCCATACTCACCAAGTGTCTGTCATCGCGAGCTGACAGAATTTGACGTCACATTTCGGGGTCCACTCCCGGATTTCCGAGCTGTCCGACCCCAGTCCGTCCACTGCTTCCAAACACGCATGATTGTGCTGCTGTTACGCTGCACACAAGCGGCTACTGCACGATAAGACAATCCAGCTTCACGAAGGCCGACGGTTCTGCCCCGTTCAAACTCCGAAATTGCTCAAATTTCGATTTCTTTCGTCAAAGATGCATAGTCAAGATTCAGTTAACTTTTTCTCTAGCATATAACCACCGATAATCATACACACCTCGCTACAGCCGTCTATTTATATTCGGTTCGATCCGCCGTTCAGAGGGCGCTGCTCAGCGTACGCATGCGCTACCGGTTTGCAATTTTAATCATTTGCATATCATGCTCTACTTTACATTTCCTGCAAGTGTAGTATTCCGTAAAAAAAAAAAAAAAAAAAAAAAAAAAAAAAAAATAATAATCTGATAAAATGTGTTCGAATATTATATGAAATTTAGAAAGTTTGAACTAGTTGTTTCACTAAATGATAAGGCATGGTTCAACTATATCTGGGTCCACTAAAAATAATATAAAGCATATCTGACACCTTGGAATGTCTTAATTCAATTTCAGAATAACTACTATTAATGAATTACATTTTTATTTTAATGATTCTTCATTTTATTGTGCATAAGAAAGCAGAGTTGGTTTGCGAGGTATTTATTGAAAAAATGTTCAAATGTGGTTTGTTTTTCAACCAGAGGGGAAATTGTTCGTTTCCCAGCTTGTAATCATTAGTAAATTCAATCTGCTCTTAAATGTTTTAACTATATAAATACAAAGTAAGTATTTCATATAAAATATTTTTTACAACACATCTTCAGAAAAAAAAATCTTTAAAAAAAAAAGTGTTTTATTTGTTCTAAATTAAAATTTTTTACTTAACTGTTCAAATTTGAAATTATATTTTAGTATATTTAGGCGTACTAACGTATAAGACACAAGTTTAAAAAAACAGCTAAATAGTTTATCATATGTAGCTTCGGCAAAATATGAAAGGCACCAATTAAAAAACAAGCCGAAGTCTGAGATAATCCATTCTTAACTCTATAGGGTGGATTGTTTTCTAAATTTTACTATTGTAAAATTCATACTGTTAATGTGTGCATTGTTTGGTAGTTGCTACCTTTGAACTCAAATTAAAATGAATATCATTCCCAGGGTAACATAAATGGCCAATTAATGTTATAAAAGATATGAGCAGAAAATGAAATATTTTCTGATATGAATCATTTTTATTTTTATTTTTTTTTACGCTGAAATTTTTGACGAAAGACCCGGAGAGTTTTAACTTGTACGGGTTCAAGAAAATCCTTATTAATAATAATAAAAATAACTATTTTACTGGATTTTAGGTGAATTTTGTAATAACGTTCTAGGATTTTCAGAAATATTTTTTACAACTGTTAGCAAAATTACTTAACATAGGGTAACGACCCCAGTAATTGGCACTTTAAGAAATTGTACGTAAACTTACATCTGCTTTCATTACTCAGAAAAAAAATATTCACTTGCAAATATTTTTGTATCAAAGAATGTACATCTGTGCATCAATTTAGTTCACTAAAAGCAAAAATATTTGAATTGATATTTTTATAAAAATATATGCATAAAAAGTTACCAAAAGCACCGATAATTGGCACCTGATACCCCAGTATATGACACCTTGTGGTCCAGTAATTGGCATATGTTAATGGAACTAAAAAATAACTTTATTTTTCACTTTTAGATTGCAAACAAATTTTATCATTGTAAGAAACATAATTAATGTTAATTTAAAGTAGGTAATTTTACATAAATTAACGTTATATCACACATCTTGACGTTGAAAAAATATTTTAAAGAAATAAAAATAAATTTGGAGTGCTGCATAGAAACAAAATATCGAGATAATTGCTGCTTTATTAGTCGGTATGCAGTTTCGATTTTACGAATTTTTTTCGTCCCCACAGAAAAAGGAACATTGACTCGACGATTCTAAGAAACCACAAAAAATTAACCGATTCTCTACAGTCGCAATATCTAACTGATGGCCAAACATATTTGTTTTTTATTGTTTCTCTTAAAACGTTAACAGTATATTCTGTAGGATTCAAATCAATAGTAGAACCTGTATAATATTGTTGCTTAAAAAGTATCATAAAATCAAACTAGTGACATATTGCGCAACACATTAGTGTTTATAGGCACATGTGCCAATTACTGGAGACTAGCAAAACTGAAGCACCACTAAGTGGCATCCGTCATTATTTAAAAAATCCAAAAAGGGACAAAAATATATTTCTACCCACTTAAAGTAACACCTTTCAACTAAGCAAAACTTTTGACAAAGAAAATTTAAAATATTTTTTAAATCAGAATTTAATGGATTGATGCGCATGCTTCCCTTAAGCCAGAGGAAAAGCTTTTGCAACAAAAATGGCTGATTTGACACAGGCCACAATTGTTTATCTTTCCTACGCACTGCTACCATTTAGTAACATGCATGGAAGTTATAATCTTTAAAGTAAATGTACATTCAGTTGGTATATAGCCTTCTACTTTTAAAAGATTGGATACGAATCTTATTTTAGGACATTTTTGTTGGAAGTGACAATCACTGGTGACCTGCCAATTACTGGGAGTGTTACCCTAGTTTATTTTTGAAAGTAAATCATAATAAAAATATTATAATTAACGCATGTAACAATTCTTTATGTCGAGTAAAGTATTTTTTTCTTCTCAATATTTATTTCTTTCTTTTTTTAATCAATCCGTGAACCTTTTTACCAGACAGCGTGTCAAAGAAGGTTAAAAAACGTTGCTCTAATGGACTATTACTTTTTCTTAATGTTCAGAAAAAAATACGATTACAGTAAACATTTTTCATAAGCTATATTTTTTTCATCCACTATTTTTTTTTCTAAATGACAAAGATATGTAATATTGGAAAAAAAAATATTTTTTTTTAATTAGTGGTAAACTGACAAAATATTTAAGTTTTTCAAGTCTGAGAATATTTTATTTTATTCTGCTGCTGGGGGGGGGGGCGATTTTTCATTCATCTTGATGATTCACACTAATTGCCCTTAATTACAGCAAGTTTTTTTTGCTTCAGTATAAAAACAATTAAACTTTAAGGAAAGACAAAGTATAAAACGAGACATCAAATAAGTAGCTACGATGCAATACTTAATTGCTCAAAAGAAACTTGAAACGGTTTAGATTTTTTAAAACTTCTTTATACTTTCTTACCAAGTTTGCAATTAGTGGTATGTCTAAGTCGCATGCCAGTTCGTTTGTTAATGTTCTTAGTCTATTAAAACAGAAAAGAACTGCATTTGTTTTTGTATTTATTTCGTATCTCGCTTGATCTTTTTTCGGTTCTAAGCGATCTATTGTGTTAAAAAGTTTAACAATGTAGTAATTCGTTGTCTAAGATCATTTGTTTGCGTTATTAATTTTCTTGGAAATTAATGTAAATTAAAAGTTGTCTTTAATGTAAAGCTCTGAGAAACATTTTAAATAATGTGAAATTATTTCTTAAAATGCATGGATTTCATGAAAACCATAGTTACCTTACTATATTAAAAAAAAAAAAATAATAATGATGATTAACTTGCAGCAGGTAATAAATTCTTTGAAAAGCTAAAGCGTCGAAAATCGGACTGAGTTTTATATTCGATATTTTAAAATTTCTTGCAAATTTTTGTAATAATATAACGTTATAGTTTTAAATATATATTGACTGGTGGAAAACTTGTTATAGAAATTACTTGCATAATTTTTGCTTTCTTTTAATGAACTTATTTGAATTTTTTGTAGACGCCCAATATTGTAGGGTATTTTGATGCCTGAGATTTTGGCATAATCCCAAAACTTTGGGCATCATCGTTTATTTCTGGCATTTTTGGCAACGTAAAAATCTCGCTCGGAATATATTATTATTAGGAGCATCCAATTAAACCCACAAGCTAAACTAGTGTGGCATAAGGTTAAAGAACACATGGAGCTCGGGTAGGAACTGCGTTTCTGGGAGTTCGGAACCAAAAGCAAACGTATCGTACCACGTCATACCTACAAACGTGAATATATGCAATCTGCTTTTTTACTTCCTTTTCAAAAAAAAGAAGTATTGTATTCGCAAAGTATTTTTCACTCTTACTAGAGTTTTCTCGTGACGTCTTTATGTACGTACGTGCGTATGTATGTCGCACAACTCAAGAACGGTATATCCTGAAAAGTTGAAATTTGGTACGTAGACTCCTCGCGGGGTCTAGTTGTGCACCTCCTTTTCTGGTTGCATTCGGTTGTTTCTAAAGGGGTCTTTTGCCCCTTTTTGGGGAGAAATCGTTGTTAATTTCGATGTAAACAGAAGTGGTGTTATAATTTGGCAGACACTTGGCGATATAGCGCCAGTCTTTTGGTCACCAAGTTTTTTCGCCAACTTGGCGACATATTTGGCTTTTTTTTTAAATCTTGCTTCAATTTGGCCACTGTTGGTGATATTTAGAGAGTGAACTACTGAATCACATTAAAATTACCAATAATGGGGAAATGCTATTAAATTGGAGTAAAAGGAAGTCGTGTGATGCAGACATTAGCTGTTTTTTAAATACCTCTGTATTTGCTTTGCTGTATCTTGAATGCAGTTAATATTAATAGGTCAATGCTCAACGATGTTTCTAGTGGTGTTAGGCAATTTAACCTTCAGAAATAATTTTGCATATGGTTGTAAGCAGACCAAAGTTCTACGCTGCACCTTAATTCAGGTTATTCCCCATGTAAATAGCCCATGTCATAATTGGGACTCAGCATGGCTAGGGACGAGCCTCAATATTTTCAGCAGAAACTAGCACTATCTAAGTGTGTAGACGAATATATCTGTAATTGAAAATCTCATCTGAGGTTAAGTGAATTAGTACGACTGTTACCAGGAATAATAAGTGAAACTAGGATTAAGGCACATACAAACAATTTTTGCCGGGTGTATACTAGGATGGGTCGTTTATTATTATTATTATTTTTATTATTTGAAATGTTAAGGGGCAGAGGATTAAAAAGGTGCTAAATGGTCTCAAATTAACATGTGTGAAATTTTATTCCATTTTGATCCGGATTGAGTTTTAAGTTTTGATTTCCTTACCCTAATAGGATACGTTAAATGTAAGATCGCAATAATAATAAATGATACTTCGTTTACAGAAACAAGTGATCGAACTTTCAATTTGCACCTAGCCACCCTCACACTAGCCATTTTAGGTGTTAGAATAGGCTGAAATCAGTGAATTTGGTCAAACGCTTCCTGCCTACTGTGCAGCATAAATGAGTAAGAGATGCTGAAAATCTTCCTCTTCAAATGCAGCAGTCTTTTGAAATCCTATCCTAAGAAAAGTACCTAAGAAAATAATAAGAAACATTTTACCAAGCTAATAAACTGCTGTTTGACATTTCATCTTGCAAATGCAAATATATTAACAACTACATTGTTCTGGGGAAAAAAAAAGAAAACATGCGAGAGAGAGAGAGAGAGAGAGAAATTTCAGCTTCAGCCTCAAGAAAAATGTGAAGACACAGTTTTATTATCAATACTTCATCGCATCTATTCTATCGGATAGGATCAATGAGGATAGGTTCAAGGGACCTTTACAAGCTTCAAACTTCAAACGCTTATATTGATAAATTTACTACTACAAGCAATACGGTGGACTTAAATTTGCTTTCACGAACATGTGATAGATACAAAGTATCAGACAGGGCTGGAACAGCTATTGCTTCAGCAGTACTTTACCCCACCACTTCAGAAATTATTGAGAAAAAGCATGCTTTGTAGGAAGCGGCAAAATGTCTCATGTTCTATGGCTAACTCGTGCTAATTGAATTCTACTTTTGTCTGTTTCAGTGGAATCTCCTTCTGAAAATTTAATAATTGTTGCAATATAAATCGTCAAAGTTTATGCTCCAATCTGGTTTGCTATCAAAAGTTACCCTTTATGTGCAGATTGACTCGGCAATTGTTCAAAATAACTGCAACTAGATATGGATCCACTAAGTTGAAGTGCAAAATAGATCCAGTAATCCGAAGAAACAGTGTTTTCGCATGTTCTAAAAATTTATTTATTGCAACTCTAACAAACTTGGAACAGCACATCTGAGAATTGGCAGCCCGTTGGATTTCAGAAGCTCGTAGTGTTCAGCAAAATAGACTCCGACTGTTTCAAATTCTTTTTGTTAAGCTTGATGCAGAATCTTGCATTGATCTCAATGACAGGAAAAATGTGTCTTATCCATCAATACTGAAATCAATCTCTAAAGAAGATATTCAACTGTTTGTTTCAGGCAAAAAAGAACTGTTTACTACGCTTGTGGGGTCTTCGTGGTTCTGTGGTTGAAGCTTCGTCTTCTAAGCCGTAGGTCGTGGGTT
Organism: Uloborus diversus; assembly: GCF_026930045.1. Classification (NCBI taxonomy): domain Eukaryota; kingdom Metazoa; phylum Arthropoda; class Arachnida; order Araneae; family Uloboridae; genus Uloborus; species Uloborus diversus. The sequence goes on along the minus strand of NC_072736.1, from coordinate 154,373,523 downwards.
CGATTCTCGCCGGTGCCGTGGGTGTTATTTCCTTCTCTTGTGTTGTTAATCTTTCCTGTTTGTGTCCAGAGGCATGGCGCTTGGCAAGCAGTTCACTATGTATGTGAAGCTGTTTAGCTTCTAAATAAATAAATAAATAAGTAAATAGTACGCTAGAGAGAAGCATGGCATACACACAGGCTGTAGAAAGGCATGGGTGCCCACCAGAGGGTTTCGTGGCACAGACTGCAGCATTAAAATTTATAGGGGGTTGATTTTACAGGGTTTTTACCTTATTTTACTGGGTGTACTTCCCAGCATTGGGTGTATGTGGAGGGGGGGTGCACCATCGCCCTGGGGGAATGGGCACCCCATGGAAGTGCAGTTAAAATTGATATAACTTTCAATATTGACATATGTACCTTTTGCAAAAAGAGAAGCTTTAATAAATAGCCAACTGGAGTCCCGGAAACTTATGCCAAAACTATACAGTAAGAAGGACTTTCAAGCTTTTTTAAGAGGAATATTTTTAACTTTGTAAATTAATGATTATCATAAACATTTTTGCAAATAAATTATTAATGTTTGGACAACCTTAAATTGTTATAAATATTTGTAATGTCTTATGTCATCTGTTCTTTATATGCGATGTATATATTTTACTTCACAATTTTTTCATACATAATATGAATTCAAATATTATTAAATACTTTACAAAAAAATAATTTTTATTATCTCCCAAATTTACATAAATTTAGACACTTTACCCCATCTAAGGCCTAATAAATCTGTCATATAAGCAAGCAAATATATTTCTAGTTTGAACTGAAATTTCAAAGGTTACAGTACTATTCTGGATGTACAATACTTGGCATAATTTACATTCGGATGCCAGGATTTGCAAATATTAGATCAACATGCTTCACTTCAGCAATCAACCAATCTGTTGTTCAAGCAATGTTATTAAATTATTGCATACTTCATTTTGAAACATCATCTAGTGAGTTTAAATCTACCAAGCAGATGGATTTAAAACAAGAGAAATGTTATGAACTTCAGCAATGCCTAAAATATGATTAGATATTATTATTCTTTACACTAAGGAATTTAAAACACTAATTACTACTTAATTTCTTTTACAATGAAGGTTTTTCTTCTTTTTTTTGTTTTTTTTTTTTTTGTTTTGTCATTTTCACGTAAACTTATCTTATTTTGCCATAAAAATACATTTATTAACCTATAAGAACACGGACGGCGTACTGAGTACGCCACTCAGCGAGAAAGCAGCTAGGAATTTGAGAATAATCACTTGAACAACACCAGGGACATTATTTGCCATTTTTCCAAGGTCCGTTCAGTGGCGTACTTGTGTTTAAAGTCAAAACTTGCCTTTTTGTCTTGTTCTTTTTTTCCCCTTTTTCATAGAAACCACATGTGAATGTTCCAATTTTGTTTGCAAAAAGCATATAAAAATAACAAAATACAATTGTAAGAACTGCAATAATTGTTCAACAAATGCCAACAAGTTATCTCAATGATTAAAATATCATTTATACGTATATTTTTTTTTTACTTTAAATTCGTGAAATTTGCATATTATACGTTATCATCATATTTTACTATATTGTGATCGTATTCATATTACTTGTGTTCCTCTCTTCGTTCAATTAGATCTTTGCTATTTCTATAACGGTACTAGACATTGTATTAAATAGTGAAATCTCTAAAAATTGATAGTTAAGCTTTAAAGAAATGCTGGCGTACGGAATACGCAACCCGTGTTTTTATGTTAATTAAAACCGTCAGTGTTCTTAAAGTTTAAGTAACTTACTTTTTTTTATTTTGCATTCTTATAACATAAATTTATTATCTAAAGAGTTGTGACTTTTTTTCCATTGACTCCCTTAAAAAAGTCGGCAATATTGTCCATACTTTGTAGCAACTTGATCCTCAATGAAATGCTCCTATCAGCTCAATGGAGTTAGTTTGATTTACCATGCCTAGAATACTCTACAGTGCAACACATCCTTACCTTAGAGCAACGGCGAGACATCTTATCCTTATCCACCAAGCCTTATAAGGTAGGTGCGGGTAATAAGGCTTTTCTAAGGGAGATTTGAAATAAAATAAAAATTATGTATCCGAATCAACACATTTTAATAATTATTAAACATACAGATCAATTACTACGAGAAACTGACAAAAAATTCCCGGTTTTGCAGAAAACAAGCATGAGATATAACATTTTTTAAAACCTTGGCATTAGACCTTATTATACTATGGTAGGATAATAAGGCCTTAGAAATTTAACACTCTTAAATAATCAAATAAAGCTTCCAACATTGATAATTGAGATCGATTGTGATATATATGCTTTAATCATGCTTAAAGTCTTCAAAATGACAAAAACATTCTTTGTTTAACAACCGTCAGGGCACTCAAATTAATCTTTGTCATAGACTGTCACATCGACGCATTCCTTGTATTACCACTTGCCGCATTTTAGATATAGTCTTCATGTCATTTCATCTTATTCTCTCACATTACCAAATAGCATCGCTTTCTTTGGTATCATTTCATTCATTGAGGGTTTGCGTCTTTTTTATTTTCTTATCTTTCTTGTTTATGTCAAACAAGTCTTTAATGACTGGGATTCCCTGATAATTAATGAATTTTCTTCAAACAATTTGTGATTTTTTTTTCGTAATGTTCTCTCGTGTAGGCATAGGTTCCTAAACTGCTGTACTTTTTAATGGAGCGAACCGCGCATTGTCTTTTTCATCGTCCGAACTAGAACCGTAAACCATGTGGTAAAAATTGTCAGAAGGTCTGCTTGGGGTACTACTATAACACTGAACAAATTAATAAATAAGTCGTAACTACTTATAAACTTCCATAACATATTGAGGAAGATTTAAAATAACCTGTAAAACTGACAAACATTGTTGCAAAAACAAAGGAATATAATAAGGCCTACAATCAAATTTGGTAGGCCTTAATAGCCGCTGGCATCGTGCACAAAGAAGTACACTAAAGTACAATAATTGGTTTATATGTATAATTTAAACATCAGAGATAGATAGAAGCATTGACAACAGAAAACTGGAGCGCAAAACTATATTTCTAAAATATTACAAAAATTATTTAACATTTAGTCGGACTATTTTTTATTATTCGTGTTGCACAACTACTCCGCGCAACCGAATCGCGTTGCACTGGTTGCAACAAGTGAGCAACATGTCGCGACCAGTATGAAGTGCCATCTATGAGTGTTTGCTACCTATGAGTTCGTCCTTGAGTGGATACGAACATTTTGAATTTTATTTTTGTTGTTTAGGCATTATTATCAGACAGGCCTTAATACCCTTACCTACCTTACATATAGTTGATAATAATGAACTCTCATCGTTTTAAAGAAACAGTAGGATATCTTAAAGCAATTCCTGGGATTAAATGTCTTATTGTTGCTCTGATGCGTCAATAAGTTTTACAAACTGTACAACACACATTCTATTCATATCGGTGCTTTCAATGTGAAGACGCTCAGAAATAAAAATGTGTCAAATTTGTAATTAATTTAATTTTTTACTTTTATGTATGTGGTTTGTGCTCTGTATTGGACAACTTTGTTTGAAGGTTAATTAAGCATAGTTATTATTATAACTACAAAATTACCCGTCAAGGTATGACGGGTGAAAAATGCTTCTACATTTGAACGAAGCAATTGGCCGTTTGATGATATTTTGATAGTTGAAATTGTAACCCTAACCCCAGTGGATGAACCCTAAACTCCAGTAGATAGCGAATTGTTGTCCACTTTTTCATTTTTTTGTTCTTCTAAAATACTAGTAACACAGTTAAATTACCGGATCCAGTTCAGCCTTGTTAAAATAAAGCATTTAGTTGCATGTCTGAAATTGCCAAAAAAAAATTCATCAAGCTAAAAATAACTTACTGAACTTTTTATGCTTCGACAATAAAATAATGCCTTAATGTATGCTATGACGCGAGTTTCATTGTTAGTGACTCTAGAGCGTTACTCGATAAGTGATTTTTTCTATTATATATATACAGTGGCTCCCAAAAGTGTTCGTACACTTTAACATTTTTTAGTAAAACCCAAATAACGCGAAACTGAATTCAAATATGAAGTCCGATATTTTTTTGCATCATTCCTATGTCATTTTAAATAAAACCCTGTAATTTTTTCAAAATATTGACGGATCTCCTTTTTGAAATGGGTCAAAAAACGAAGAGATAGAGAAATAATACGCCACAAAAGTCATCGTACACTCAAATATTTTCGAATAAATTCATGATTAAACTTATCATAAGTCGTTTTTTTATTATTTTTGCATTGTGTTGACCCTTAAAAAACATTTGGCTTTTATTTTTTTGCTTATTTATTCCTTAATAATGTGCTTATTACTTTAAAATGGCTGGTATTCGTAAAAAAAAAACACAAACGCCATTCGAAATTTGAATTTTTTCTCACAGCAGCGGTAAATTGGTTTGAAATGTCTCTAAATTAGCTAATTTGTTACATTTTATAGTAAAGTGCTTGATAAAATGCTTTAAAGAAAAGAATGGGACCGAAAACAAGGCAAGAAAAGGTCAACCGGCAAAGTTGACAAAGCGTGATCGGAGATTTACAGTTAAAAAATTATGAAAAACACACATTTGAGTGCGGTAAACGTTTCTGCAGAGTTATATGAAAATATTTACGATTAATTTTCACCTAAAATTGTTCGCCAAGTTTTCTGATTAACTGAATTAAATGGACCCTCTTCCCGCAGAAATTTTCTTGGTCGTGCGAAAAACAAAAAGCTTACGCTTTTCGTCGCAAAATGATAAATAAGCTCAAAATTTTTTGGAATTACGCCTTAATTACAGATAAAAATGAACTCAACATTTTTGGTTAATTTGTTGTATAGTTGTATATAGAAGAAAAAATTAGGAACTTAATCTAAAGAACTTAGTTGGATCAGTAATTCAGGACGGTGAAGATGTTTTTGTGTGAGGGTGCATATCAGCATCAGGACTTAGTAGTTTGGAATTTTTTGATGAAATAATGAATCATGCTTTTCATTTAAATATTTTAAAAAATAATTTTGAACTCTCAGCCAAAAATTTGGTTTTCGGAAACAACTTTGTTTTTTATCAAGATAAAAATAAGAAGCACACGGTTTTCAACGTTTGCGTCTAGTGCCTCAAAAATTGTCCTAAAGTTTAGAAAATACCCCTTCAATATCCAGATTTGAACTTAATGTAACATATTTAGAGATATCTGAAGGTTAGATTACGAAAATACGGCTTTCAATCGAAAATAGAGCTAGAAACACTAAGACTCGAAGTGTGGTTGAACACTTACTCAGAAATTACGCCAAAAAAAAAAAGAAAGAAAGAAAACGGAATGAAATCTATTTCCAGACGTTTAAAAGGTGTTGTTGATACTGCATGATAATCTACTAAATAATAACTTAATAAAAAGTTAGATTATTCAACAATATATAGACATTTTTTAAAGTCTACAAAGACTTTTGAGAGATAAAATGTTCGTCACTTTTTGGTTTTTGATTTAAAAAAAATAAGTTTTAATATTTTTTAAAAATATTTCATGTAGTTTTGTTGAAACCTTTTCATAGATCTTATAATTAAATACCTATTCCGAAATATTAATTCTAACCAATGGATAGGGTCCTATTTCATTGAAAGTCTTAGGTGTACGAACACTTTTCGGAGCCACTGTATAAATATCAAAAGAACAATAAACAGACAAGGTTACAACACATATAAATGACAGAGATGAAGCCAGTACTATTCAGCAGTAGAAATTTTATCCCGTGGTAGAAAGACGAAAAATTTTATACTAAAACTAAGAATAGGATGTCCAGTTCCGAAAAAGTCAACATTCAGGATTACATTGGGCAAAAGCACCACATGTGATAATGAATGCAGATTTTTGGAACTAAGAACCTGAAACTAAGCACTCGGGTTTCGTCTCGGACATTTGAAGCCAAGGCTATCGATATTGTCCCTCCACCGTACCGTCAGCAAAAATCAAAAAGTCTTACCTATGTGTCCGGGTGTAAAAGTAAAATCCGCGTCCATCGGGCCATTTCCGTGCCAGTCGATAAAAATAAAAACAAAATCAATCCAATGAATGCAAAAACTAAATAATTCAAACATTTAGACGGTTACAGTGAAACGAAGTGTTGGTTAAAGGCAATGCTAGAGAAAATAGTATTTACGAGATTATTTGGGAAATGGTTTTCAAGTAGTTTATTTTTAAGTAGATTAATTTCTTGGTTGAATGCTGTAACTGTGTTGCAGATTCTTTTGATTCTGATGGCTTGCGAAACAATGATGCCAAAAAAGACTTTTTTACTGGGGCAAGAAGAAAAACTTTGCAGACAATTAACTAATTTCAATTCAATTCAATATCTTTGAAACTTATTCATATAAATTCTGATTTCCTCACCTTTTGATACAAAGGAAATGTGTTTCATCTGTCATCGTTTTAAAGACATCAAACAGAAGGTATTGAAGGAAATTTTGTAAGTTGCTGAAAGGTCTTTTCAAATGCACAATCACCAAACACGTCGTAACATTTTACTTTCAATTTCAGATCTTAAATTGAGTTTAGTCTCGGATTTTCAATTAGTTATGAAGGGAGTCTATCTCCTTAGAAAAATTTGGAAGAAACTTCATCTTGTGCAGAAAAAAAGTGCTCTTTCATACGATATAAAAGGTTAAGGGACGGAAATTTTCTTCCTCTCTTTAAAGCAAGTTAATGTTTAATTTTAGATTGAAAAATTAACTACAACAAATTAAAAATTAAAAATAAAAATAATAATAATAATTAAAAAAACATACACAATTAGGTGAGCATATCTTGGGTCCGAATTTAAAGGCAGTAGGTCCTATGAGGAATTAAAAATTACTGAATCACACGCACACATTCCAGCAAAACTTACTGTCATGCATAGTAACTTTCTGCCTATCCGGTTTACTTTAGGTCATTTTTTGTAAAAACATTTTGATGCTTTAACTTTAGTTAAGTATTTCTAGTCTATCGCAAATATTGTAAATAATTCATTATATTTTATCTATAATTAAATTATCTGCAATGAATTAAAATATATCATGCACCAAACTGTTGTGATGAATTAATTTAATCAAAATTGAGTTTTCTGTAAACTTGCGTTAAACTTTTGAAAGCTGGATGCTTCTGATTTGAGTACAGTGAAGTAGCGCAGAACGACAAACACATAAGCAACGTTTTAGTAAAACATTTTATAAAAGAAAACTACTTGATGCTAGTTCAGAGTCCGATTGGACAACATTCATTTACTTATTTTTGCTTATTAAAGGATACAATGAACTGAATAAATATGAGTTTTATTTCTTTGACTTCATCTACATCCTTTATATACTGTTTATCTGCAAAACATTCAGCATTTCAGCATATTGTATTGAACCTTTGCAACTAGCAATAACTAATTAGATTAAGAAAGAAAATTTAGAAGCTACGGTATTTACTGAACAAAGCAATTAATATACATGAACAAAGCACCTCCAGAATGGTAAATGTATGACCTGAGGTGGCAAGAGATTCAATGCTTTGTTTAGTTTCTTTGTTCGTTTAAAGGTGATTGTTTTACTATTGAATGAAAATGCTGCTTTAAATGATTTTAGGAGAGTTATTGTTTAGAATTTTCGTTTTGTAATTGCAGTGATAATTCTACAGTATATACGGTTAAGTCTCCAAATGCAGGATTAATTGTTAATGTTAAAAGCTTTAAACTAATGCTTTGCTATATTATAAATTACTGTATGAACAAAATGCCTTCGGAAAGGCTTGTTGATATTTGGTCGGTTGCGAATAACATTGAAATGGGTCTAAAATTTCACATATATATGATATAAGCATACATTTTGGTTCTTTTTTAGTCTCTATTTAGTGTATCAACTATGCAAAATAATGCCAACTACCAAACGGCACGACCTTGAGGGTCACGAATCTGGGCAACATTCTGGAATTCTAACACTTGCCACTAGATATCAGCCCAGGTAAAGTGGTTTGACTGCAAATGCACTAGTTTGGCACCAATGGAGGTCTAAGGTTGGTAGTTTAAAAAAAATTATGAAGCATGAACGATGCTTTATTAATAGAAAACAATGTGTCTAACGATTGAGCTAAAAAATAGCAATCAAATAAAACTGAAACACATTTGCTTAATCATCATAATCTCAGAAATATTATTTTTGAATTCAAGCTTCGGGGAGACCGGGGCCAGTAGGGATATTTTCGACGTTTTTGATCTAACCGTAAGATTTGAACTAATGTTAGTGCATCATTTAGTGCAACATATCCTTTCAGTAAATCTTGAGCAATAAATTTGTAAAACAATTATCAACATTTAAACTTTTTGTAATGACATGAAAGGGAATTAGCGTAGCCTCTAAGTATGTCTCAATTTGCCCCGTAGTGGGGCTAGTAGGCGGGCTCTTTTTAGAGACACATTAAAAAACTGTGTTAATCAGGAAAGATAAAACGTTGACCAACAGTAATATTTGGCCATATTAATCTTTGATTCGGTACAATGTGTAGCTCATATCCTACAGGCCTACTTTTTAAAGTAATATTTGGCCATATTAATCTTTGATTCGGTACAATGTGTAGCTCATATCCTACAGGCCTGTTTTTTTATAATAAATCATTATCATCGTTTGTTTCAAAATCTGATGTGCTGTTATTGCAAATAAAAAAAAGATTTTTTTTTTAATGGTACACTTGACATTGAGACTAGTTTTTAAGTGTCATGCATTGCAAACAGTCTTCTGCAGGGATAAAAACTTTGTATTGCTCCAATAAAATTATAAATATTCAATTTTTATCATCTCCAGAGCTATCCAAAACTTTCTTCTATCATTTTTTTAAATAACGTTGGTGTATTTTTTTTTTCACTTTTTGGCGTATCGGTACAGCTTTAATTTTGATTTGTCTTCTTTAAATTGTTTCTTTGATTTTCTTGCTGTTTAATTTGCTAGAATTTTCTCTTTAGGTGCGATTGCTAGAATCACAGGTTTTAATCCATTTACGAGCTGAGTGCTTATAGCTACCGCTATAGCAATGCTAATGTCAACTGCCATAGACTCATCTAATTAAATGAGACTTCTCATTTCGGAAGACTGATCTGCATTCTTACTATCATTGCCTAAATTTATTTCTGAAGTCATGGGTTTGAAAAAGCTTCATATTTATTATTTCCACTATCATCTTGGTCATCAAAGCTCTCTTCTTTGACTGATAATGGATCGGGGCAAGTAATGACACAATCACAACGTGCCTTCTTGACTATGTCACAGCTGGCCCCATGTTACGCCATTTGGAACTTTGCTCAGTAAGTTCCTAAATATTATCATGATCAACAAATGGAATGCATAGAATAACAGCTCAAAACATAGATATTTAAATATGTTAAGAAAGTTTTCACACCTCAGTATCCTTAGTGGCAAAGACATTTTCAAAGCAGGTCACAAAATTTACTTTTGCTGTAGAAAACACGATTCATATTTTTATCTTAAAAACAGTCTAACGCAGTACTTCCAAACTTGCGCAAGACACTGAGACCATGAACCTTATCTCTCACATGACGTGACAGGTGTTGAAACCCATTGGCTCAGTCAGAAGGCTCGATGGCACAACTAACCCCGGTCTCCCAAACATAAGATGCAATGCCTTTAGCACATCTCACACAAGATCATTTCTTAAAACCACCGCATTATGTCTATTTCTTAGCATTCAAAAAAGGGTTCACAGCATTTTCAACAGAAATAGTTTTAATCTTCATCAGACTGTTGTAACACTTTCTTTAAAGCTGTCTCCCGATTTCTCAGCTGGCTTACCTCCTACCCTAGTATTTCCTGGTTTTGCTATTCTTCTTGGCCCATTTTCTTTTCTTCCTTAGATATATTTCCTTTTTTATTTGACTTTCATTTCCTAACTATATTTTCCTTGCTCCAGTGCCGAAGCATTTTTCTTCGGTATATGAGTAAAAAATACTGTTTCAACGCAAGTTTTATTATAAAATACAATGTTTTCTTTGTATACTGCAATTTTCAAAACAAATTTCGATTTGTTGATTTTGAAAAAATTCAGTCATCTTAACCATTTCACTTTGCCCCAAACTCCCCTACGTTTAAGAAATAACAACGTTTAAGGTAAACATACCAATAGCGGCCATTGCTTCAGTAGTGGCCACTCCAAGGTTTAAAACGTACTTGCAGTGGCCACAGTAAAGTACATTTTTAAACTGTGCTTCAAGCATATTACTTACCTTTCTTGAATCTCAATGAGCGTATTATAGTTCAACTCTTACTTAATCATCCTATTTTCTAAAAATACCTGATTTTAATGTGTTCGGATTTTTATTCATTTTTTCCCAAACCTCAAATATAATCCATAGCGGCCACTCCAAAATCTGAAAATTTCAGTAGTGGCCATCTAACATTCTTAGATCCGAAGTATTTACATTACTTATTGTGAGTTCAAATAGCTGATGAATAAAATTGATTCAATATGATAGTTACATTAATTAGCAATACATTAATCACATTATTACTGTTAATTTCTTTCTTCAATGTATATAAGTATTGTTAAAGCTGCCACTACTGAAGCATTGGTCACTACCGGTGTGTTTATTTTACTTGCATGAGAAATTTCAGATCGCTGCATACACGTGTTTTGGGATTTCAAGGAACTGTTTTTTCAATGCAAAATAAGTGAGCTAATGGATGAAACGATATATACTTAAGTTTTCTTAGTTTTACTTTTCTTGTGCGATGGTATTTGATAGAAAGTATTCAACTAGATATCTTTGACTGATTGTGTCGTGCAGTTACAAAACCGGCCACCTCCAAAAAACTAAATTTTTAGGGAAAGCCATTTTACTGTTACATCAAGCATAATCGAGGTCAAAACTAAATCTCTTGGGTTTTTAGTGATATTAGGGATGGGTGTTGGAAAACGTTTATGTAAATGGTGGTGGTATGTGGAGGGGGGTATTTACACATATTTTTATTTTGGATTTGGCCGCTTTTGCAACTCATTTTGAAGTTGGCCGGTTTTGCTTCTAATTTGAACTTAAAAATTGTTGTACCAAATTTAGATATTGGGATTTTGGGGTGCGATAAACATAACTCTGAAGAATAAGACTATAATTTGAAAAATCAAACAGACCAGAACAGTTGACCAGAATTATTTTTAAGCATAATAAAATAATATAAAAAATAAAATAATATCAACATTCAAGAACTAGAGCCTCATACTCTTGCAGCATTATCGTCTTCAACAGGCTTACACATTTCTTTCTGATGTTCTTCATAACTACTGTTTTCTTCCTCTTCGCCTATGATTCCATCACCTTGAGCAGATAATGCCATCAAGATGTTTTTGTGAAAAAACAAGCGCTCATCAGTCTCCCAGTTTGACCCAAAATGTTTGGTCAGTAAGTTTTGGATTTCGCACACTTTCTGAGGCTTCTCCACTAAACCTGGAAATACACTCGTAACCTTACTGGTTGCAATGCTCTTCTTAGTCTTCACAACAGACTTTTTTGCTCCAACCTCAGATCTATAGAAAATCTCTCCTTGAACTAGAACATTATTAATCTGCTTGGTTATGAAAAATCTCTTCGTTGGTGCAAATTTGAAATGCCATTGTGCTGGGGGTTTGAGGATGGTACTGATGGTTCTCATCCAATCAAGATAGGTGTCGTAGTCTCTTTCTGGCTTGTACACTCTTCCACTTTCCAAGAGAATGTCGTCAAATTTTGAAGGCTGAACGAGGATCTCAATTTTTTTCAACTTCTCAATTTGGGCGAAAACACGATCTGGAGGAATGAATAAATGACCGGAAATGAGGAAAATGACTTCCACTTTTTTTTGGTGGGTTGGGGCGTAACAAGTCATCCAGTATTGAAGCATGAACATCATTGTTGTGTTTTTGTTTTGGCCACCACAGCCGTCAGCTACGCATCTGAGGACAGAGACTCCAGTGAAATCTGTATTCTGTAACCCACAAACTTTTCCATGATCGACAAAGCAAAGTGCACCACTAACCAATATTAAACACGGCGACTATGAAGCACAGGGAATGAACTGATGCAAACTGAAAAGGTACATTCCAGATCTGGATCGGCAGCGCCGTCTAGCGGATATGGACATGGCCGGTTTTGAAACTCACAGACGAGAGGATTTGGCCGGGTTTGCAGCACATCATGATTCTCAAATGCATATTAATTGAGGATTTTGTCGGATTTGCCGTGACTTTAGGTATCCAATAGGTGGAACATGTATCTTAGCACCCAAAACACTAAAAAAAACATGTTTCCAAAAATTGAGGAGTTGGCCGGTTTTGCAACTACACGACACGATTTTTCTACGCGTTATATATTTACGTTTTTTAGCAAATAAAATAACAAACACAATTACCAAATTACAGCAATCATTTAAAATTAATGCTTCGTGACTGATGCAATTTGTTTGATAAGAGTCGCTCTCATCTAATGAAAGCTAGTATCTTTAATTAGCATACTTATATTTCAAAAATAACTTTTAGAAACGATGAAAATTTATGGAAGTTCTTTCTTCAGCTTAATAATAATGATAGACCAATTAGTTCCTATTAGCAAAGTTAAAGTCGTAGTTAATGATACATAATTTCAAATCTTTATCTAGTAGATGGTATTTTGTTTAAATAAGGTAACATATCGATGAAGCTTTTTTTTATCGAAAACGATTATATTATTAGAATTCTGAATTTGGCCCCTATTAAGGATTTACTATTTAATCATGGTTATTCATGATTTTATTATGTTCAAAAGCACTTAAAATGAAATTTTAAAATATGATCTTTAAGATTTAAAAATTTTATCTATGATCTAAAGTGCTCTTACAAAAATAGATTTAACTAGTTGTTTTTAGTGTAGAGTCATTGTTTCCATACCCTAATAAAGGTGATTAATGAAATTTACTTTTGTTTACAAATACGGAAATGTCATCGAAGCTATAATCGCAAATGCAATCGGATGCTGAATCTAAAAAATTAATTTAATAAAAAAAAAGTAAATAAAACATAAACATAACCCTCTTCAGTAGTACTATAATTAGAAGTTGAACCTTTTTTTTCTGAAATTTCAATAGTATAATAAAATTAGATTCCATCTAATAGTCAATAAAATTCTCTTAAAATTAGTATTTGTTTCCCTAGCTATGCATTTATCTTTTTGTTTTATATTATTAATCAATGTATATGCTTTTTAGTCCACATAGAGCACGCGAAGCTGTGCCCTGTAAAGATAAATTTAAAAAAAATTAATATACTAAATATTTGATTAGTTTTGCTGAATCGAAAATACAAATATTTCTCCTAATCATTTATTTTTGAGAAGCTAAACGAAGTACGAAACGAAGAAGAAGAAGAAAGAAGAACGTCAGAACGTCTGACGAATTTAGAATGTTAGAATCTATTATACGAAGTTTTATAGGTTCTGTAACAGTGTACGAGTACAGGACCATTTAAAACATCTTTTTTGTCCAATTCCAGACATCCCATCATGTGCAGCTAGAGTGCTTGACTGGTGTAGCAATTAGGACATGAAGATACATTTTTGTCCCACCAACAGGAAACTACTAACTAGAAATCTAGTTAGTGTAGTCTGATCTTTTAGATTTGGTGTTGTGAGCCATATCACCATAGGTTTTCCACCCTTAGTGAAATAATTTTAGCTACGTCAGATAATTTGCCGTTGCCAAAGACGTCTCTCCCTCCCTTTGCCAAAGCGTAAACATAACAATAGGAATAAGTATCTTGAGCTATAAAACATTAATTCATAAAATTTTCAGAATTTAGAAACCTACACAACCACTCTTTGTTTGCGTTTATTTTGACTGCTAAAGCAATTTCTTTCTTTCTTTTTCTTCCGAAAAATATTTTACTTCCTTAAAAAAAGCAACAATTCTAATGCATGCATTTTAGCAACTTTTTAGCGAGTGATACAGTAATTAAGCAAAGGTCATAATTTCTAAGTAATACTCAATCTTAAACCTTTTTTTTTAATTTATCAAAGTTGGTATTAATTTTAGTGTTCTCATAGTTTGATGATAATACACAAGTTTAGTACTATGTATTTTAGCGTTCTCGTGAAAAGCATTAAGGTAAACATTAGTAAAGGCACCCATGTTGTCACAGTAAAATTGAAATATTTAAAGCATAACCAATGTTCTCGTGTTATGACACCCTTTCCATTTTCACTATTAAAAATTACTTGAAGTATACTATCAAATTAAACAGAAAAATAAGTTTAAAAAATTATCAATATACACAATAGCATCATTTTTTATGACTTTTTGTTAGCGTGATAGCAACTTCAATTGCCATTTTTGAAAACGCCTCATTTTTGGAGGGTTCTTCTTAATGGCAATTGTTTCTACCGTTTCTTTCAAATAGAGGAATACTGAAAAGTTAGATGGTGCAAGGTCTGGAAAGCGAGGTGGATTTAAAAGAAGTTTTCAAACAACCCCTACGAGTTTCTCAAGAGTCTCCAAGCAGCATGAGATTTTTTAAACCAGAACTACAGTATAACCCCTATTTAACGATTGTCAAGGGACTGGAAAAAAAATCGTTAAATCAAGGATATTGTTAAATCGAGGAGCATAGACATTCAAGGCAATCAAATCTGGACCAGTGAAATGTATCATTAAATTGAGGACATCATTAAATCGGATATCGATAAATCGAAGTTATACTGTGCTTGAGTTTGAGTTCTAGACCTCGAAGAGACGTTCTTCCAAAGTGATATTTACAATTCGCCTTCACGCTAGCAAGAAGTAAAAAGCAATGATGGTAGTTAAATCGTACCGAGAATATTGTTAAATACGTAGGTCAGTTAGAAAGTTAATTGCACTTTTTCGTAAATCTGTTCCGTCTAAGACAATTTTGATGAAATTCTGTGCCAATACTTAAGACATGTACCTTTATCGAGTGACGCAGCGGTTTCCCCAAGACACGTTTAGGTTTCTGATTATCAGTCGCAAACATGTCTCGACAGCTGCAAGTAGCGTCCAAATTGGAAATGCGTGCAATCATTCAATTTTGTGAGCAAAAAGGTGCAACTGCACTCAAATTTATGGGCAGTAGCATGAAGTTCACCGTGAAAATGCAATGTGACGTCAAGCTATAGTGAAACGGTGCAACTTGTTTGAGAATGGACGTGCAGATATTGACGACGCTGAGCGCGAGGGAAGACCAAGTTTAGGTGGGAAGTGTGGAACCATTTTCCCAAGCCACCCTAACCTTTCATCTCCTACCTTCGATGTTTTTGATCCCATGACAAGAACTTTCAAAGCGATGATACCATTTGAATGACGAAGTGAAAGCTGCAACCCAACAATGGTTATCGGACATTGGACGGGATTTCTTTGCAGAAGGCGTCGAAAAACTTGTACCACGCCTCAACAAATGCTTAAATAATGAAGGTGGTTACGCTAAAAAGTAGATTTTTAATCGAACTTTAAAACTACATTAAAGCTATTGTGAAATTTCAATATTTTTTTTTGTTTTGTTTTCTTGAGCAGTGCAACTAACTTTCTGACTGACCCTCGTAATTTTAAAACTGTATCATTTTCTACATTTTCTTAAACGGACCACAAACTTTTGAGAAGACCTAATATATACCGTTTGGAAAGTGCAAACTTTTCAACGTTTATTTCTTGAGCAACAAAAAATAAAGACACTTTTTATTTACTTTTGTGTAGGAAATGGCTAATGTATGTTAGACATTTTTTTCATACATCGCTATATTTACTAAACATTCTTATTAAATTCATAAGTTTTCTGTGTATCGAGCATTAAAAGTGCTCAAATGAGGCAGTAATGTGCAATGGGATGTGTGTAGATATTTTCATGATTTTAGTAAAATGTGTATAAAAGTTGCAGTCCCAGGAAAGCTTTCATTGATTTTTTTTTCGAAATCATGCTGTATAGCAGAATCTACCAAGGTCAGGACTATCTCCTATACCAAGACAGAAAAGAAGGTGACCTACCATTTGTACTGGTTATCTCCAAATTTTTAATTTTGGCCTTTACATATCTTTGCTTTTCACGTCCCCATATGTCCTTTCACCAAGTAAAAGTAATGAAAAGTATATCCCATAACGGCTATGCCTTTTGTGAATTATTTTCCGTTGGATTGTAAAGTGGGAGATTCTTATCATTTGTAAATGCAGTTTGTCTCTTAACGACTAATTTAAAATATTGGTCAACTTAATTCAATTTATGTTATGCTTTTCATTTCCACGCCATCTGTTGAATGCTTGGCAATAGTAATCAGAGTGTTCTATTAAAATGAAGGTCTTTCTCCAAACATTTAGTTTTTATTTTATTTTATTTTTGTGTGTCATATTTCTTTAACAAGATATTTGATATGAAGACATCCATCTTGGATCGGATCGCGTGTTTGTCTTTTCTGGCAAGATATTGCCTTTTGGTAATTTTTTACTGCGAGCAACTATTAATGGAATCAGAATTGTTAGTTGAGTGAAATATTCATTTGGTGAAGTTTGGCAATGTCCTTAAACTTTGCTAAGGTAACCCTAGCAACTTGTTCAATGTGACGTCACTGCAAAAATGAGAACCACGACTGAACGTCTTTTAAGATTACTTTTTTAAAACAGAAATTAAGTCAAAATTAAGAAAATAAATTAAGTCACACTCGATGTTTTCGACCATGCTCTTCCAGGAAAAAAAGAAAAATGGGAAGCAACCCTACTACTACAGACTCTTTTAATTCAAATATTGTTCAGGTTTTAAAATGACTTTTCATTAACAATATAATATCTACAAGAGCATCTTTCTGATCTATTTAGCATAATTTTCGAAAACGATTTTCAAAAACAAGCATGTCACTTTCTGACAACATTTAATACATTGCCTGAATATTTAGGAACAATTAGAAAAATTAGAATATTAGTCTTTTAAATTCTCGTTTAACAGATACTTTGGAGCAACATTAAAATTACATGCCCTAAGCATAAAAATGACATCGCTAATATAAATACATTATGATAAGACTAAGCATAACTTTAAAAATTAGCCGATGAGACATTTACATCTTAAAAATTTGATGCAATTATCGGTGAGCATAATACGTTAGCTTTCTATCGTTAATTGTGCATTATGAATTAAAGTAGCGAGGTATTCTTTAAAAGATTGAAATCAAATAAGTGAAAAAGCTCTAAACGTAATGACTTTAGTTATTTGATTATGTATGCAGTGTATACAGTGAAATAAAGTAGGAATAATTGTAACGAAAAGTTTATTTTAAATATATGGTTAACATATCATTCTCAATTAGTGAAATGCAAACAAATCTTAATCATAAATTTTAAATTTTCATTTCCAGATGATTATGTACAGAGGATACATTACAAAACAGCTGGCATTGGAAAAGCATATTACTCAAAGTTTCTAATTCACGTAATTTAGCTTAAAATCGGTTAATGGATTCATAAATTTTATTCATAATAAATATCGTACAAAAAAGACTAAATAATAATATTATTAAAGAATATATACTTTAATACAAGAAACAATGATCGAGAAATGAATGAGATATAAAGTGCAAAATAAGTGCACGTAATTTTAAGATTAGGAGGTACGGGTAAGAGGAGTTAAGAAAACATGGTTGTGGATTTTTTTTTCTTTTTTTTTGGCACCAGTGATCACAAAACATCCGCTAAAGTTTTTAAAAATTATGCGAATAAACAAATGTGTGCACAAACACTAGCAATGCCTTTTAACCTTTAAAATATACCACCAAAAAAAAACCCCTCAAATACATAAAAAAATTCATTAAATTATCATACAAATTCACTAAACTCACAATAAAATTAAAATACAGATGTATATTTGTCGTAAAATTTCTAAAAAACATAGGTAATTTTTTCAGAAATTCCAATTTTACGTTTTTAAATTTTTAATTAAAAAGGAAAATATTACCAGCATAACTTTATAGTTCAGTTACTTCAATGTATAACTTAATTATAAAATAATATTTTTCAAAGAACTTATTCAACGGAGCTTTTTAAAGTTGTATTTAGGAAAAATGCATTTTTGTCTTTCATTACATTAAAAAAAAAGGATTTGTGTCATGATTTCTTAATATTTCAATCATTTTTTCGTATTAAATTTGAAAAGAAAAACACCATTTGGTGCAAACTAAACTCAGGATCAATATCTACGGTTCCCATCGTAGTTTACGTGGTTGGAAGTTTAGATGTTCCGAAGATGTGGTCAAACGAGCGCTGAACCCGCAAGGTTTAGCTCTCAAGCTTGCCTAGTGCTTTTTTCATCGACCAATTAAAGGAATGAAACTTAGCCGATTGTGCCCAACCAGGGATTCGAACCTGGGTCTTAGGCATGGAAGCGTGAAGAGCTAACTACCATTGAACCAAATGGCTTAAATGCTGCATTTTCACCTAACGATAAATATCGAATTCCCGAAAAATAATCGCAAAACAATAACGTTCTGAAAAGCTTCTTGCTCAGTATTACATATTTTCTCTCTAAAATTTTCCCCAACAAATTGTACTTAAAAAAAGTCACTAGCGACAGTGTTTCTTTCTTTCTTGTTTTTTAAATTTACTAAAAAACATTCATTTCCTTCCTATTTGTATCGAATGTCATTGATTGAATTGCGCTTAAATGCTCGGTGAACTGTTTTACTTTTTCTTCAGTTTAATTTATACACTTAACATTAAAATGCTATTAAAGAGCAATCTTTGGGGGGGGGGAGAAAGGGAAACCTCTACCGCATCATTAAATGCAAAAAACGAACAAAAATGAAACACACTGATACTGGTTTTGATTTGTCAAGCCCGATTTCTCAAAAAGAAAAAAAAAGCAATTACGGGAAGAAATTTACAAACCTCATTAATACGTTCAGAGAAAAAAAATTGTATTTCTGTTTTGTTAAATAGATTCTACTTTTTCCTAAATATTTTTAAAGCGGTTACGCCACGAAAGTATTTCATATGCAATACATACAGGGTGGTTATAAAACAGCGTGAGGTGTTCAAAGGCCTCTAGCAAGTGAAGTATTCGACGAAACATTGCCAAATTTCATAGGCGTACATAGCAGATCATGGTATTTCGATTTCTACAATAAAAAAAATGGTACCAAAATTCACCACTAGTGGGGAATTTCGGCACTGCAAAAGTGTATTACTTGCGAATACTGAACAATTAAATGCCAAAAAAATGCAGCACACATCAAGTTTTGGCACAAATAATTGTTGCTTACAAATGGGGTTCAATAAAACCAACAAGAAATTTCAATTTGTAACAAGAGAAGAATTTTACTAAAAGTCATCAGGAAGAAATTTCGGCGCAGCAGCAAGGATTTCTTTCTGAATAATATTAATGTAAGATTGTGCACCACCCCATGTTAGGCTTAGGTGCTAAGTGTATAGCGACAACATTTCTTTGATAGCAGTTTTATTAGTCATGCATTTCCTACACTGTAAAAACGATTCAGAAACGTTGCTGAAAAATAATGGGCAGCTGATGTGCCCAATTTCTTCCAGTAACATATCTTGGAAACATCAGGAACGCTTTCCGCTAAAAGTCAGTAACCTTTCTGAAATTAACCTTGAAACTTTATGAAGAAGTGCGAAGCCTTCTTTAACTTTAAAGAAACTTTATGAAGAAGTGCGAAATCTTCTCTGTTAAAGCCAGTCATGTCTCTAGAACCTTCTAGAAAAATTAAGTAGGTTTAGTGTAATTGATTAGAACCTTCCTAATTTATCAAGAAGGCTCCATAAAAATCAGAGCGACCAAGGCCAAAGCTTTGCAAGAAGGAACCAAGCATGTCTCTTGCCTGCAATTCCTGCCTTGCAAAGCTGTAGCTGTCCATTGACATTTTCGTTCTCATTGAGAGCTTAGTCAACCTGGACAGGCCGAAAGCAATCTTTGGTCGATACACTTAATAAACACAATTATTTAATCTTTAAACTGGTTGCTAAAAATATTTTCCACAACAGTGAAAAGTCTGCACGCGTGCAACTTGTAGCTATTCAGGAAACTTTTTTGTGATAATACTTGTTTTTATGGGGAAATAGGTGAAAACGTGGGAAATCCCGAGACGTTCCACGGAAATAACCAGTAACGTTTCGGAATTTTTTTACAGTGTACGGTATGGAGACCGTGGTCGCCCAATGTTTCACTTTGTGATTTTTAACCATAGGGATTTCGTAACGGTTGTGTTACGAAATGTTATTAGCGACATGTTCCCGATATCTCAACTTTCAAAAGTAGAAAAATGTTACAGGTAGGCGAAATTAATCCCCCCCCCCCAGAAGTGTGGAAAATATTGTGCATTGTATGCAGTACCAGGAAAATCTCGATGTTGGTCATATTGAAACACATTTGTTGGTAAAAATTATATTTTGTGAACAAAATTGATGCATATTTTATGAGTTAGCATTAAATCCTTCAATAGTCACAGTAATACATTTTTCGACGTCAAAATTTCCCCTTGTGGCGATTTTTAGTACTATTATTTTTTATTTCAGAAATAGAAATCCCATGGTTTATTGTGTATGCCCATGGAATTTGGCAATGTTTAGTTCAATACTTCCCTCGCTAGAGGGCCCCGAACAGCTAACGTTATTTTATAACCACTCTGTATATTTTAGCATGAAGAAGTGTATCATTATAGTTTGAAAAATAGTTAAATGAGTAGTTAATATTGTGCGGAACCAAATTTTCAGCTCTGTAGCTAACCTGCACGGTTCTGTTCCATGCTTTCATAATGTTAAAGACTATCAACTCAACCGCCGCATGTGAAGTTCGCTCAGTGATACGCTTTTTGTCAGCAAGAAACCCCTGCAGAAATTCATCAACAGATTTGCGAAGTGTACGGTGGTACTGCTATGAGTGAAAGTAAAGTGCGTAAATAGGTTATAGAACTCAAAGATTGCCGTGACAATGTTCATGATGAGGAGCGCCTCGGTCGCCCTTCTTTGATTTGATGGCTTTTGTGGAAGCGAAATCTTTGCAATTCCATAGATGAATTTCTGCATCAGAGAGGTTCCTTGATCATTACTGACAAAAACGGTATCACTAAGCGAACCTCACATGCGGCGGGCTTAGTTGATAGTCTGACAACGTTCATGATGAGGAGCGCCTCGGTCGCCCTTCTTTGATTTGATGGCTTTTGTGGAAGTGAAATCTTCGCAGTTCCATAGATGAATTTCTGCATCAGAGAGGTTCCTTGATCATTGCTGGCAAAAACGGTATCACTAAGCGAACCTCACATGCGGCGGGCTAGTTGATAGTCTTAAACATTATGAAAGCATAAAACCGAACCGTACAAGTTAGTTACACAACGGAAAATGAGCACAGTTGTTCCCAATGTATGCCGGTACACGTGTTCGTTTCATTATGCGCGCGATCTACTGGTGTCTAAAAAAACGGACCTTACTTAAAAAACACGCCTCGTATTAAGAGGAGCTCGATGTAACGCTTAAAAATGCAATTGAAGCGCAAATGAAGTGGGCCGCTATTGTGAATAATTTTTGTTTCTTTCCCTTATAATTTTTTTAGAGATTTCTATTCGTATACATACAGTAAAAGCTATTTAGTTCTTTCAAAAAAATTGAAGAGAATAAGAAGAAAGTTAATGTAACTGACTATTTTTTGGTTACTCTATTTTCGTTGTAGAAAAATGTAAGACATTTTTTTTTCTCTCTTTTCGTTTTTCTTTTTTTTTTCTACTATCCGTTTGAGCATAGGTGACGCGAAATTAATATTATTACTTTCTAGACCAAAAAAAGAAGCTCTTCAACAAAAAATGTAATCGATACACGCTATTTAGTGTGGGAAAATAGAGTGCCATTTTCTTTCTTTGGTTTTTGAAAAAAAATCAAATTTTACGTTTGGGGACAAAGTAAATTAGTTTAAGGAGTACTTCAATCAATTTCTTTTATGTTGAACCGCATAGGTTGTTATAATCCGCTAAAACCTGCGAAAGTATTTTTTTTCCCTAACCAACAAAAATTTACGAACGGATTTTACAACTTAATACCCTCAATTAATTTGAGACAACATATTCTGACAGAACGGAAAATTTTTCCATGTAATTTCAAAAGTTTATGAAAATAATTAATGTTTTAAGCTGAATGGAGAATGTTCTACTTGCTTTTCCATTGCGCAGCAAGCAGAACTTAACAAAGCATGCATTCAATTTCAAGGTCAATTAAATGTGAACTAACTAACTTAACATATGAAAAAAATAAATATTTTAAATGTAATCCCTGTCTTTACACGTAATTTACCGACTTTCAAAGAGTAATCGGAAAAAGTTAAATTTGAAGCAAAACTGTTTGCAACGTCTTTCTACCACCCTTATCATACTAGGCCCCATAAAGAAGACTGGTCAATCAGTCGCATCAGGGACCACATTCATAGAAAATAAATGTCAGACGAAGGACATTATTTCACGAAAGAAACCATATTCGTTGAAGATGTGTGTGGTGTCAGTTTGCACCACAGTGGCTCTGGCTTCCTCGAAATTAAAAAGGTCTTTATGCCATAGTCACTAATTTGGCACAATTTGTCAACGTCAATAAAGCCATCGACATGGCATCAGTTTTTTGCAAGCTATGCAATGTCAACTTTATAGAATAGGTCACATTTAGATTGGAATACTACAGTTAATTCTGTTAGCCAATCCATGTTTATGCAAGGGCAAAAAAAAAAAAAAACAGTGGTCCAAACAGTATTGGTCATCCACAGAGTAAATAGCTGAAATAGTGATCCACATTCACTAGGGTACACCCTGTTAACACTAAAGTACGTTTAAAACCTTTTGCAGCTGATGGTACCTCGTAAGATTTCAGTCTAGGTGTTATCAAGGAAACAATACTCCAAGGCAGGCTGTAAAATTATGTCAAAGATGCCTAACAAGAACAAAATATTCTCACGAGACTTGAGTTTATGTAGACAAGAAAACTTCAGTCATCTCAAGTCATCTCTTTCATAGTTAATTCAAAATTAATGGCTGAATCCGCCAAAAACGGATATTGTTAACTTATTAGACTCGTATTTTGCGTACCAGATTTTATTGCTATGCTCATTTGAATACGAAAAGTTTTCTTTTTTCTGAGTTTAAATTTATGTGGTTCCCGTAAATGTGCAAATGCAGAGTACTATATTTCACCATTATTGTTTTTCAAAATAATTTTTCTTGCATTTGTACAATAATAAAAGTTTTAAACGTTAATTAAAACCGCTCTCAAACATAAATAAAGACATTCAAACTATTGCTAAGCGCAATATTCGACTAAAAAAAAAAAGAAAAAGTTAGTTGTTTCAGATTTTAAAAGCGTAATTAGCATATCTAAACGTTCGTGTTTAGAGCTCAGTTAGAAACTAATTTTAATTAATTATTGTATTATTTTTAGCAGTTATGGATGTGCACCATTTGATAGTCAGTGTATGGTTTATATCACGAAAAAGCAAATGCTTTTATTTGTTTTGATAATTATAGATACTCTACAAATAAAAAGGTAGTAAAAATAGTTTTAAAACTGCTTTGAACATTTGAGACATCATTAAATTTTTAAAGAACACGATAGAGCATTTATCCATAGAAACGAATAAGATGTATTTGAACCACACAAGAGCAGAGCAATTTTAAATTTAAATTATATTCCTCGGGGGAAAATAAAAGAAGTATGGTATCTTCTACTAGATTGCACTTTTTACAATTTAATGTATGTTTGTGTTCGAAACATTGTATTTTCATTCTAAAAATCAAATAAATTATCTGCTTCCAATTTCGATAAGTGATTTTTTTGTTTTGTGATTTTAATATAATATGTATAGTAATACCTTTGAATCTCTATAAAATAAAAAGTCGTTGTGTGTTCAAGTAAATTCAGACTTAGTTGATAAATGAATTTTAATTTAAACTATATTGATTTTATCAAACTAATATTTGTCCCTTTGAAAAATAATAATTTATCGGAAATAGGTCTTTATAAAAATATGATGTTTTTATTACTGCTTTAAAAGTCAGCAGATGTAATGTACGTGCATGATCACTTTTACAATGGGAGTGAAAAAAGTTCTATAAATATTTCAAAAACTCATAGAAAAGCGACAAATGAACGCATGAATATGCGATTTACGCCACAATACTTCACAGCTTCAATAATATTTTATGCATCGTAGAAAAAGGAACATTTAAAAAAGAAAAAAATTTTGAAAACAAATAGAACCGACTTCAAAATTGCTCTAAAAAGTGAAAAATAATTTTATTCTTTAAACAACATCGATAATGCTTTTAAACATAATTTTTGAAGTTGGCGCAAAAACAAAATGTAAAATCCAGTGTACCATGCTTCGTTCATATTTTTTTCAGACAAGCATCCAAAGTTACGAACGAAACATTTATATCTTATTCAAATATGCTGTCATCAATGCATAATGTATGCGATCGTGAAGAAACTGGACCTGGTTAAATTTATAGTTGTAGTTGAGTTATGGCTGTGAATGATTTTATCTATCGTTTTTGCGCCAACTTCAAAAATTATGTTTAAAAGCATTATCGAAGTTGTTTAAAGAATAAAATTATTTTTCACTTTTTAGAGCAATTTTGAAGTCGGTTCTATTTTTTTTCAAATTTTTTTTATTTCATTCTTTTTAGTGTAAATGTAGGTATTTCAGAAATAGTAAGCAGTTACCATCACGAAACTTCACCTTATTTTTTTCATAAAAATGCTCCATACTAAAAAAAAAAAAAAACTATAAACACGCGTTAAACTTTAAGCGATCGGCACTAAAAACTTATCTTTGTTCCTCTCTGGAATTCATGTTTAGTTAATTTAGTTATAACCATTTAAGTATTACGTTTTCCCTAACTAATTTACATTTCACAGCATCTAAGTTGCTCATGATACAATCCTGTATTTTCTTACTTACCCCGATCATCTGTTATTGGCATAGATGATAACGATAAAAATACTACTGTGTGTAGTTGAAGCAAACTTAATAATAGCATTGTGAAGCCTAAGCAGATCCTAATCACTGCATCACCTCGCTTCCAGGTTAGGTTTACCCCCACTATAGATCAATGCATGGCCCCACTCAATACTCATAAGAGCCAGTACCATTGAGTGGGGCCATGAGCAATGACACTGAAGAAGGGAAGATTTCAATAATTCACATAGGGTTACTATATAAATCAGCAGGGTTACCAAAATAAAATTATTTGCGCCAAAAAATGAGACGACAGCGCCAGATTCCCGATTATCGAAATATCTCCCTGAAGAAACTTGATGCTTGCTTCAGAGAAGCCTTCATTCAAAATTATCATTACAATTAATATTAATGTTACTGGCCCATGGCAACAAACTTTCATAACAATGGGTTTAAAATTTAATCATTTAATAGGGAAATTGCATGAAATTTGTTTTTTTTTTGCCCATAACTTTTTTTCTAAAGGACAAATATGGTCAAACAAAGTAATGGGACCTAAGTTGAGCCATCCCCTATCCATTAAAAGAAGAATCATCAAAATCGGTTCACTGGGTGAGACGCTGTGAGTGGACAAAAAAAAAAAAAAAAAAAAAAGACATACATACGGTATGAACTGATAACCGCCTCCTTTTTGAAGTCGGTTAAAAAGAGTAATTACAGGTAGTCACAGTAAGAAAAACAAACGTCATGTGAGGTGTTCAATCGTTTTTACTTCCTTTTACAAAAAAGAAAGTATTCTATTCGCGAAAAAATTTTAACTCAAAAATCGACCTTAATTTAAATTTTGCTCACCCCCGAATGAATGTTGAGGGTTTTTTTCGACTCGACCAGACATGGATAAGTGCCTAAGAACGTATAGACACGCGAAATATCCATTTTTGTATGTATGTATGTGCGTATGTCCGGATGTGTGTATGTACGTATATGCGTATATACGACGCATAACTCAAGAACGGTATGTCCTAGAAAGTTGAATTTGGTACGTAGATTCCTTGTGGGGTCTAGTTGTGCACCTCTCTTTTTGGTTGCATTTGGGTGTTTCAAAAGGGGTCTTTTGCATCTTTTTGGGGTGAAATCACTGTAAATTTCGATGCATACTCAAGTGGGGTTATGATTTGGCGGAAACATGGCGATATATCGCCAGTCTTTTGATCGCCAAGTTTTGTCGCCGACTTGGCGACAAATTTGCCGATTTTTTTTTTAAAACCTGGTTTTAATTTAGCCACTGTTGCTGATATTTAAATAGTTTACTATTGAATCCCATTAAAATTGCAATAATGTGGAAATAACATTAAATTGGTGTAAAAGGAAGTCTAGTCCTGGCCCCACAATGTAGTCCCGTAAAAATTTTTAGGTCCAGAGATTTTCTCTTTAGAATCTTGATCTGTAGGTGTTCTAATGTGAGAATATCTTGGGTAGACATGTTGAATCCTGCGCGAAATAATTTTACAGGCCATCAAAGATAGCGGCCATTTTGGTTCACTTGCTCATTACGTTTTTCGCAATGGGCGTACCAACAAATTTATTTTTAATTTTGAACTGCAGTTTTTGGAGTTAAGGAAGTCAATTAATGTATTAATTATGTCATAAAAGCCGCTCTAGCTGTTTCCACAATTTTACGTGGAGATATCTCCGACATTTGTTGTTGAATATTCTGGTTACTAAAAAGGGTACAAAAATTAATAAATAATTTAAAATGCTCATTTTAAACTCCTGTTTATCACATACATGTTTCTTCAACAACACAATAAACAAAAAATACAAGATTAGTTACTTTTAAAAAAGGTTACGATCTGTTTTTGCATTGCATGTTATTGCACTACAACGGACGTCTGTATCATTTGATGCCGCAGCCACTCTTTTTGAGCAATTTTTATCAGCCCAGTCTATGTGTGGAAAAATTCGTAGATCTGCATCTTCTCTTGAGTTATTCTAATTAAGCTCTTCAATGATGTGTCTCAAATCTCCTATGAAAAGTATTGCAGATTGCTTCTTCATTAACTGTTAAACCACTAGCAATAGCTGAAAATGTAGCATTTTTGGACATTTCTTCTATTTCCTTGCGTGCTAGTTACTGTAAATTTTCCTTATTTGATACTGAAGATCAGAATTTTTCTACCTGCATCGGTACTAGTGTTTTTCTGTCAATTACAGCAATGTTTGTTCTGCCCTTAGTTGATTCTCTTCTCATCTTTTCGGATTATTTCACAACATGCTGCAAATAACTATCGAACACAGGATGAAGTTCATGAAAAGAGCATACAGGAATGAATCCATGCAGAACACTGCTGATAACTTCGCCAAAAATTTTCTTTATTTAGCGGACTTGTGGCATGAAATATATAACGAAGGCAGTTTTTATTGGGGATACTTTGCTAAATAAAAAAATGTTCTGGGAACGGATATTTCTGCAATCTAGCTTGGTAGGTGAATCACCACCACCAGGGGCGTGCACAGGGGAGGGGGGGGGGAGACGAGAAAACTGTTGGCCCGGGCCTGAGCCTGAAGGGGGCCTATTATTTTTAAAACTAGGGATGAAATATGTGCTTAAACAATATGGAAGGGCGGCCGAAACATTTGTGGGCATTTGTGAAGGACCCCAAATTTTCTGTGCACGCCCCTGACCATCACATAATGTGTTCGTTGGAAACAAGTCATGAGCTAAAATATTTTTAATGCATTCTCCCCTTTCTTTCGCTATTTCCATGTCTCAGTACCCTTGTTAAAGTTGGTTCTTTCCCATTAGCTTAGAAGTGATATTTTATGAAGAACTGTGTGCCTCAAAGCATGGTAGGTTGACTTTGGAAAGTAATTCAAACAATTTTTGAAACAAAATGTATCCAGTCTGAACTGGCGGTACGGTTCTGATCAATGATTCATGATACTCATGATACTGAGAAGGCGAATCCTGACACTACCATTCACAAGTTGTTTAGTGAGAAAGTTGTAAAGTTGCTCTGTTTCAGAAATATCATAGGGATTTACATGTTGATAGATAAAATCAACAAGTCTTTTGACATTTTCATCAAAATACTAGCTACGATTGCCTATAAAAATAAGGATGCGGGACACTCTCACAGTGATCCATTAAATGAGAACTAGTAAGACCACGAAACACATTGCATATCATTAAAATTTCATAATACTCTAAATGCCACTCCGGCAACTTTTTTTCGTCTGCCCTGCAATTTCTCCGGCACTTTTCTGTGACCGTTGAATCGTTTGTTCCAATTTCATCTCTGGCTTCACAGCATTGAATTTTAACAACAAATTTTCCTTGAATGAACTTTTCTTACAGGTAGGGACACTCATTTTCTAGCGCCCTTATCCTCTTTACGTACCATGTTTCATATAGTAAATAAATGATGCAATCAAATACACGAAAGACTGGAAACAGTAATTCAACAGTTTGAACGTATGATTTGTAATTTTCTTCGCGATCAGCAATAATCAAGTGTTTTACAAGTGATACCAGTGAACGAAACACTTCCCAACCCTTGCACAGTTCTGATTTGTCACTACATCCTTTAACAAAAACTCAATCTCTGTTTTCAAGCTCTCAATATTTGTGCGTAGCGATTAAATCATTATTTGACTTTTTCCCTCATCTTTTGAGCCAAGAGCATCCTGAACCGTCTTTACTCGCTTAGCAGAACTTCTCTTGTAGTCTAAAATCAACATCTTATAATGATTTTCTCAAGATTCTCAATGATTTTCTGCAGTCTTCACAGCTTCTTGTGAGCTAAAAGCAGCAGCAAGTACTTTTGGAGATAAATGACTATAAAAAAAAACCCAACAAAAGTGCATTCTTTCTTTAGGAAGCACAGAAAAGAATCCTTTCATTATACGTTGTTACGAGAAATAGTTTTGTTTCATTAATAAAAACCAATGCATTTTCATCTACATTGAGCATTGAGCATCAACTCTTTTATTTCTGAAAGAAAAAATCCATGCCCAGCATTTAATAGAGTTTTTAATATTTCATTTGCCTTTTTAAACTGTTCAAATTTTGAGGATAGATGTTGCGCAGACTGTGTATTGGTTTCTCACTCATACTTTCGAATATAAGAACTTATACAGCTGGAATTTGCATATGAATTCGCAGCAGAAACATTCATATCGCTGTTAAGATCTGCTACTCTGTCAAAAACTTCGTCTTCATTTGGACCTCCTTCAGCACTTTCTGATTTTTCTAAAACATTGTTTTCACCTTCAAAATAACTTGTCTGTGCATTTTTTTCTACCATTTTTTTAGCGTTTTTCCTCTTGTGTATTTCTTATAGCACTAGTTGCTGCAATGACACACTATTTTTTCTTGCCGCGTTTTCCAATATTGCGTCTTTGCGTATTTCAGCAACTTCCCGAACTTGTTTTTGTCGAAGAACATAATTTTTCTCTTGATTCCTTTTTACAAACTACATATTCGTTTGTTAAAACTGTCTTCAAGATGTCTTCAATTGCCTACCAAAACTTTCTGAACTCGGTTTAGAAATATCAGCCATTGCTAAAATAGTTATTGTCACAGAAAAACATGAAGCAAAAAGTTTTTGGAACTGTTTAATATTTTTACTCGAAAACAATTACTTTGATAGCAGACGATAAATAACCTTGAACAGCGTGAAGCGATGAGGGGGGGGGGGGGAATCCGTATAGCTACTAATTTTAACATGAATGCAAATTTTAATACAGTAGCTTATGCATATGAAAGGGCTGTTTTGATCAAAAAATCTCCTTCATAATGTATTTTTGAACAAAAAATCCCCTTCGTAAGGTATTTTTGATAAAAAAATCTCCTTCAGAAGGTGTTTTCAATCAAAGAATCCCCTTCAGAAGTTATTTTTCATCAAAAAACCCCATCAGAAGGTATTTTTGACCAAAAAAACCCCTACAGAAGATATTGCTGGCTGCGCTGGTGACCTTGAAAAATATTGATTTACACAAAAGGTTTTACACTTTGAAATCGTTTGGTTTCATTAAGAGTTATTAATTGTTGTACACTTTTAAGTAACTAGAATGTTAAACAAAAAACGTCAGAGATACCTCACGTAAAAATTGTGGAAAAAGTCAAAGCGGTTTTTATGACATAACTATTACATTAATTGACTTTCTAAAGCCCAAACATTTCAGTTCAAAACTAAAAATAAAATTTATAGGTACGCACGTTGCGAAAAACCTAATGAGCAAGTGAACCAAAATGGCCGCTATCTTTGACGGCCTGTAAAATTATTTCGCGCAGGATTCAACATGTCTACCCAAGATATTCTCACATTAGAACACCTACAGATCAAGATTCCAAAGAGAAAATCTCTGGACCTAAAAATTTTTACGGGCATACATTGTGGGGCCTGGAATAGTCATGTGATGCACACATTAGCTCGTTTTTTAAACAAAAAACATTACATGTAATTACCAATGTTCAATAAGTGCACCGTATGTTGCAGGAACCGCATCTAAAACGATACTCCAGTTCATCCCATGTCTACACACATAGGATGAACTTTAGTAAAGAAATATATTTCTTTCTGATTAATAAAATGACCCAACACCTCACATGCCGCTTGTTTTTCTTACAGTGACGATACAGTAATGAATTGAAATTATATTTTTTTTTCTTTTTTTTCTATTTTTTACGCTGTCATAAAAAAAATCTTGAAGCTGTGAAGTGTTAAGGCACAAACCGTATATTCATACGAGAATTTGTTGTTTTTCTATGCAATTTTCAAATGTGTCAAGGGCTTTTTGGGCACTCTGTGCACCCAATGTCTTACATAAAAAGGACGGAGTTGCGCTCATAACATTTAGTAATATCTTAAATACGATAACAATACAAAAATAGTTCAAAACATGCTCAAATACCAAAACAACAAAAAAATTTCAGTTAGGAAAACACGCTCATAACATTTAGTAATATCTTAGATACAATAACAATGCAAAACTAAGCAAAGAATAACTACCTTTTTGCTGAGGAAAAACAGGAAATATTCAACGTACAGTAAAACAGATTGCAGAATGCACGTGTTTCGGGGTTTCAAGGAATCCCTTTTTCAATTCAAAGGTGTAAGCTTCTAGATGTAAAGACACCCAGTAAAACCCTAAATAACAAAACAAAAAAAAACAAAAAAAAAAACTGTTGGGAAAATACGCTCATAATATTTAGTAATATCTTAAGTACAATAACAATGCAAAACTAGTTCAATACATGCAAATACCTAAATGACTAAAAAAGTTCAGTTATTTTGTTTTATGGGGGCTTAGATTGAAGAAGCACATATTTACTATAGATTGTAAATTGGGTATTAAGAAGCGTATTTCACAAAATCTCTTTACCGTTCGGTATTTCAACAAATGTATCTCTTCAAGTTTTCATTTCGTTTACGTCTCCAGGCCTATTCGTTAGACTCTTAGAATACACAAACGGAGTCCATTACGCTGAAAATGTTCTCTTTTATTGGAAAAAGAAGCTTTTTCCAATACTACTTTAAATATCTTTTCTAAATGAAAAAACCCACCATTATTTGGTTATTCAAGTTAATGAGAAACTGCATTGATGAAAGAGTGGTGAAAGCGGAAAAGACTTACGTCTTATCTGCTTTACAGTGCAAGTAAAGCGATGACTTTTTTCATTAAAAAGAAATCCCTTCCAGTTTTATTAACTTTTACGAGTGGGGGACTATTTGACAAATGATGAGTGCTTCATAGAATTCAGTATTGTAAACTGTATAAATGTTTATTATTTAAGGAAAATGTATAAGTAGAGTTCAACTTTGCTTATCTGGACTAACAGGGACCAAAGGAATTCCAGACAATAAAAAATCCGTAAAATCCAGGTAGTATGAAGCAAGCAAAGCAAACCTTACATAAACATACTTATCATTCATTACTAAGCAAAACGAAATTTAGAAAAAAAAATGCATTTAAAAGTTTTATTAGATTTTTTACAACGCATATTTAAGAAAATTAAAAAAAATTATTAATTTTACTTATAGTTGCTCAACAACGAATTGGCTTACTGTTTTCTGGCTGAAAAACACGGGTGGTTTTTCAGTAAAGCATGGTCACGCAAACACTTTGTCAATTATTAATCAAATAAAAAATAAATGTTTTTCTTGCTTATAGTTATGTTTTTGCTATTACAATTTAAATTATATATGTAAACACAATGTTTTGTAAAACTTTAAAGTTAATACTCATATTCTAAAGAACTAAAAAAATTAGATTCTACTGCATTGCTATTTATTTTTACATGTAATATGTCCGGTATGTGCATTTATTTTCGTAAGTTAAAATTTTAATTGATTAATCTGCTTACTAACGTTAGTTTTTTTTTTAATTAATTCTTGATTTAAAATTTATAATTACATTCAAGTTTAAGGCGTTTCATTTGTAACCAGCTAAAAAAAATAAACAGCTGACAAAAAATTAAATGTAATAACACTGTGCAACAAATTTGAACTTTCTTATGTCCTTTACCAAAAACAATAAGGTTTTGTACAAACCAAACTTGTAGAATTTGTAACCAAAATGGTGCGTTACGTGTGGGAGACTGGGGATACTTGATCTCCACTATGTATATTGTATCCCACTATGTATCCCACTATATATTTTCTATGCTGCAAATTATCAGTTTTTTTTAAAAAAAAGTACGTGAGCAAAGGTTATTTTTTCCTCTATGTGACAGTATTTTTTTAGTTGAAATTAAACAGATAGTTTTGGTAAAATATTTTGTTTAAATAATATCATATAGGGATCATGTATCACCACCTCAAGGGATACATGATCCCTTCACGAGGGATATTTGGTCCCACAAAGATAACACATATACTTTTCATTAGATCAGCCATTTACTTATGAATTTTAGTTTTCTAGATAATGCGTCTAAAAAATAACGCTATTTCTAATTTTCTTTAATAGAATATAATAATATAAACACAAAGTAGCATTGCTTAAAATTCCACTAGGACATTTGTAAAAAAAAATGTATACAACTTTAATGAACTTATGATGCTTTTGATCAGTTACTTATTCTCCAATACGGTTGTGATCAATATATATATTATAGATAAAACTAAGAATTTTTTAAAGTAGCGTAGTGAAGCTAAAACTACAACAAATAAAAATCAGCTGATGTGTGCATCGCATGACTTCCTTTTACTCCAATTTAATGTCATTTCACCACTATTGGCAATTTTAATGTGATTCAATTGTTTACTTTCTAAATATCACCAACAGTCGCCAAATTAAAATCAAATTTAAGATTTAAAAAAAATCGTCAAATTTGTCGCCAAATTGGCGACAAAACTTGGCGACCAAAAGACTGGCGATAGATCGCCAAGTGTCCGACGAATTATAACATCACATGAGTTTACGTCGAAATTAACAATGATTTCCCTCCCCCCCCCCCCAAAAAAACAAAGGACAAAAGCTCCCCTTAGAAACATCCGATTACAACCAAAATTGAAAGTGCACAACTAGGACTCACAAGAAGTCTACGTAGCAAATTTCAACTTTCTAGGACGTACCGTTTTTGAGTTATGCGAGATACATACGCACCCACCCACACACTCACAAATACGCAAATGCAAACATACATACGGACGTCACGAGAAAATTCATAGTAATTAACTCGGGGGTAGTCAAAATGAATGTTTCGGGTGTCTGTAGGTTCTTAGGTATATATCCATGTGTGGTCGGGTCGAGTAGAAAAAAAAAACTCAACATTCATTCGGGGGTGAGAAAAATGGAAATAAGACCGATTTTTGAGTGGCATTTTTTTCGCGAATACAATACTTACTTTTTTGTAAAAGGAAGTAAAAATAGGATGACCTGCACAAAAATCAACTTATTTGCTTCTTGTTTTGCAATAATAAAATTAAAAGTAACGAGCTGATGTGTGCATCACATGACTTCTTTTTACTCCAATTTAATGTCATTTCCCCATTATTGGCAATTTTAATGTGATTCAATAGTTTACTCTCTAAATATCACCAACAGTGGCAAAACTGAAACCAAATTTAAAAAAAATAAATAAATAAATAAATAAATAAAATTCCAAATTTGTTGCCAAGTTGGCGACAGAACTTGGCGACCAAAAGACTGGCGATATATCGCCAAGTGTCCGACAAATTATAACACAACTTGAGTTTACATCAAAATTAACAATGATTTCCCCCCAAAAAAGGGCAAAAGACCCCCTTAGGAACATCCGAATGCAACCAGAAAGGTGCGTAACTAGACCCCACTAGGAGTCCACGTACCAAATTTCAACTTTCTAGGACACACCGGTTTTGAGTTATGCGAGATACATACACACACACGCACATACGCACATACATACGTACATACGGACGTCACGAGAAAATTCGTTGTAATTAACTCGGAGGTCGTCAAAATGGATATTTCTGGTGTCTGTACGTTCCTCGGCATATATCCACGTGTGGTCGGGTTGAAAAATAAACTCAACATTCATTCGGGGGTGAGCAAAATATAAATTAAGGTCGATTTTTGTGTGAAAATTTTTTCGTGAATATAATACTTCTTTTTTTGTAAAAGGAAGTAAAAATGTAAGTATCGGTGTACTTAGAAAAAAGAATAGAAAACCTAGCATATGTTTTCAAAACCTGAAAAGTCAAAAGCAAACAATTCGTTCGTTGTAGTTCTTAAAGTTCCGCTCCACCCAACTAGATGTGTGCAGCTAAACACATTTTGTCATTTTTTCAGGAAAAATATATTGAATAAGCATATTACTTTCCGCTTTAGAAAACATATTTCAAACTCTAGAAATCCAACTTTGCATTCTGTCCGCTAATGGGTCTACATAATGGGCAACTCACTTTTTTGTTGTAAATCTGACAATAACAAAATCTTTTTTTTTTAAATTTAAACAAGGATTTGACTTCTTTTTCAACTTGTTTAAAATCATTTGGCTCGTCAGAACAGAATTCATCAGTAGAGTATTTTTATGTTTAGAAGTTTGAGGTGTTATGTAGGTTACAAGTGCGAACTATGATTTTAATTGTTTTGCATATTTACTGAAGTGGTTGCATACATCTATCACTCAGACTTATGATCCATTTTATTATGTTAACATGGTTTTGAATGTTTAAATTTAATGTCAACTAAGTAAACAACATTTATATTGTTTTCATTGTGTTTAAATTGTCATATGGATACTTGTCCCTGCGATCATGTATCCCTCTAAACGAAGGGATCAAGTATCGCTTATATGTGATTTTTACAAACATACTTGTTCTATTATTAACAATAAGTGACAATTTACAAAAAACATGTCTCAGTTATTAAAGACCGTCTATAATTTAACATTATACTTCGATATTTTTTAAAGTTGCATATAAGGAATAATGTAAATTTCAGAATTCTTTAGTAAAAAAAAGTTTCCCTTGACACATTCAGACAAAATGGCTGAAAAAAGCAAAATGTGGCCACTTTTTATGAACAAGTATACCTTTAACATAATGGTCAGGTTTCAAATCTCTTTTTAATGATTTCGGTACATTTTTGGATGTGCGATCATGTATCCTAAGGGATCAAGTATCCCCAATATCCCCTACTGCTTTTGTAAATGACCCCTTTTATACCTAAAAGGTGCTTACTGATCTGAATACAAACCAGTAAGTTTGGTTTGTAAAAAACGAGCTGATGTGTGCATCACATGACTTCCTTTTACACCAATTTAATGTTTTTTTCCAATTACTGGCAATTTTAATGTGATTCAAAACATCACCAACACTGGCCAAACTAAAACCAAATTTGAAAAAAAAAAAAAAAACAATCGCCAAATTTGTCGACAAGTTGGCGACAAAACTTGGCGACCAAAAACTGGCGACCAAAAACTGGCGACATATCGCCAAGTGTCCACCAAATTATACCACTTGAGTTTGCATCGAAATTAATAATGATTTCCCCCCAAAAAGGTGCAAAAGACCCCTTTAGAAACACCCGAATGCAACCAAAAGGGGAGGGTGCACAACTAAACCCCAGTAGGAGTCGACGTACCAAATTTCAATTTTCTAGGACATACCGTTCTTGAGTTATTCGACATACATACGCACGCACATACGCACATACATACGTCACGGGAAAACTCAATGTTATTAGCTCGTCAATCGTCAAAATGGATATTTCGGACGTGTATACGTTCTTAGGTATATATGCACGTCGAAAAAAAACTTAACATTCGTTCGGGTGTGAGCAAAATGGATATTAAGGTCGATTTTAGAGTGAAAATTTCTTCGCGAATACAATACTTCCTTTTTTGTAAAAGGAAGTAACAATAAGGTTTTGTACAAACCAATCTTGTACAATTCGTAACCAAAACGGTGCGATACGTACTGCTTTTGTAGGTGACCCCTTTCATGTATGAGGTGCTTGCTGATCTGAATAGAAACCCTACATCCTTTCTGCTGCTGACAGTTTAATTTCAAACTCTTCATCGTCAAGAACTGCTTTAATTTGTGGACCAATAAAGTCCGTTCTTTTATCTTCGCATCATTTATTTTCGTGAATATGTTCCGTGGATTTAATCAAACAACTCTAATCTAAAACTTTTAATATTTTCAAAAACCGAGCTTAATGTTGGGGAATGTGAGGCAAAGTGAAATAGCGAGGCAAAATGAAATGATGAAATATTTGCCTTGTTAATAGCGACTTCTATCTAGTAATATTCCAACCATGTAGTAACACATGTGGGGTATTCCAAAATCAGGAAAAAGGTTCCTCAAAAGATTGATACAAGTGATAATTCGAAAAATTTTTAAATGTAGTAATGTTTTGTTTTAAGTCAAAAATTATTTTTTTTAAATTATAAAGCTATAATTTTTCTTTTTTTTTTAAATTAGCATTTTAAATACATTGGAGACTTTCTAATATGCGGTGCATTATTTATTTATTAAATAATAATAATAAATGTTTTGTAGAATGAATCATGTACACTGACTACCAATAAGTATTTGGACACCTGTGATAGAAAAGAAAAACTAACTTTGTTCAAAATCAATAGTTGGTAAAGCTTCCACGAGAGACAATTACAGAGTGAACCCTCAAGGGAATACTTTCCACAAGTCTTTGTATGACAGCTAGTGGTATTTTCTTCCACTCAGCTTGGAGAAGATATAGAAGTTCCTTCACCGATTTTGCACGGGGAGTGCACCCCTGAATTCGGCGATGCAACTCGTCTCAGAGTTTCTCGATAGGGTTCAAGTCTGGGCTCTGGGCAAGCCAGTCCATTCGATGAACTTCATTGGCACCATACCAAGCTTTGGTTAACGTCAAAACATGAAAACTGACATTGTCGTCCTGAAAGTAACAGGGGTCCAACCCGTAAAACTGCCACAACGTAGGAAGCACAATGTCATCCAAAATAGTGCAGTAGGCATCGGAGTTGAGCTTAACATGAATGGGGACCAAGGGTCCCAGCCCATACCAAGAGAAACACCCCCAGACCATAATTCCACCTCCGCCGAACTTGACTGTTGGCACAATGCATTCTGGCAGGAGACGTTCTCCAGGTAGACGCCAGACTCAGACCCTGCCATCCAAACGGTAAAGGGTGAACCTTGATTCGTTACTCCAAAGAACCTGTTTCCACTGATCTACGGTCCAATTTCGATGTGCTTTGCACCACATTAACCGAGCAGCGCGGTTTGACTTTGTGATCAAAGGCTTATGGGCAGCAGCACGACCATGAAAACCAAGCAGATGTACTTCCTTACGGATAGTATTATATGAAACAATACTCCCGGATGCCTGTTGAAACTTCTCGCAGATAAGGGCCATTGTTTGGGTGCTGTTCTTCCGAATTTCTCAGGACAGCACTCGTCGGTCTCTATCTCCCAGTTTCGTTGGTCTGCCGACTCGGGGCACATTCCGACAATGACAGCTCACCCTCCACTTCTTAATCACATAGGCCACTGTTGATTTTGGGTACTTCAATTCGCAAGTAATGTCCCTTAAGGATCGGCCACATTTGTGATACGCGATAGTTATACCTTTCTCGAAATCAGACAGCTCCGAACTGCGAGGCATCTTGCATGCGACTAAAGCCGATGCTGTTTCCTACACGATATATACCGGTGGAGGCCGTGACGTACCTTAGGACCGCAGATATCGACATATGCATAGGTGTCCAAATACTTATTGGTAGTTAGTGTATAAGGAGCGAAGTGCAATATTTCGTTTTGATTACTCATTTAATTATTCATTAAATTACTCACGTATTTATTGATTAAATTATTCATTTACATTATTTCGTTTAATATTTTACATATTTATTAATTTATTTTCGATTTCATTTGCTACTTTATTCAACTATTTATTTTTTCTTACACATTAATTATCTAATGTATTTATTTTTTCGTTTTTTTTTATTGTTTCGTTATCATTCATTTTATTCATTCATTCTTTTATTTACTCATCCGTTTTTCATAAAAATATACTTAACTATTATTAATGTTCCATTAAAATAAAAAGTTTAAACGTTTTTTAAGCTACAAACTTACTGCTACGAATAAAAAATTATGTTTCAATATTTTTTTTAATAAAATGCATCCTTCATTCTTTTTGTACTGTTATTAAAAAACAAAAACAGTTTACTTATTTTGTTAAAGATAAGTTAACTCAAAACTATTTCACTTTTCCTCACTTTTATTTACATATCATGTGGTGTTTTGAAACACACTTGGTGAGTGATAAGGAAAAAAAATATACGTAAAATGATGTTTTCATCCGAAAATACGAAAAAAAAAAAAAAAAAAAAAAAACTCTCTAAAATGTATTTTTTAGGTCGTGAAATTGTAATGTCAGAAACAATGACACTAAAAAACTTTATGGGCATTAATCTATAGTTGTATGTGCTTTATACATGACTTGTAGCATGACGAGAAATTTCAAAATTTGTAGATAATATCAGATTTCGCCTGCTAAAAAACTAACGTTTAAAGCAAATATTGTGGCTACAGTTTGCATATATCAGTTTAGTTTTCCTTTTGTTACTTGATTTGGTGCTTAACAATATATAAACAACAACATACATATAACATCAACTTTTTTAAAACTTTTTAATTGCGTATATGTTTTTCTTTACATTTGATTCTTGTGTAACTTTTACTATTTTTTTGTTATGCACATTAAACAATTTTTATGCAATAAACATTTTGAGCTTTTCGTTAAATTGCAACAAATTAAGAAATTCGATTTTTTTCAAAAGCATTTTCCTTTTTTCGAATGTTAACCAATCGATATAGTGCAAAAAAGTTCGAAAAATATTATTTAAAACCTTTTAAAAGCTGCAATTTCGTCAAAATTCAAAAAATACAAGAATGCCATAAGAACTTTTTCCGAAAAATAGTGTCTTTTATATTTTCCGGACATAGAAAAAAAAAAAAAAAAACAGTTTAGG
The DNA here is from genome assembly GCF_026930045.1 of Uloborus diversus. Lineage (NCBI taxonomy): Eukaryota > Metazoa > Arthropoda > Arachnida > Araneae > Uloboridae > Uloborus > Uloborus diversus. The sequence goes on along the minus strand of NC_072736.1, from coordinate 154,334,023 downwards.
ATTCCTATATACTTTTACGAATTTAATTCTTTTGTAACAATCGGTTTCAGAAAGTAATAGCGCAAATACTGAAACCAATTTTCTGAACAACTGAAAAATATTTTTTTGTCGTTTTCGGATAATCTTGATTGATGATGCAGTCTTCTTATTCAACGTGTGTATAAATCACAGAAATGCATTAAAACCACTGTAATAAAACGTTAAAATTCTGAATCTATTTTAATGGGGTTGTTTCCAAAATTTTCTCTGAAATAGCATGTTTAAAAACATAGGATCTGACTATTTTTTAAATAATTTGACTAAGTTTAATATTTTTAAAAACTTGCTTAAATAGGTGTGCTTTCATTGTTTTACGCTTCTGTCGATGACATCACAAAGATTAAATACCATTCAGTGTTGCCTTAGCCTTTCCCTTAGCAAAATATTTAATTCGCATCTTTACTCACGTGTATTGGCAACGATATGGTTGGTAGCAAGCGTAGAGTGCAATATTTTAATTTGCTTCTTGATTATCATTACGTGGAATCGCGGTAGAAAGATGCGGCAAAGTGCAACATTTTTGATGTCATCAAGACCACGTCTTGTTTCAAAAATCGGGCTTTTAAAAAAATTGATTAAAAAATAATTGTTGGGAAAATTGAATTTTCTGGATAATTTTTTTTTTTTTGCTCATTCTATCAATTTTAATGACTAAAAGTAGTATTTTTTACTGAAGGAAACAAGCCCATTGTACTTGCAATGCGAACGTACATACCTGCCTATTTTCTGAAAATTCCTGACTAACAGGCATATTTATAAAGGGGCAGCGTGAAATTTCCCCCGAAGCGATATTCAGAAAAGAAACAATATCAAACATAATAAGGATAGAGAAAATGCATATTTAACGTAATAATCATGGTACATAAAACATTTATTAATGACTTCAAACATAAGCAGTGAATAAAAATCTTTGTGAAGGAAATGTAAATTTTAGAAATCAAAACGCATAATTGTACAAAATTGCAGATTGTTGCATACATGTGTTTTGGGGTTACAAGGAACCCCTTTTTCAATGAAAAATAATTGATCCTATGGATGAAAAGATATAACACAAGGGATATTTGAGGCAGTGAGAAGCAAAGGGATTAAGTGGACATTTTCAAGTTTCGAGTAAAACGACTATAAAGATAACGTTCCAGATAGGTTTTAATTGATTTTTTTCCTAAATCATGCTGTACAGCAGCACCTACCAGGGTTAATAGTACCATATATCGCCTCAATACAGAGGAGGGGTTTACCTACCATTTGTGTTGGTTTTCTCCACATTTTTAATTTTACCTCTTGCATTCCTTTGCTTCTCACTGCCTCATTTGGATTTTATTGATAGTCTTTTCATCAAGTTCGCTACTTTGCGTTGAAAAAGGAGTTCCTTACAACCCCCAAACACACGTATTTTGTGATCTGTATTTTATGCGCAATCATACGTTGTTATTTCTGAAAAGCTGTAAATATCTGGTTACGTTTTAAAAACTATAATAGACAAATTAACTATACAGAGTGTATCAATACAGCGTTTACAGACTTTTAGGGCAGTTAGAGTACGCCTAGACGATGGGAAATCACGTAGCAATGCATGGTCGGAAACGCTTTCCTAACGCAATAGTGGCTGCACAAAACAGAAGGCAGACACGACACAAATAAGAGGAGAAAACATATTTAGTATTTTTAATACGGCAATAATCCTCTATTTTTTTTGTCTGGTGTACACGATAGATGTTGCTACGTAAACCGAAGCGTCAGATGACGGTGCAGGCGCACACGCCGTTTTTGTTGCCGCTCTTTGTTGACGTTTGATTTTCAATGCACCGGAGATGTGATGCATGCATCACGGCCCGGGATCCTAATTTCGAACATTTACTTTGATGACGATCGTTGGATATTTCATATTATTTTATTCTTAGTTTTTTTTTTTTGCTGTACTAAGGGTAATAAACATGTTTTTTTTCTCTTACTCGTGTCTTGTCTTTTTGGTGATTTGTGTCGTCACTACCGCGCCAGGGGAGCGTTCCCGACCATGCATTGCTATGTGGTTTCCCATCGTCTAGGTGTACTCTATCTGCCCTGAAAGTCTGTAAACGATGTACTGACACACTGTGTATACATCATTAGCTGACCACATTCTCTAGTGGTCCGAGATGTCTGATTGCGGAAGAGGAGATTCTGAGTTCAAATCTCAGCTCTGGCATGGATGTACATTCTCTCTCCTGCCCTGGTCTTTTATTTGTGTGAATATGTTGTTCGCAGTTCACATCGAAGTACGAAACAGTTGAAAACGTAAGGCAGCGCACGCTAAATTCAGCCTAAATGGCACTTAGCCACAGCTACAACATCAACAAATATACAGTTGGAAATAATCAAGTAACGTAATGTTGAAATACATTTTGTATCCAAATGATGTCTGTGTACTGTCAAAAAAAAAAAAAAAATCACCGTACAAATACAAACAAAACTAAGTTTATTTTACTGATGTTATAAAATTGAAGAGGAAAGTAAATAAAAAATATATTATACGATTTTGTTCTGCAAGGTGAAGTAAAGAAACAAAATTTCCTCGACCATGAGCGCCTCTGTCGTATGCGCGAGCGAAAGGAATGCCAGACGAGATTGCGCCCTTACGCGCGTTATGTCACAAATCGGTTTACTCTCCCATAAGAAGTTATTACTTCAAAAACTACATCGGAATTGGAAAACAACTAAGGTACAGCAATCCTACGCCTAATAATGCACTGTTCTGTGTACAAACGTATAAAGCTATGTGTTTTGCCTTAGAGGAGGAATTAAAATGCAGGGAGCAAGTCCAATCTTTGGCTTCGCAAAATCTGACCCAAAGACCCCAAGTCACGTGACTCAACAACGACGAATAATTGGCACGTTTTGCGTTAAACAAGCGAAAGAAACATGATTTCTTCCAATGCTTTGCTTTAAAATCTATCACGTGACAGTGGATCTTGGTTTCATTAATGAAGGTCTTCACTCCCTCAATTTTTTCTCTTCGTAATGTGTTCTGCTAATCCTGTTTGGTCATCAGTGTGATGAAAAGGGATCATTCGATTAAGAGGCGGAAAGAAACGCATACATAGAGTTATCTAAAAAGAACCGACAATTTTAGTGACAGAATAAAAAAAGGCGTGGCAATATATTTTAAAGCAAATATTTATTAAAAATAGGATCCATTAAACGCAATACAACGTTTTGAGCAAACCAAACCCAGTGGCACAACAGCCTATTAGGGGTAAGGCCTATTGTGCTCATCTCAGTCTTCCTGACCTAGGGATGAACGTTTGAGTCGAACCTACCCTACCCGGGGATCGCACCCGGGCCTGCGGTGTGGAAGCACAAAGCGCTACCACTAAACCACGGGTCTTCACAACGTCTTGAATGGTCAGCCTATTTATCCATAGACATTTTAAATTCCAATTTGAGAATGTTATTTATCACCTGTGTCACACTGCTTGAATGGCTGGAACCCCTTCGCCAATAGCTTCTTTATTTGTAGAAGAAATGACAGGCTTGTGTGCTCGATCACCCTCCGTATTCACCTGATCTATTATCGGGAGCTATTTTCTGTTCCCAAAAATGAAAACTGTAATGAAAGGAGCTTTTTGCGCTGATGTTCCAGCCGTTCAAGCAGCCGTGACACAAGTGCTAAAGATTATTATCAAAACCAAACTAAAAGAGTTGGTTGACTATGAAAAAAAAATCTACCCTAAAAGTTAAGGTAACTACCCTTAAGTTAAATTTACCCTATTTTGAAGTAATATTAGGTTTAAAGCATATCCCCACTATTATTTAATAACTAGAATATCGCCCGTCAAAGAATGACTGGTGAAAATTGTTTCCACTTTTAAACGAAGTCATTGCCTGTCTGGTGATATTTTGATAGTTGGAGTCATAACCCTAACTCCAGTGGAATTACCCTAAACTCCAGTAGGTAGCGTTCATTGTTGACAGCTTTTTCGTTTCTTCATTCCCCTGAAATGACACAGTCTTACCAGTAAAACAGTTAAGTTACCGGATCGAGTTCAGTCTTGTCACAATGAAGCCTTTCCCGGCATGTTAAACATTACCAAAACATATTATCAAATTATCATGCCGTGGCGCGAGTTTCATTGTTGAAACTTGCGGTGCTGCTCAATAATTGGCTATTATATATATGAGGATATAACTAAAAAGTCTGGTTATTTTCAGATCGCACTGCGTATATTTATTTTCAGGGATGCTAGTTTACTGAACCTGCAGGGAGACAATTTAAAATGAACGGAACATGCACTTTTATTTTCTCTTAATAAGTATTTCACGCAAAATATCAGACTCTTTAAGGTTTGAATTTAGAGATTTATTCGTTTCCAGAACCTTCTTACTGTATTTTCCTTTTTTTTTTTTTTTGCATTTTGTTGGCTTGTTGATGTCTAGTCCATTTGAAATCGAACTGTTCCATGTGCAATATACTCTTGCAATATACAAAATTTCGCAAATATAGAGGTTCCCTTGAAAAAAAAAATTCATTGATAGTAAAACGATTGATATAAACCTTGAAACAATAAAAGACTAACAAGTAAGACTTTAACTCGAGACAGCTCAACTCGTCCGTTTTGAAGTGTTGTGTTTCACATTGGCGAGACCTATACATGCACATCTAAATATTTATCTTTAACAATTGATAATACATACTTCTATTAATTGTGTGTGTATAAATAAGACATATAGATCGTAATCTTCTTATGATGGTCGGAAAGTTGAGACTACGTTCCGTGGTGAGTTCTTCTTTGCAATTTCCACATGATTTCTACGTCTTGGCGCCATGTTCATTCATAATCGTTCCACTCAGGTGTGGCGTTTTAAGTCTCAAAATAGTCTTAGTAATACTTCTGTCTTAATTGATGACGCATAGTTTATGTTCCTTTTTTGTGTGATTTACATTCAGCCGACGTTTATCTTAGCAACTGATATTAGTGTCTTCGGAACAAATCTGATATACCCCCCTCTTGGCGACTTTTTCCTGTTGGCGCCAAAAAAGCGTCGCCAAGAAAACTATGTATGACGTCATATGTCATACATCGTTCTTCAGTATACAATAAAGTCACAGATTTTATGTGAAATTAACACCATTTTTGTGCTACAAAAATGCCAACCAGATCAAAATACAAACTACCAGAAACACACTAAAAACACAATAATTCAAAATATGTTCACTTACCTTTTTTACTTTTCTTTTACTTCCTCACGTGAGGCAGTGCACATATGTTCCGCTCTTAGGGAAATTATCCCATTTTTTATTATCATTACTTTACAAAAATATTTAAATTATGTTTGTTTTGACAAAAAAAATTCCAAAAAAAAAAACAACCTTATTTTACTTGTATTTTGTACTCCACCCAATTAATTTCGCGAATTATTTCCAAAAACTTTACAAACATATCCTCATTTTTGTATTCACAATTTTTTTTGTATAAATAATAAGCTAAATAAAATTTAAAATCCCCTAATCTATTATATGTTGGTAGAGTACTTTTAACGTGTCTCCATGTGGATTCAATTGTGTTAGTGTGACATTTAGTTTCTGGATCTACAAAATTAAGTTTATGGTTGACTGTTAAATGCTCATACCCCTCCTCCCCCAATGTATCATATGCCCTCCAACAATCGGAGTGCACCGTCGTGCCTGGTAGTATCCACTGCTTAATTGCCAAAAATAGAGTTTCCCTACCCCTATCCCCAACAGCAACCAAAAAAGTTTTCCCCGAACCCCGTTCAACCCCCCCAAAAACCCATTGTCCCTCAACTGCATGTCCCCGATTATATTTTCTTTTCCCAAATTTAGATTCATCAACTTCAATAACTTTCCCCCCCCCCCCATTTGTTCGGATTTTAATTCAATGTAATTTAATATTTCTTCATTAATATAATTTCGCCAATCGGCTAAAGTTTGTGATGAAAAAAAATATTGACTTTCAATATCAGCAGTTTTGGTCCCAATTAAAATCTCATATGTTATCAAAAAAATCTCCTCTATTTTCAACTTGCTAGAACTAAACCATGACCCACTCCTGATCGTTGCTTCTTTTCCACAAACAACACCCCCAATAACCTTTCTACAAAAAAAAATTAACCCATCTGAACATTTTTTATTTTTTTTTAATTTTCATAACAGAATTACATCTAGAACATAACATTTCATTCTTAAGTAAACTAATTTCCCTTAAAAATTCTAAAAAAACCTCTTTATTTTCAATTAGTTTAAATATAAAAAATCTATTTAGGACTCCGGTACGTCCAAACGTTGGACGACCTGACGAAAAAGAAAAAGAAGATTCATTCAAAAATTTCAATTGATACATTTGGACAACATCACAAACCGAACTCATAATTAAAATAGAAAATTCAACTAAATTAACATTAAAAAACAACAAGAAAAAGAATACTCTAAAATAAATTTGAATTGAAACTTTATTTTAGAGTATTCAACTTAAAATCTCCCTAAGAGCGGAACATATGAGCACCTACCTCCTACCACACAGACACGTGCAAAAAGACAGACTTCGAGAAACTACTTTCCAGCGTTCAAGTTGCAAAACCAGGGTTGCCAAGTTATCGCCTTATTGGCGATTTTCGTATCGAGCGAAAAATTAAAATTTCGCCAAGAGGGGGGCATATCAGAGGAGAGCCGTGTCTTCTAATATATGTTATAGCACTGACATTTTCAGAGTAAACTTCTCGCCCGTTCCTTTAGCCCAATTGCTTAATGGCGCACCACTGGTGTTAAATTGTCTCTAAGTTATGATGGATATCTGCCTTGCATTTGTAAACTAAAAATGTGATGCTATTCAGAATCATAAGTAGTAAGTCTAAATTTCAAGGAACTTTATACTCATTTAGTAAATGAATCTCGTAACACGAAACTGTCAAGACAAGAACAAGCGACCGTGTTCACCAGTGTACTCGAATCCAGTTCCCATCTGTAATTTGTAAGATACACTATATAACCAAACGTATTGGGATCCTTATCTAAAATTAACATATTTACGGATCTTTCGAGAAAAAAGAGACCAATTGGTCTGTAACTTTTGCCACATAAAAGTTATGCTCCAGCTCTTATACTGACTATATTGACGACAACTTAGTCCTCTGACTTTATCATTATTATGTAGTAACTATAGAGCAAACGGAAGACTTCGGCGTCGAGTCAATATATTATGTAATTAGAGATACAAGTTTGTTACATAATATACAATAGTTCCTTCACTAGTTGTTCTAAAATTAAACAAATAACACATTTTTAACAAAATAAAATATATTTACAACCTACATAAAAGTTAAAAATTGTGCTTCACCTGATATGCATCAACTGTTCCATCTAATAATGTGCGTTCAAAACGAATCCGCCCTTTCGTTCCGGATTGATACATGTTTTGAATTTACTTTCAGGAGCTAATGCAATGTTTCCTTGAATTGAAAAAAAGACCCTTGAAATACCAAACTATAAAACATATTCATATTCAACATCAGAAATTTATTTTCCTAACGTTTGTATAAATCAAATTCGTATTTCAGTTGAGTTAATATATGCACTAAAATCTCCTGCGGATGTACTGTTAAGGGTCTTTTTAAAAAATTCAAAAAGCCCTGTTCAATTAAAAATGCAAAGTATTGTAATTAGTGTTATTGGCCGAGATCATTCGAGCAAAAATAGCTTTTTTTTAATCAGACCGTGTTGCCAAAAGCTATTGTGAGAGACATACAGACGGACGAACGGATAGCTTTTCCTGACCTTGGTTCTCTATTTACAAATTTTATGTTTTAAGTATCCAACTATATATTTGGTTAATTAATTTGTGTTTTTGACATTTTCTTTTATAATAACAATTTTACGGTACATTAACTCTTTTTTCATGCTTTTTTCTTCTTTAAAAAAAAATCTTTTACAGAAAAGTAAGCTAAAAATAGATCTTGTAAACCATCATTTTCTTAACAAACATTCAACATGAAATGCGGTTCTAAAAGATATATCATTTAAAAGGATTTCCTATATGCGCATGGAAGTGAGGGTAGTTTATATTTCAAGTTTGATCATAGACCCAGGTTTTTTATTGCTTAATAAAAAATAAAATAAGAGTAATATAGATATCTAAAAATAAACTACACTTTATTCGTCGATGCATTGCAATTTGGAATAGTAGGTCAACATGCTTTAGTAAATGGGATGAAAAATTTGTTGTATGACTACATCACAAAAATGGCAATTTGGGATCTCATCTGGTACGAATTGCGTGGTTCGCTGCAATAATTGCGCATTAGGAAGATTGTTTAAAACCATTTTTCATGATGTCAAATACAAAGTAAACCGCTCTTTACATTAGTGAAAAAAATATTACTCGTATATCTAGCAGCAGCTCAAAATGCAGTTTTAAGTTTATAAGCCAAAAAGCTAAGGAAGCTAAATATTTCACATCTATCCTGAAAATAAATACTGCAAGCTGCTAAAATATGTTTTAGGTTCATTTATACGTTCGTGATAAATAATAACTAGCATTAGCAAATGAACTATCTGACTATTTGTTAAGGCATAATGTTGCAGTCAACTTTTGAAGTCTAATAACTCGAATATTCCTACACTGCAAAAAAATAACTGTTGTTTTTACAGTATAATACTGGCAGCTGACATTCCAAAGAAAAACTGTAAAATTTACAATTCTAAACTGTAAAATGTGCAGTAATATACTGTCTATTAACACACTTTTACTGTGAAATTTGCAGCGATAAGCTGTAAAATTGGCAGTAATATACTGTTTTTTAATGAAACTGCCCTGTATAACTTACAGTATCAAACTAAAATTAGCAGTAATATACTGTTTTTTAATGAAACTGCCCTGTATAACTTACAGTATCAAACTGTAAAATTAGCAGTAATATACTGTTTTAGGAATGAATTGGCCTGTAAATTTAACAGAGATAATATGTAAAATTAACAGTAATATACTGTTTTTTAATGAAATTACCCTGCAAAATTAACAGTAACAAACTGTAAAGTTAGCAGTAATATGCTGCGAAATCAGCTGCACTGCGCTATAAAAGAAGCAGTAGTGTACGGTTTTATAAATGACTTGTACAGTAAAATTAACAGCAGTAAACCATAAATTAAATAGTTATAAGTTTTTATGCAAAAGGGTCCCCCCCCCCCCCCTATCGTTGTCTCTGTTCATAGCCGAAATCACTGCTTTTACAGCTGAAGAACAATCTAGAAAAGTAAAGCAAATGATTCTGTATGTATGTAGTAGACATCTGCCTACATACGAAATCTGTTCCTTTTCTAAAGTTTTTCAACAACAAAAATAATGTTTTACGCTATGAAAAGCAACAAGTAAAGAAATATAAAAGCATTTTACGTAAAAATAATTAACTGCTGCTAAATATATATTTTATTGATAGTAGTTTCATTGTACACAAAATAAATCAATGTCCGTCTTTATATTTTATAAACACCTGTTAAAGGAGGAAAAATGGCGCTTTTTCATTTCTACAAAAAAAAATTTAGCTCTGTTGCCAACTTAAGAATGTACAAATAGATGGAAATTGCAAAATATGGTCTGAAGCTTTATTTTAAGAACAATTATAGCCTTTTCATAAAACAAAACTTTTTGATCCATTAAGGTAGTAAAAATGAGAAGGTTTTTTTTTTATATATAACTGAAAACACTACATCGTATCTTCACTAAAAGTACTTTTTTTCACTTTCAGCATTATTGTGTTGTTAAAATGAGCAGCATAACGTGGGAAATGTTTTACAGTATGCAATCCATTATACCTTTAAGTTTATTTTAACTTTATACATACAATTCCGTGTATTTATTTTCCTTTTTCTGGTAAAACAGATTATTTTCATGGTTTTCTTCTTTTTTTTTTTTTTTTTTTTTGATGTTATAAGTTGCACTTGGACCCACGTTATTTGAGAAATACTAATGACAAACTAACGTTATTTCACACCATATGTGCAGTATTCAGCTTTTAGACTGCATAAAATAATTTTTATTGTAAACTGAATATTGTTATAGATTAGAAAATACTTGATCCTATTGACCTTTTAAAGTTTACATAGATGAAAACGATAAATATGTGTCAGTTCAGAATTCCAGAGCTACTGAACAGAAACAAATTTTTCCCTCGGTATAGTAAAATCTGTCAGGTTTATATAAAGTTTAACTTTATATTTTGTTATACTGTTTTCATGAGAAAAAACAAAACATTCACGCCATTAAAAATTGCCAAATTATTTTATTTCGTACACATTACCTTTTAATATAGATTAGTAGTTTTTACAGTGAAAATGCAGAAATTCATTTAAAATCGAATGCTTATTTTTCCAAGGTCAATATTTTTACATCACGAACTTGATTCTTCTTTGTGACATCTTTGCCGACTTTGGTGCCATCATTAGGCCTTATATTATGAAAGCATCTGTCAAAACAAAAATTGTTAGAATCTCATAAACCTTGTGGACACCAAAAAACATAACATGGGAAAATCAAATTACGCAGGCATAAAAATACGCCCTAAAATGATTAAAATTAAAAATTATGACTTTGAATGATCTGAAATTAAGGTTGCCTTGAGAGTTGCTTTTATTTTGAAACCGCTTAACATACACCTAAATTGTAATTAATCCGTTTATTTCAGGAACCAGTTAAGCGCTAAATATGTTTGTTTTAAGGAAAAAAAAAACTGTTTTGCAACAATTTGCAAACTACGCATTTGTAACGGTGGTTATCAATGTCTAATTAAAGTAAACCTGATCTGGATACTTTACATAAGAACTCAAAAAAGAAAAAAGAAAGAAAATAATATCTTGCATTTTATCTTCCATGTAAAGACACGGACTTATACTGGTTTCTGAAGTACAACTTAAAAACAAATACTTGTATTTTTCGGTATTTTTGAAGGATTTCGTAATACATATGAGACTGTTGATTAAGAATAATGTTCATTTTTTTCAATCGGATAACTGAAGCAATCGGGAGAATAACTCCTTCTATAAGTCAATAATTCCAAAAAAAAAAAAAATGAGCGGATGTGTGCATGCGAGCAAAGAAACACTTTAAATATTTTCACTCCAAGTTTTTTGCGAAACGAAGCAAAGAAAACGTTTTATATAGATAAATTTTCGCAATATTGGCAGTTTTAATGTGATTCAATGGTTAACTCTCTAAATATGGCCAAATTAAAACCAGATTTTAAAAAAAACCACCAAATTTGTCGCCAAATTGGCGACAAAACTTGGCGGCCAAAAGCTTGGCGATATATTGCCAAGTGTTTGCCAAATTATAGCACCACTTGAGTTTACATTGAAATTAACATTGATTTTACCCCAAAAAGGTGTAAAAGTCCCCCTTTAGAACATCTGAATGCAACCAAAAGAGAAGGTGCGCAACTAGACCCCACTTGGAGTCTTTGTACCATATTTCAACATATCGTTCTTGAGTTATGCGATATGCAAACACACATACAAACATACATACGTACATACGGACGTCACGAGAAAACTCGTTGTAATTAACTCGGGGATCGTCAAAATGGATTCTACAGGAGCCTATACGTTCTTAGGCATGTATCCACGTGTGGTCGTGTTGAAAAAAAAATCAATATTCATTCGGGGTCGAGCAAAATGGAAATTAAGGCCGATTTTTGAGTGAAAATTTTTTTGCGAATACAATGCTTCCTTTTTGTAAAAGGCAGTAAAAAAACGAGCTGATGTGTGCATCACATGACTTCCTTTTACTCCAATTTAATGTCATTTTCTCATTATTGGCAGTTTCAATGTGATTCAATAGTTTACTCTCTAAATATCACCAACAATGGCCAAATTGAAACCAGATTTAAAAAAAAAAAATTAATAAATAAATAAAATCGCCAAATTTTTCGCCAAGTTGGCGACAAAACTTGGCGGCCAAAAGACTGGTGATAAATCGCCAAGTGTCCGCCAAATTATACCACTTGAGTTTACATCGAAATTAAAAGTGACTTCCCCCCAAAAAGGGGCAAAAGACCCTCTTTGGAGCACCCGAGTGCAACCAAAAAGGGAGGTGCACAACTAGACCCCACTAGGAGTATAAGTACCAAATTTCAACTTTCTGGGATATACCGTTCTTGAGTTATGCAACATACATACACACATACGTACATACGTACATACAGACGTAACGAGAAAACTCGTTGTAATTAACTCGGAGATCGTCAAAATGTATATTTCGGATGTCTGTACGTTCCTAGGCATATATCCACGTGTCGTTGGGTTGAAAAATAAACTTAACATTCATTCGGGGGTGAGCAAAAGGGAAATTAAGGCCGATTTTTGAGGGATTTTTTTTTTTTTTTTTTTTTTGAATACAATTTTTGAAGTAAAAAGCAGCGGAAAGTTGTCCAAAATGGGAAATCTAACATCTTGGCCTTAAGAAAAAAATAAAAATGTTTTAAAGATGATAAAACTTGAATCCAGTTTCTTCTTAGAATAGGCTTTAGATTATCGGATTGCAATATGTTTACTTCAAGACAATAATAAGGATGAGGTAGAGAAATATATTTTTAGAAAATGGAGCAAAGTCGATGTTTATGACAACCAATTGGGAAATACTGGGGAATTCATTTAAAACATAACTACTGTATATAGCCTCTTTGATTCCCCCCTTCCCCCGAGTGGCTATAGTAGCACTGAAGGCCGTATATAGATGGTTTTTCTTTCTTTTTTTTTTTTCTTTCTGGTAACCCATATTCCTTTCCAACACTTGTTAAACAGCTCGAACTACACTGGTGTGCAAAAATTAAGGACGAGACGGTTTTTTCAATATAACTTTGTACAAAAGCTTTCCAAATCAACACATTTAATACCGTAAAATCCCCAATATGTAAGGACATGTGTAATGTAAGCAACACTTACTAAAAGAGAAATCAGAGGGATAAAAAGAAGCTTTATTGAAAAAGTAGCATGGAGCGCAATGCGACTGAAGGCCGAAACATCCCTGTGATGGGTGTCCAGCAAGAAACATCCGGTCTTTAGTAAGGGATATGACCTCCCCCGACTGCTAGGCAGGTTTCACAGCGTCTGCCCATGCTGAGAGTGAGGGTGTCAATGAGTTGTTGAGGCATTGCTGCCCATTCGTCTTGCAGCGCCAATCGAAGCTCACGAATCGTTACTAGTGATAAGGTACGAGCTGCCAAGCGTCTGCCTAGAAAATCCGATACATGCTCGATGGGATTGAGATCCGGAAATCGTGCCGGCCAATGCATACGTTCAATATCCTCACTCTCTAAGAGCTGTTCGGCAGCTACTGTGCGATGACATGGTGCATTGTCTTCCATAAAAAGTAACTGCGGACCCATAGCGCCTCTTAAAAGACGCACATATGGAAGAAGAATCTCGTTACAATAACGGGTCCCGTTGACTGAACCTGCGTCGAAGATGTGAAGGTCTGTACGACTACCAAGCATGATGCCTCCTCAAACGAGAACACCGCGACCTCCATACCTGTCCCTTTCAATGATGTTCAAGGGATGATTGCGGCTTCCCCGCTCTCTCCAGATGATTATGCGATGAGAATCGCTACTCAGACTGAATCTGCTCTCATCTGTAAAGAGTACTCGTCCCCATTCATTTTCTCTCCAATTCTGGTGTTCCCGGCACCACAGAGAACGCCTTCTCCGATGGGCAGGCGTTCGAGGTACACACCGTATAGGGCGTCGTGCAAACAGACCACCACCGTGCAGTCTTCTGGCCACGGTAAAACGCGATATCGGTCGTCCAGTTGCCTGTGTCGTGTGTCTAGCGATTTCTCCCGCTGTCTGCCGCCTGTTTCTTTTGGCCTGTAAGATAATATACCGGTCATCTGCGGGTGTGGTTCCTCGTGGACGACCACTACTGAACCCCCGGATAGCTGTTCATGTAGTTTGAAATTGTCTCCAAAGTCGTGAAACGATGCTGTGAGCAATTCCGAACTCTGCAGCCACACATGCTCACATTTGCAAAATAACTGCTTTTTATTTACATTACAATAAAAATAATCTATAATTGTGTTTGATAAGTGTCACACAAGTCTGAATATGCAAAGAAAGTTTCATACGCTGTAATACACCGTACTTTAAACTTAAATCTTTTTTGTTGCTCTCATTATGAAGTTGGCTTTAAATTTTGTTCTTTTAATTTTTACAAAAATACGTACAATAAATAATAAAGTACTTAGCATTCTGTTTTGGTTCCTTCGATTTTAATAACCTGTAAAAACAAAGAATCGGTGTTCCAAAATTTACTGGCAAATTAAAAAAATAAAAAAAAGAAAGAAAGAAATGTACGTTTAATTTAGCTTTAGCAACAGAAGTTTCTATATTCCGTTGATTCTTGAAGTGATAATATTAAACTACCCGTAAAAACTAATATTGAATTACACATTTAAAAAACTCAGACTTAAATGAATCGTATGGCTGATCACATTTCAGTCAAAACAAAATAAAATTTAGCTTATCTTGTTCCAATACATAGTTCTTGATTGTAACATTAAACCTGACAACGGGCCACAAAAATCAGCTTCAGGGCCCCAATATGGCACGCAGACCGTAGGATAGGCTTCAGTGGCTAAGAACGCTCTAAAACTCGTAAGCATCTGTGATTACAAATTACATCCGAAAACACAAAAATATAAATGAAAAGAGATACTTATAAACTTCCGTTGTCAGCATTCATGTCACTAAGTGAATTATCGCAACATCGTTCAGACTAGATACTTCTCTGTACTTCCAAGCGGAACACAACCTCAAACTGCCATCTTGATAAAATAAGACCACCCATTATTCCATTCCATTCTGGTCACAAGTTACGTAGTTCTTTACATTTGCATACCCCTAAACTAAAAGAAATGATATTGCATTAGGGAATAAATTTAAATGAAGTAAATTCAGGCAGCTAGAGTGAAATTTATAGTTTAAATTTTTCCGAAATACCTAACCACAACCATATTACCGGGCACAAATTTTAAATGAAATCAACTACAATTTTTTTCCTCCGTGCGCTGGAGGGACTGGAATAAAATATTCGCTAACAAATTCCCACCTTCTTGGCACGCCAACACAAGGAAAAAAGGAAATACTTTAAGACATGAACAAAAAGTAAAAATATATTACATGCCATCCGTTTTTGTGTGCACAAATTATAACTTAAACATAATTGAATAATTGACACATTTAAAAAAAAACACTCTAGACAAATACGTCATTGCAATTCTAAAGTCATTGCAATTCAAGCTTTACGTAAATTTTCGCTAGAGAAAAGTTTTGTAAAAAAAATCAGCTAAACTATTTTGTGTTTCAACAAATTTTATTCCAAATTCTTTTTCATCAATCAAATTCCTTTGGAAATGGTACCCCACATCAATCTGCTTAATTCTGCAATTTTCTATTGAAGAACTAGAAAAATCGATCGCAACTAGATTGTCACAGTACAAGGTATTGTGCAACTCTGGTTAGTTGAGCTATGACCTTAACAATGTTTACCTGTTTTATGGGAGTTTAGTGAAAAATAGATGTGTTATTGGCTTAGATTTCAGTTGGAATATTTTTGAAAAACTACTAAGCAAGTTTCTCGACTCAGCGCCAATTACCCCTCCCTACTTACCGAAACAGAGGTAAACATTGTCTGAATCGGAGCTCAACTTCTCAGAGCCGCACAATACTCTCTATTAATCAATCTAAATATCTGAACTCTTTTCGTGACCAATTCATTTAAAATACTTTTGATCCACATAACTTCCTTAGATTGTTCACTAATTAAAACATAATCTGCTTCCATCGTTGACAGTGCTACGCATTTTTGTTTGAATGTACCACCATATTATTCGTACTCTATCCAAAAACACTACAAGCCCCCACGCCATTAAAATCCGGTCGTCGTGATGCGAAACTAATCTGTATCAGAATGACAATGATTTATTAAATTTACAGACAAAATTTAGATTTCAGGGATCGATAAACCCTTCAGGTTGTCTCATAGATCCCTTCTTTTAAATCCGCATATAGAAGTGCATTGCAAACATCTACTTGGAAAAGGACCCAATGCAGCTTTTACACAAAATTGAAAAGGAAGCCTCAATCAAAGGAAAGACAGTTAATGGAGAGAACACCTGCGAAAAGTATCCCCCTTACCTGGTGGTTACCTAAAATTACCAGTCTGGCCAGCACATTATTTCATTTTGCTTATTTGTTTTTAAATCAAAAAAACCCCATCTATACCTTTTTTCCTTTTTAAAATTTTCCGGCAGTTTAACCAATTCGTAAACGTTTCTTTCTCAAATCACCTGAATTTCTTAAGCGATTGTGTTTTAGCCAATCTTCACTTTCTCGCGTTCTCAAACTTTGTTTCAAATTCGAAGGAATTGCATCTTCGGAAATGTTAGCTTCTAGCTTATTTGAATTTTTCCCCTTATCTTCATCAGAATTTGATATTTTTCTTGAATTATCATCACAAGTCAAATCAAAATATTTTGGGTCATATTCAATGTTATTTTCAGAATAATAAACCTCAGCTTCGCGATTCGGAGAACCGTCGTGTCAATAGAATAACATATATCCCTGCATTCTCTACTTTGCCTTAGTATTTCTTTAACCCATTTAATTCTCAACATGCAATGATTTTCAGGATATTCTTCTTCTACTTCAGATTTACTCAGTAGTGAAATAAAATTGTGTCCCTCTGTTTCCCGTTCCTGTTTTTTTTTTTTTTAATCGCCCAGAATTTATTTTCATCGAATTTAACATTCAGCGTTTCTGTCGCTTCGCAATTTGCGGGATCCCAAATTCTATAACCTTTCGTATGAAACGCAAATCCTACCATGACTCCCTGTTTAGCGTTCATATCCAAGTAAGTAGTGGAAGCACATAGCTGCTTCGGCTCAAAACTGCAGAGGCAAACCCGATTCATTTAAAAGTGTCCTAATTCCAATAGTTAAGTTATAGTGTTCTATGACGCTACTTTGTTAACTGGAGGGTTTGTTGTTTTTTTCAATTCTTATGCTTTGGTCGTTAAGGTAAATTTCAAACCGGGACTTCAGAAATTCCCTTCGGTATTGGATCCCTTTTATTTTCTTTCCCGCAAATCTCTCTCTTCTCTTTTGAAACCTGACAAAATATTCGAAAACCTCACTTTTCTTCTTTAAGAAATAAACCGAAGACTTTCTTAAAAAATCGTCTATAACTGTGACAATAATCCCCCCCCCCTTTAAAGAGCTCAACTGCTAAGGAACCCTTTGCATTTAAATGCAAAAGATCTTACCCGGCTTTGGCTTAAATCTCCGTTACAGGTTTAAACGAATTTCTCCGATTTTTCCATTTTACACGGATAACAATCTGATATATTTTTACTTTTTATATGCAGTGAAAGACAGTGAAGAACAGAATCACTTTTCAGTATTTATAATATAGTTTTTGTCTTCATCATAAACACGTTGATGCCAAACTTTAAGACTCAAAGGGTTCTAAAAGTTAAAATGTAAGGAAACTGACGAGTTCAAGGTTACAAGAATCTCAAATTCTACTGGAGTTTTTGAGCATCTACTTTTCTAAATGAGCATGTCCTTCAAGGCGAATAAAATATGACAAACAATGCATAATAGAGTAAATATTCTACTTTAAATTAAAAAGCTGTAATTTTGACGAGAACGTAACACTGCCAGATCAGAAATGAAAAGCTGAAAATTTCAAAGTATAGCCAGGCACGGCCTGAACTTAAATATGTTGGGAAGGCGTATAATCTCAATTTGTCGAATGGAACATACATATTTGCCGATTAATAAAATGTTAGTGCATGCACATTAAGTACGCACAATTAAGTACAATATCTAATAAAATTTGGACATTCGAGAATTAAAAAATTGCAACATTACAATTATGTCCCAAATTTGCCGAATCGCCAGACAAAAATTTCCCAATATGGCATTTTTAAGAGGTCATAAAGACTTCCCGTAACCTCCCATCGAGTGCCTTTGAATATAGTTTCTAAAATTATTTTTATGTTCACAAGTCAATGGTACTAGTGCATTTTTCCTGAAGTAAAACTTTAATTTCCTGCTGACGTAAATATAAAACTTATAAAACACAAGGCTTTCGTGTTTGTATCTTAAGATACTTATTTTTTTCTTTTTGGAGTGCTTTATTGGTGATTTTTTTAATTATTACTATTTTAGTTTTGATCGATAAGTATGAAAGCTGGCTACAGATTTCAGAGAATTGTGAGTCGTTCAAACATCAGAGTATTGTATTTCCAAAGTGGCAAATTCTTCAACAAAAAATATCACTAAACTTGATACTGTTCGCATGTCTCTCGGTCATGTTGTTATTTTATTTATTTTCATTTTATTCATCTGATTATGTACAGGATATAAAATTTTCTGACGCTATAACGTAAAGTTTATAAATAAAATGGTTAAATACAAACTGTTAAAGAATTTAAAACTGAACATAAAAAAAAACACAGAAGAAAGAAGTCAATCGCTAAAAATTTATTAGAAAACATAAGGATTTAAATTTTAATTGCTAACATCCTATATAACACAAAATATAATCGTAAACAAAGTCTAATGTTCTAATAACTTTAAATAGGATCAAGAAAGGAAATGATTTATTTTTAAATCAAAATTGAATTTCAGAAAATGTTTAAAAACTATCATACGTGTAGTAAAATATTCAGAATCACAACAACTACTCGGATTTTTGCTATAAAGCAATCGCTATAACTTAGCAACTAAAAGAAATTGCAAAGTCAACATCAACGAATATTGGGATACGAACTCGGCTGGAAATGACTGAGCTGGCGGTGTATTTCATGTATTTCTGCCTTAGCCCTGGCTATAGGGCGGTAACTTACTCAATATACCTGTCTAATGAGTTTGTGATGACTAGTGTGGTTCAATTTGAAATTTCAACTGAAATTACTATTTTCTTCGTTCTATAAATGTTATCGCTCTGAAACATATTACAGCAGTAAAGAAGAGGAAAGTGTTTTAGACTATTAGATTGCGGATTAAAGCATATATTTTACACAACATAAAATTTTGTTCAAGATACTACAAATAATCGAATAAATATTGAAATCCACGAATCAGTTATAGTAACCCTCAATATGTATTTGCGATGACTAATGTGGCTCAGCGAAGAAAATTATTTTTTTTTCTTCGTCCTAAAAACTTTCTTTCTTTTAAACACATTATATAAAATGAATTTAGTTTTCCATTAACAAACTGTTACCCAAGTTTGAAATAATTCAATTATTGTAAATGCCCTGAGATTTTTTAAAATTTAACTTAGTTATCTTTACTAATAATAAAGCTGTGAAAGTCTTTCTGTCTAGATGTCTGTGACGCGCATAGCGCCTAGACCGTTCGGCCGATTTTCATGAAATTTGGTACAAAGTTAGTTTGTAGCATGGGCGTATGCACCTCGAAGCGATTTTTTGAAAATTCGATTTTGTTATTTTTCTAGAAATATTTCAAGAAATTTTTTTCGAGTAAATTATCACAACGTAGAATAGTAAATTACGAAACCATCATAACGTGGAACCGTAATATGGGCGAGCCATTTAACATAGCCAATTGGCGAGAAATTCATCATCCATTATTTGTTAATATACAGGCGAACCAAATGACCTTTTAATTTTCTACTACGGGCAAAGCCGTGCGGGTGCCCCTAGTACATATATATATATATATATATATATATATATATATATATATATATATATATATATATATATATATACACTAGCTTACCCAGCCACGCGTTGCTGTGGCGAAATAGTTGGCTTAAAATATTTTTTTACTCAATATTTTGATAGAATCTAATTAATATTTTTAATAAAGCTTAAAATAGTCTAGTCAATTTTGAAACAACTGAGATTGATAATGTACGTGTTAGGCTGAATTAAGTAACTATTGAATTTAGTAAGTACTAACTAAATTTTCAATGGTTAAAGCACTATGCTTACGCTTAGGAAATTTTGCAAGTATGACTTCGACCAAGAATAAAAGCAAAATAACTTGAAAGTGATAGTAAATATTGAAACTGATTGTAATATATCAGAACGTAGAAATTAAACATAAACCAACATACACTTTTAGAATGTGCACTAAATTTTATCCATCTCAATTTATCTATAATTTGTAATCAATAACTTTTTTACATAATACGTTAACTAAATTAAAAACATATAAAAATTAAATTTTATAAATGAGATAGATAATATTGACTTCGATATATTATTTATATTATTTGAAAACTAAAAATTATCTAAGCACTAAGTTGTGCACAATATTCTTGCTTAACCTGTCTTTTGCTAACACGATAACTTTCCCACTCATGAGTAGGCGATAGATACAGGGTGTCCCGAAAAAGACTGACTGTTTTCAAAAATTTATAACAGGAAAATGGTTAATGATAAAAAATATAAAAAATTAAAAAACATGCAGAAAATTCATGTGGTGGGCAGTAAGTTTCGTCCTCCAGAGCTCCAAAGTTTAGTTGAAAAGTTTTTCAATAGATGGCGCTGCAGATAGTAAGCCTCTAAGTCAAAAAATAATTATTGGAATTCACCGATTTTTCCTCCAATTGCGATATGTGGTTCCGGACGGCGGCAGGCATTTTGAAAATATTGTTGCGAAATTTTATTTATTAAAAACATTTTTCGAATAACTATGATATAATTTTCTGTCTTTCTTTGATTTACGGTCTTACATCTGCTGCGCCATCTATTGGGAAATTCTTGAACTAAATTTTGTAACTTTGGGTGACGAAACTTACGGCCCACCACATGAATTTTCTGCATTTTTTTTTTTAATCATTTACCATTTTATTGTTATTGTTGAAAGGTTGTGTAAAGCAGAGATTAAGACAGCTGAACATAAACAAATACGTTTAATACGAAACAAGGGGACACACATACAGCAAGACATAGAGAAAAGTAGTGAAGCCCGATAAAGAAGACTGCGGCTCTTTAAATAGAATAGAGGGCAGATTTTCAGTATCCAATGATGTTTCTCAAATAGCAATAAGCAATATAATTTCCAAAGTCCGATGGTGGATTAAAGAAGAGATTTTGCGAACTCCGTGGAAAGCTGCAAATGTCTCTTCCAATAAGATATAAGCACAGTTCTTTCTTTTAAACCAATGGAGAAAGCGATTACATTCAACACCCGCCCTTAATCGCTTATTACTAAACAACACAATGACATAAGTTCATGCAATTTAAATTGAGGAAGAGCCTTAGTAAACATATCAGCAATTTGTTTATCAGTAGAAACATATTCAATATATATATTTTCAACATTTAAAATATTTCTAATAAACTTTAACTTAACATCAATATGTTTCAATCTACCAGAACTATTTTCATTAGTTATACATTTGATTGCAGACTGATTATCTTCATATATGACAATGTTATTTACAGCAAGAAATTCACATGCAATATTTTTATAATACACTAGATCTAATAAAGACTTACCAACTGCAAGTACCTCAGCTTCAGTAGAAGAAACAGCTATTGAACTTTGTTTCTTCATGCTCCATAAAATTGGACACTTTATATAAAAAATAACGTAACCTGAAACTGATTTGCGATCACGCGGATCTGATGCCCAATCTGAATCAACATACATAGATAAATCAACATGAGAGTCACAACACTTACTATACACAAGTTTATAATGAGATGTACCTTTTAAATATCGTAAAATTCTTTTAAGTCCGTTCCAAGCTGATTCTGTTGGATTCTCCTGCAATTGACTGAGACAGTTCACAGCGAACAGTATATCGGGTCGTGTTGTCATCGCAAGATACAATAAAGATCCAACTAGTTCACGGTAAGGTCCTTTGAAGACAGTTCCTTCCTCAAAGTCAGCTGGAGTTGACTTTGCTTCTAAAGGTGTTGCACTCGGCTTGCACTCACTCATGTTAAATCTCTTCAATAGTTTAAGAATATACTATTTTTGATCTAGCACTAATTTAGTAGAAGTAAATTCCTTACGAATTCCTAAAAACTCAGAAGTTGGTTCGAGTTTGGACATCTGAAATTCATTTTGAAGAAGTTTAATCACAATCATTATTTCTGAAACATCTGATCCAGCGATAAGAATATCATCATCATATAAACAAATTATTATTTTTCTTCCATTCACAATTCTGATGAAAATACACGGTTCCGAGTTTAACTGCTTAAAATTAATTTTTAACATAAATTGCGAAAATCTGAAGAACCATTGTCTAGGAGCTTGTTTTAATCCGTATAAACTTTTATTTAATTTGTACACTCTGCCAGTTGAATCACTGAATCCTTGCGGTTGTTCCATAAAAACAATTTCTTGCAACTCACCATTCAGAAAAGCTGTTTTCACATCCATCACATAAGCCTTTAAATCCTCTTGAAGAATCGAAACAAGAACTAATCGTAAACAAGGCATCCCAATGACTGGCGAATAAGTTTCTACGTATTCCTTCTGCTGGTCTCCCCTTGCGCAAAGTCTGGCTTTGAGAGTTCCGTCTCTTTTCTTCCTAAACACCCACTTACACTTTATGGGGGTCGCGTTATCAGGGAGATCTACCAGTTCCCAAGTATTGTTTATCTGGATGGAGCGCAATTCTTCCCCCATCGCGACTTTCCACTGGGCTTGTTGTTCTTCCGGTAGTTTTGAGATCTCATAAAAGGTCAACGTCTCTTCTGACGTGTACATTGCTTCATATCGTTCTGGCTTTTTACTTTTTCTTTCTGATCGTCGGGGTGCAGCTGCGGGCGTTTAGGTTTCGTTTTCTCCTAACTCTTTATTTACATTTCTGTCGTGTTTTTCCTCGTCTTTTTCTTCTCTTTTCGGGAGCTCGTCTGGTGAATTACTTCTATCTTGCACATATACTTTATTTTCATTGAAGCGAACATTACGTGACACAATAACTCTGTGCGTATCAGGATCCATTAATCGATATCCCATGCTAGAATATCCAATGAAGATCATTCGTTTAGATTTCGGATCTAATTTTTGTCTGCGAGTATCAGGAATTTTGGCATAAGCATCACAACCAAATAATTTTATTTGATTTAAATCCGGTTTCTGGGAATATTTTAGTTCAAAGGGTGACATTTCATTTATGCTTGAACTAGGGATTCTGTTATGAATATATAT
Source organism: Uloborus diversus (assembly GCF_026930045.1). NCBI lineage: Eukaryota > Metazoa > Arthropoda > Arachnida > Araneae > Uloboridae > Uloborus > Uloborus diversus. The sequence goes on along the minus strand of NC_072736.1, from coordinate 154,310,792 downwards.
GCTGCAACTTGAATAGCATATCCCCAACAGTTCTTAGGTAAATTTGCATCATATAAAAGTGCACGGGCTTTATCAAAAAGTAATATGTTCATCCGCTCTGAAATTCCGTTCATTTCGTGAGTATAGGGAGGGCAGGGATCTATCGTAACTCCAAGTTTCTTTGCTATAACTTTAAGTTCACCTGAAACATATTCCTGGGCATTGTCACAACGAATTTTTCGAACGCTTTCATTCAATTTGAGAAACTTTTTGATTTCTACGGGAACATCACTTTTCCTTTTAAGAAGACGAACTTCACAAAAACGAGAATAATCGTCAACTAATGTTAACACATACCTTTCACCCGCTTGAGTTGGTGAGTTGACCGGACCGCATAGGTCAGAATGGATTGTCATCATGGGAGCTTTTTCTCTTCTTCGGTTTCCTATTCCTATAGGGTTCGCGGACTGCTTCGCTAACACACAGTTTTCACAAAATTTATCACTTGTTGGTAATCCTAGTTTGCTCAGAACATGGTTTCCGGAGTGTCCTAACCTGCGATGCCACATTTCACCTCCATCTTTTTCTGCAACAAAGGAATTTGAAATGAAGGGAACAAAATCACTTGCATATTGACCTTTTGAATTCAGCTTGCACAAAACGAAGTTTGTACTTCCCTTTTCAATAACTGCTTCGTCATTTTTGAAGCTCACAGTGTATCCAGCTTTTTGTATCTGTTTCACTGAAATGAGGTTTCCATTTAGTTCTGGAACATATAACACATCTTTCAGTAGGATCTCCTGCACACCGTCACCTAATACACCGCGAATAGTTCATATTCCTTTTACTTCCAGTGTACTGGTTTTTGCAGCGCATGACACAGTTCCTGAGGATGGTTTTAACTCCTCAAACCATTCCCGATGTGCACACATATGAGCTGTAGATCCGCTATCTACTATAAATTACCGATGTTCTACTTCGCCAACAACGAAAGTCACTGCAACTGCTCCATCCTTTGATGATGTATTTTTTTCTGTCTGGACTGTGCAATTCCTCTTAAAATGTCCTTTTCTTCCGCACTGGTAGCAAACTATGTTACTCCTACAAAATTTCGCTATGTGCCTTGTTTTGCGACACTTGTTACACACTACCCGATGATTTGTAGAGAAGACTGCACCATTCGATGACTCAGTTTTCCACGATTTGGGCTCCGAGACTCGACGATCTCTCATCAGCGCTTCAGCATCCAGAAGACGACCGCAAACAAATTCTAAAGTCAAGTTCTCCGAAGGCTGATTTTCTATTGCAGATTTCGATGCGTCATACTCTGCTGGAAGATACATCAAAAGATAGACAATACTGTCCATGTCACTCACTTTCACGCCACACGATTTTAGTTGGGTAACGAGCCTGTGCACTTCATCAATATGCTCCTGCATAGATGAGTCCTTTTTCATTTTCAAAGTTGAAAGTCTCTTTCTAACCAATATCTGACTGACCGCTCCTTCTCGAACATAGATCGATTTCAATTTTGCAATTACTTCAGCACAAGTCTTTTCTTCTGAAAGCGAAACTAAAACTTTATCACTAAGAAATGATAACATCAAGGCATAGGCCTTCTTACTCGCTAAAAGTTCATCAGCTTTCGAAGAATCCGCTTCACGTTCCAAATACACCTCTAAATTCTTTGCTGCGAAAACCGCTTCCATTCTCCTGCACCACACAGAGAAATTCCTTCCGTCAAAAGGCTCAACGGAATATTTTATCTCGTCCCCCATGTTACTCCGCTACTGCAGTGATTTAGTAGCTGGGTGAAACTTAGAACTAACCACGCTCTGCTGTTGAAAGGTTGTGTAAAGCAGAGATTCAGACAGCTGAACATAAACAAATACGTTTAATACGAAACATGGGGACACACATACAGCAAGACATAGAGAAAAGTAGTGAAGCCCGATAAAGAAGACTGCGGCTCTTTAAATAGAATAGAGGGCAGATTTTCAGTATCCAATGATGTTTCTCAAATAGCAATAAGCTTTCTCCAAAGTCCGATGGTGGATTAAAGAAGAGATTTTGCGAACTCCGTTTAAAGCTGCAAATGTCTCTTCCAATAAGATATAAGCACAGTTCTTTCTTTTAATCCAATGGAGAAAGCGATTACATTCAACGGTTATGAATTTTTGAAAACAGTCAGTCTTTTTCAGGACACCCTGAAGGTGCCCGTGAAAGAAACATGTATGTTTCAAGTCCAAACCGAAAGTAGACATTGTTTGGTCTTGAGATCTATTTATGGTCTTTTCAAAAGCTAAACAAATCGGAAATTAAAGCCTTCCAAATGTGTTTGAAAATTATGACGCTATTAATCGCTTACGTGGCAACACAAAAATTTCTCCTTTAAATTTTTCCGTCAAAATTGTTGAAATTTTAATGAAGAAACGTGTACTGTTGCATAATCTGGGTGGGTTTAAACTGTGAAAAAGAATAATTGGTGAACAAATTTTCAACCGAAAATCGTCTAGTGGCATCCTGGTGTATCCAGAGAATTTAAAAATTCAGTTGGAATGTTTACGGCTTTGTTTTCATAGACTGCTGTAATGGCTCATTATTCACAATAATTGTAGCTAAGACAGCGTCATTGCACTGTTTTTTTCTCGTTGCAAATCAGTGTCAACTAAGTCGGTGACCAATCGATCAGGAGATATCGACACCATAATGACTAAGCAACAAATTTGAAATTGAAATGTATAAATCTTCAATCAACACTAAAGCTTCATTATACATCTTTGGTGGTTAATCTAGATTTGGATATCGGTGTGTTTGTTTAACTCTATGGAGTACATCTTCAAGTATAAAATTTATATAGTTTCCCCACAGAAATGATGATTGTGTTGGATATTATGTGGTAAAAATTATCTTAAACACATGACGAATAATGTTTCTCGTTATACAAAACCTGCATTGGAAAATTCAACTCCCACTGATTGCGTGCTACCAATAATTACAATTCGCGAAATGCATCGTGATATGCATTAAACACTCAACAATTAACGGTCCGTAAAGATTCCCGTTTTTTAGGGAATGTTTAAAGAAAACAAATGCAAAAACAACATTCACTTTGTTTTGGATGCACAGTTTTGTTTTGGATGGAGCTTTGGTCCCGATGTCTTGGCTTTAATTTTTAATTATGCCCGAAATGGATGAATGTTGTGTTCTCTGTTTGCGTGGCTTCCATGATTTTTTGATTTTATTCAACACTGTAAAAACAATTAAGAAACGTCCTGAAAAATAATGGTCAGCGAATACGATCAGTTTCTGCCATTAACATATCTTAGAAAAAAATAGGAGCATATCTCACTAAAAGTCAGAAACTTTCCTAAAATTATTCTGAAGTCTTTCTAAAGGATTCCGAAACCTCTCCGATTCGAGACAATCATTTCTCTGAAGCCTTTAGAGAGAACCGAAGTAAAATTAAAAATAATAGCTTGGCACATTTTTTTTTTTTTTTTTTGACTTACCAAGAAAAGAATTATCGCAACCATAGCCAATGCTAAGAAGGACTTTCAAGCGCGCACAAAGAATTATACTTGCTTGTTACTTTTGAAAAGTTACGGAATCCAGAGACTCCCTTCCTCCCATTGGGAGTTATGTCAATCTGTACGGACCACGACGATGGTAATGAAGTCAGTTCATCACTAAAATTCATTAATCTTCCTGAAAATTATCTTGGAATCTTTAAAGAATTCAGTACTATCCCAGGCTAAAAGCCAGTCGTGTCGTTGGATTTTCAGAAAAAGATTAGGTAAGTTAAATAGAAAGCTTGACACCTCTTTACTTCTCCAAGAAAGCTCCAACACTAATGCTCTAAGCATGGAAAAAGGTAAGACAGCCTTGCAGTAAGTATCATGGTCTAATTCGTCCGCGATTCCTGCAATGCTACGCAATCCAGAGGCTCATTCACTCTCATTGAGAGTAGACTAAACGCAGTCGAACTGAAGCCGATACACTTAATAAATACTCTCAGTTAATCTTTAAACTGGAAATTAAAAATATTTTTCGCAACAGTGAGAAGTCTGTATTCATGACGTTTGTAGCAATTCAGGAAGCTTTTTGAAGCAGATACTTGATTTCTAAATAAAAGAGTTGAGGACATGTGAAATCCCAACATGTTCCACGGAAATAGTCAGTGACATTTCGGATTTGTTTACAATGCATGTAAAATAGCGTGGAACACTGGTAAATAATTTTATATCTGAGAATTGAGCCAAATACATTAGGTTTTTGACAATGTAAAAAAAAAAAAAAAAAATCAGGCTCGTTTTTGGTGGTTCAAGTGCTCTCCGTAGAAAATTGCATCGGTAAAATATATTCTTTGACCGTTTTCAAGATGTATTGCAAGATGCTGTACAGAAGGGTCTCTTTCGTATATGGGGATGCCAGATATCTTCGAAGCTGTTTTTATGTCCACTCATAGAACATCGTGTTTTTTCAGCAATTTTGTCCATATCTCTTACCTCAAATGCTACCTAATAAGGATATTGAATAACGTATTTGGCAAAGTATTTAGTGAATTTCACGGTACTTTAAAACTCGACATTTATATGAGCCTTATACGTTTTTAAAAGCAGTGGTGAGTATGGAACCACCCGCTGCTTATCAAGTTCACCTTGATTTGTGGAATTTTGATATTTACTTTGAAAAGTGTGGCCTCAATACTCCCCCTTTCTCCGGCGATATTGTTAATAGCTATCAATATCCGTAACATAGTATCATTTGTAAATTTTAATAAACTTAAGAATAAAACTTTTGAAAGTGAATAAAAATTTACAGAACCAAACAATCAATACACACGATTAATGTATAATAAACATTTTATTTGCAATAAAAAAATATAAAAACCATCCTATCTTTTAAGTTGGAAAAAATTACAGATAGGTATGAAATCTGATAAAAATCGGTTCAATACTTTCGGAGTTTACTCCGATTAAACATCGTGACACGAGACTTTTATATATATATATATATACTAGCCGCCTGCGGCGACCAGCTGGTCCGCTTTTTTACGCCATTCGCCTTTTTGCGCCAGGGTTGCCGCCTTCGGCGGCTGCTTAGACAATTTAGCGACGGTATTAATCAATGTGTTTCTCGATATATCAATATTATCATTCGTCTTTTTACGCCGATGTTACCGCCTTCGGCGGCTGCTTAAACAAATTTCGTGGCGGTATCAATCAATCTATATCTATCTATATCATTCGTAGTTTGAATAAAATATTTTCTATATCTATCTTTAGTTCCGTCGTTTGGAATATTTTTAAAGTAGGAGGAGGGGAGACACAAACGACGTACTCTTCATGCAAATTTTGTAGAAAAATAACAAAAAGCACTTCCACTTTTATGTGAAAACATTGTTCTTTCAAAGCCATGGTGTGGGGGGGGCACTGACACCCCGGTGAAATTCCTTAAATTATCCTCTTTCTTGCTGTCCATCTACTATATCGACCTTTATATTTGTCTATCTATAAAGCTATACGATCTAGGCATATCTACCTCCTGGCAGTACAATTTTTTTTTTATTTTTAAAATAAGTATTAATTCGAAAATAAAAACATTTTTTGTCCACTCAACCTCTATCTATCTCTGTATCTACCTAACCTAACCACCAATCCGTAACAAAAACAAAGATCATGCAAAAGATCGCGGGCTTTATTTATTTAATCAAAATAGCCCGCAAAAAAAAAAAAAAAAGACTCTATGTTCCCCGTAGTGTTCAAAAATTAGCGCTTGCAAAAAGATAAAAAACTAAAAAAAAAGAAGGTAAAGAGAAGGCAAACGATTTCAATTGGATCACGTGATGAGGTAAGTTCGGAACTCATCCGGCAAGTGAACAGCTCGCGTTGTGTTCTGCCATTAAAAAAATTGTAAAAAAAAAACTATTGCGTATTTTTAAAAACTTTTTTCTTCTGAAGGGGTCAGAATGTTTTTACTATTACCAACTAAACTTTTAGAATTGAGGGTTCAATACTTTTTGCAGGATGGGTTTCGAAAAAAATTAAACCCAGAGAAAAATGCAAAATAAAGGTTTTTTCAAAAATTTATAAAAAATACAAAAATTGCTCTATTTTCAAAATTTTTTCATTCACCATATTAAAAATTAAATTTCCTACACTATAGTACAAAAAACATTTGTGTGGTGCGATTGGTTCGGGGTCTGTGAGGTAAAAAGTACTAAAAAGTGCAAAAAAACACATAAAACATTAAATAACTTTTTTTCTAATTAAAATATCAAAAATCGAAGCCCGAGGTGCACAACTTCAGCAAAAACTACACCTGTATACCACATTTCATCTTTCTAGGCCTTACCGTTTTCCCGGGATGCGCGCCACACACACACACACAAACATCTTAATTTATTATGTATATATATATATATATATATATATATATATATATATATATATATATATATATATATATATATATCATCACTTTTATTTCCTTTCCTATGACAAAAACAACTTCAGGATTATAAAATGTTTTTTGTTAACTCAACATGTTTCCTAATCGCACGCATGTAGTTTTCTCATCCTAATAACTCATAATGAGCAGTTAACTTTTAATAAACAATATCTGGAGTTCCATCTCTTTTAAGAAATTTCTTCGAACAAGAAAAGTTCTCTTTTCTCTTATCTATATCAGCGGGTGACTCTAGAAAAGCAGAAATATTTTGAATAGTTACTAAACATGGTTAGGCAGAATAGATTACAGAGCTTCTATAAAAATGTTTAACTATTACGATAATGCAATTACTGTTAATTCACTCGTTTTTCTTTCCCGAGGTTTCGTAACGGATAATGTTGTTATTGAAATTTGTTTATCATATTCTGGTAAACTTATTAATGAGACCCAAAGAACGAAAAAAATGCCTTTGAGTGTACTTGAATCATAAGAATAGATTGTAAGCTTATTTTGCTGCTATTGCTAAATAATGAAATAACACTAAAAATATTAGTTTTGCTTTTCCTTTATTTGGTTGTTGTTGTTCCAAAAAAAATAAAGGCAATACATGCAAATAATTACATTCAGGTTTTTTCTAACTAGATCAATTATAAATCTCAAAGCCAGGCTACCGAAGTCACACTATTACTACTTAGCAAGACAAAGGTTTGTCTGGGGCGTGCAAAAGGCTGGAACTCATGCTCTCATAACACTGATAAAAATATGAAGGATTTTTCAAGAAAAAAAAATCGCGTTGGTATGGCTCAATGTGGAAACTGATTCCACATTTATAATGCACTAATAACCGGAAATATGCCATTTTTTGACTTGCGTTAGTCTGGCCTTGAGGTACCGAATTTACAATTTGTGTCCTTGTTGAATTTTCTGTGACATTGTTTACATCATCTGTTCGCTCTCAAAAAAAAAAAAAAAAAATAATAATTTGAATTTTGACATCTTGAACTCAAATTGTGTTTTTCGCAATCACGAGTGTGTGTATGTAGGCGTGTGTTTGTGTGTGTAGGCATATGTGTTTGTGTATGTGTGTTTGTGTTTGTGTGTGTGTGTGCGTGCGCGTAGTTGTGTATGTATGCGCGTGTGTGTAGTTGTGTACGTATGCGCGTGTGTGTAGAGCATGGATGCAACCTGGAGACGGCTTTCGCTATAGCAGCATCGTGAGGACCCGGTCGACGGTGATGCTGCAGAGGGTGGCGGTGGGAAAATAAAATGATAGGACATCAAAACAGTCAAATGAGAACAATTAGCAATCGTGATTGCTCAAAAAAAACTAATGTTTATAAATGAAAAATATGGAAAAAAATAGAGGAGACCGGAAATCTAAATAATTAAAATATCTATTCGTATGTCTGTCTGTGTGTGTGATCCAGACTGTCAACGTTTCCCAAGTAGAAACAGGTACCGCTGGATACAGGCTATCTGGAAAAATCCATTTTACCCCCGCTCATATCTTTAAATTTTAACGTTCCGAAGATACGAATCGAAAACTATACCCTTATACATTCTCAAATATACCGGCAGCGTCTAATTTTATGACATTCATCCGGTTTAGTTACCAAAATTGGTCAGAAATTACCAGCACTGCCTCTAAATTTGGCAAAATATCGCCAAGACGCCAAGTGAAAGGCGGCAAGTGACGGAGCCCCCTTTGTACACCGCCGCAGGCAGAATAAGAGGGATACGATGGCTCAGCCACCTCAGGCAGTGAATAGGGGGTGGAGCTAACGAACTGCTCCGACGTAGGAGGGTAAACCACAAAACGCAGTCGATGAACGGGAGTTGGCGAGCGAGACTAGCAGGGCCGGAGCCTTCTATTCTCTGTAATTAGTAGCTTCGCACGCCTGTCTGTACGTGTGCCTGTAACCCTATTTCTTTCGGAATGCCTATGTGTCCCAGGCCAACACTAATACCGCTGGATACATGATACCCGGCTGAAACAATTTGGCCTTGCCTCACTCGTCTTACCCTTAACGAGTTGAAGATATAAATGGAAAATTACACCGTTAAAATCCTAAAACGTCATACCGGTGGCATCACATTTGACGACAAATATCCGACCGATTTATTATACGTCATAATTTAGCCAGAAATTACCAGCACTGCCGCAAAACTTGGCGAAATATCGACAAGAACTGCGTAGAGCGGAGGGCAAAACTATCACTAGTCGAGGAGAAAAAAAGAAATCAGACAATATCACGTATAATCTAGGAAGGAAGCTCTAAAAAGATGCGCTGAAAATACACCTATTTTCATATTGCAAAACGTTATTACGTAAGCATAAGACTATGAACAGATTGGTACAAAATAGTACTAACAGCTAAACTAAGAGGGAAAAAATATTGGAACGGCGTTGGTGCATCTTTTGACTTTATTACATACTGCATACTACGTTGGATGGCATCATAGAGATGAATAATATCATTAAATGGTATATGAAGCGATTCTTCTTTTTTGGAGAGCAATCCTTTACTCAAAAAGAGTAGATGTTGAAGGTAATAAAGCACGGATTTTCGACCTCCAACTATACTCACCAAAGCTCGATGATATAAAACTTAGGAGGACAAGCAAGATGTCCTGTTTCTTCCTTGCAGGCTTCAAACCATTTTCGGATGATTTTATCAGCTCTGTCGTCGTGGTAAAGTGAGTATTTTCCTGGAAATAAAATCTAGAAAAGAGAATGCACCTAATTCCGAAGAATATCTGCAAACCATTGTGCGATTTTTTTTTTAATATTCAATTTCTTTCCAAGTTTTTGATGGCAATAATTATATTTTACCTCTTTCTGAACGGTTTTGCTCTTAATATGAAAATATTAACAAAGAAAATATAACAAAACCATGCGTATCAAACTTTCCAAGCATTCTTTTTCAAACGTATGGGGAAGCGAGCAATTGTTTAACCTCAAAATCTCTCTTCTGTCGTTAAATTTTACTTCCAAGGCTTAAATTTGAGATTCAGCTACAAATATTAAAGGATTGTTTTTTTTTTTTTTTTTTTGATAAAATATATATTATCAATGCAGAATCTCAGTAAATAATACAGACGAAAGACACAGAAAACTTAAAAAATGTTCAAATCAGCAGAGTAAACAGATATATCAAACAAAATGAAAACATAATGTACATAAAGAATGCTTCCAGTATCAAATTTCAAAAGAATTTATATTTGGGTAAACAAAATGCAGAGTCAGACAAAGTATAATCAATTTTCTTTCAGCAGCAGTTACCTTAAAAATGAAACTTTTTTATGAAAAAAAAAACAACAAAATTTACTACGTACGTTTATTAAAATTAATTCCGCTTGTTTTGGTTTCAATCAGTGAAAAAAAAAGAGAAAACTAAAGCTGAAAAAAAAAACAAGGCTATTAAAGAAATTTTAATTTCACATCATTTGTACAAAAAAACTTAAAACTCGAATGTAACAATTTTTATTAATCTTTTTTTTTTTTTCAAAATAATAATTACAAAAAAAATGATCAGAAAAGGTTTAATCGTAAAAGTATGGGAAAAAATACAAAAGAGATGATAAGAAGGGCATTTAGAGACAACGAAAAAAATCGGCGTACCATGGTCTTGCACACTTTTACATTATATTTGAATGTATTATTCAATAAAAAAGTCTTATGAAGGGTCATCATCCATAATCTTTTCCAAAAAAAAAAAACTGAGAAAAAAAATCATACTATGTATAACTTTAATCGCATTTGTTCATTTCATAAGTTAGAGATGAAATACTTATTTATTCCCTTTGGCAAATATTCTCTCTTCAACCATAAATTACGTTTAAGAGGTTCCCTTATTACATGCAGGTTCTGAAGACGCTCACTTCACACGCGCAATACAATCTAATGTATGCAGCACCATGAAGCGGAATAATTCCCTGGGAGCATAAAGATGTTTCAGAAACTCCCAAGGTCCCCACTTCGGCATTCACTTTTATAAGTGCTGGGGAGCGAGAGATGTGTTTAATGTTTAAGTGACGAATGTCTTGTTCGGGACAGATTTTAATGAGATCATGTGTTATAATTACTGTGATACTCAACAAGGGGTTTCAAAGAGTTGAAAATCGTTCATTAAAACATTAATTAATTAAATTGCTAAAATATAATGCTACAGTAATGCAAACTGTACCATTCGTTTGGAAAGATTTCTGCTTAAAATGCTAGGACGAAGGAATACTTATAAAAAAAAATGCTTAATTAGTATCATTATCTTCATACAATAAAAAAATAAAACTTCAAATAAATTAGCAATTTGTAAAAATGAATTTAAATATATATATATATATATATATATATATATATATATACAGCATTAGTAAAAACTTTAAGGCCAGTATAATTTTCTTTGAAAAAAGGAAAATGAAATTAATGGGATTTTAATATTATTGTATTATTCATTACCAACGTTCACTGGTAAGAAATAACGCAACAGACAGGATTTGTAAAGCATGCAATAACCAGAAAAGCAGTGGTTTATTCAAAGTTAGCATTTCAGCTTGAGTAAAAACTTTAAGATCACTAGTATTTTTAAAAACAGCAAGTACTTATACTGTAATAAATGTCACCTCAGTTAACAAGATTGTAGAAACCCTTCAACTTGCAGTTTTGTAATTAATTTCTTCAAAGTTTTTGTCCTACTTGTGACGATATCGTAAGGTAAAAAGTTAAACTGTTCAAGAAAGAGGACAGGTGAAGCTTTTTCTTACAAAGGATAGTAGGCGTACTATTTCGAAAAAATAGAAACATCGAAGTCTGAAGTCAATATTTTTGTTTGATTTATACACAATTAGGGTAAAAATAAAACCCGGGAAAACTTAAAGCTTTGTCCTCGCGTCATGGAAGAAGAGTTTGGAAATTATTACATTACCTGAAAAGTACTCAACCAGGAAACTTATTTAGACGATAGGTTTAAATGTTTGTTAAAAATGATATATAACACAATTAGAAGGTGTGGAAATTTTATTAATGCTGCAAAATTGCTTAAATCTCACTTATTGAAAATGCACAATATAGAGCTTTTCAACTTTAGCTAGGAAATCATGACCTGGGATAACCAATGAATGCAAATAATTTTTTCTAACGAAAAGAAGTGGAGTTTGGATGGACCAAACGGACAGAAGTACTATTGGCATGATTTACGAAAAGAAAAAGAAATATTCTACAAGCGCTAATTAGATGGAGGCTCTGTCAGAACATAAGAGTGCTTTGCTTACAATGGTGTGTGCTCAGTTGCGTTTGTTTCAGGTAAAATAAACTCACAAACATATCAAAATGTCCTCCCAAGTCATCTTTTACCAAATGCTGAATTTATTGGTGGAGAAAATTGAAAATATCAGCAAAACAATGCATCTATCCATCCGAGTAACAGTGCAAAAAATAGGCTCCAAGTAAACAATGTTAAAACTTTGAGATGACCAACTAAGTCTCCAGATCTTAACCCAATAGAGAACTTATTGGGTGACTTAGCAAGAAGAGTTTATGCAAAGGAGAGACATTTTACTTTATCAATAGAACTGAAATCTACCATCGAAGATGAATGGCAAAAAATGCATCCCGAATTTTGTCAAAAACTAGTTTCATTCATGAAAACAAGAATATTTGAAGTAATTTGAAGGAATGGCTCCCACACAAGCTTAGAAATATTTGAATTTGTGTCCTTATATGCTTTTTTCTATGTTGGCCTTAAAGATTTTACTCAGGTTCAAATATTGATCTGTAATATTTTCTGATAATGAAACACTTACAGTTAAATTTTTTTGTCTTTTTTACTTGTATTTAAGGTTAATAATTATCACTCATATGAATTTTTGATTCTAAGATTGAGGTGTGTCCAATTTCTCAAAAAAGTGCACTGGACTTAAAGTTTTTACTGAAACTATATATATATATATATATTTATATATATATATATATATTGTAACGGATCGGACGCGACTTCCAACTTTCTTAAAAGGACGACACAGTTCTTGATTAAAAACACAGGAAATTTATTTACACTATGAACAGGAAAGATCGTCAACAACTGCTAAATTAATCATCAGCAATTAAGCAAATATCACACAACACCGTAAACTCAACGGTTACACACTTATTTACTTCCAAATACGAAAAACAACACAGCGAAATGCCTCGCAATAAACAGAGCTAATATACTCTCAGTACAAATTCTCAATCGAAACTGAACTTTTTATCATGCGTGACGGCTTTTATACACACCGAAAGAGATCTCTCAACTATTCCAGAAATGCTACACCTTTCCACACTTTCTTATTTCTTTCATTCACAAATCTTATCAATAAAAAAATAGGGGCCCGTATACTCCAGCCGAATGTATAGGGGCTGTATATTCATTACGGGAATCTATTTACAGGTTACGTTATTACAATAATTGCTATTTACAGAATTTGTAACAATATATATATATATATATATATATATATATATATATATATATATATAAAACAAGAGATAGAATTTAAGACAATTTTAAAATAGAAATTCAAAGAAATTGAAAAAATCAACGACATTAAAAAAACTGAAAGAATAAATACAATAATTATCTGATTCCTTTCTCTTCTAAGGCTCTCGGGGAGGGTAGCAAGCTATTGGGACCTTCCCTCATGCTAGACAGAAAGGGCCTTGTGAACTTTAGGACCAATCCCCCCCTTGAAAAAGTGTTGGTCCTGGGTTCACCTTTTCCATTTTGATGTTCTCGCTTTTTTCATTTGCTTTTTCATTTGTATTTTGACTGTTTGTGTGAATATATATATATATATATATATATATATATATATATATATATATATATATATATATATATATATATATATATATATATATATATATATATATATTAGGGTGGTCCTTATTTATATGGGGAAAAAAAATTTCGGAATTCAACAAGTGACGCCCCCTAGTTTTGTGACACTATAATAAAAAGTAACGTGTGCAAAATTTGAACTCGATCGGTCAATAATAACACGTGCCCCTAGGCCGTTGAACTTTAACACTTTTGATAATTTTCTCACAAATCTTGCGAGTTTTTACTTCAGACCCAGTACATCGTTTCTCCGAGGTTTGCAAAATATTTTTACAGTGAGGTAGCACTAAAATTAATCTTTTAAATTAATCTTTATATCATCTAAAGATTTTACGTTGAATAAGAATGAAATATTGCTTTAGAAACTCGCCTTAATCTTACGCTTTTCTCAGTGTATCTCGATAGTGTATTTTTTTCCGATTGTTTTGGACAGTCTGTAAAATAAATTGCTTTGTGACTCATATTTGGTAAATTAGTTGTGAAATTCTTCGATTAATTGTGCTCCACTTTCAGTTGTATCATTCAAAATTTTTAGTATTTTAACAATATCTCTTCCCTTTAAATAGCTTCCTTCATTTTGCCGTGAATCAGGATCAAAGAGGAAAAAATCTTTTAGTATTTGTAACTTATCAAACAATTTTATTGATTCTACAAAGAGGAAGATCTTTATTAAGAACGTATTCCAAATCATCTACTGTTATCTGAAATTTGTTAAATAGTCATCAGACACGTCTTCCTTATCACAAGCATTTTTTGGACTAGTCTTTTCCTATCTTCAAAGTTAATTCCTCTATCCAATATGAACAAAGCTACTAGTTTATCCCCTCAATACCATAAGTGATTTATGAATTTTCCAATCACTGCTTCTGCTGCATGTTTGTCGTCATTTTGTACGCTGCTAGTTTTTCAGACATATTATATTATTCAAAGGAGACTCGATTAGGTTGCTGCGAAAAACCATATCTTCATACAGCATTTAATTGTAAAACAGCTTTGTAAAACAGCATTGAAGGGCTTTCTTTTCATGTAAGGTCAATTATATTGTTCCCTAAACGTAAAAATTTTCAAACAAAAATTCCTTTTGCCATCCATGTGGCTCAGGGATAAGCTCCAGGTTGCCGAAAACATGTCCCTGTAGGAGGAAATTCAGCAGGAAATATTATTACAAGTTATGAGAATTCTCTGTTATCTTTCTCAATTCCGCTTTTTACGAACAATAATATGTCATCAACTTCGTCTTTTAGAATTTAAGTGGTATGTGTACTTGATTGAAATGTTACTTATAACATTTCAATCAAGTACACTTCAATCAGTTGTACACTTCACTTCAATCAGTTCACTTCACTTCAATAAAGACATTTCAATCAGTTCTCAAGTACACTTCAATCTCAAGTTCAGAATGATTCAATCATTCTGAATGATGGAGATCTTTCCACAAAATTTTGAAGCGCTTAAATAATTGAATATCGGATCTAGAACTACGAAAGGACACACTCTGCAGTACGATTTCAAGTGCATGATGATGGCAATCCAAATGTAATGTATTACCGTTCAGTTTTTGATCTAAAAATTGCATGCACAATTTATACGGTTCGTATTGCAAGTCGTTGTATCAAAGACTACAGCTAGAACAGTTAGCAATAAAGAGCAATCATCTAAGATATCGTATTCAACTGAAGAAATATCTAAGGAATTCCGAGTAGCTGTTCAGTATTAGGACCTGAAGCTATCACGGTAATCCTGCCGACGTTCTTTTTCCAGTTACATCTGGATGTAGCTTCGTATCCCAGTGAATAACTACAAAATCTAAATTTAAATTCATGAAATTTAATTTTACCTCTCGAAGATTTTCTTTTGCTCTCTTAAGGAATGTACGATTGATCGCTAGGGCATTTGGATTTAAATTTACTGCATTTACATAGGCTGTAAATAAATGAACAACATCTTTATCCCTAATATGGCATTTGTCTAACAGTGATGAAAGGCGAGCAGATATCAATAGTTGTCAAGCTTTTTTACACTGTGGTAGACCAGCTGTAGAAAACAAAAGTTCAACAGGTTAGGATAGATACCCATTTCGGTTTCTAAATCTTGTGAATCGCAAGAATTTGATGATAATAAAGGACTGAAACAGAAGAAAATTAATTTAAAGTATAGATTTCTACATTGATCCAATTTGGATATATATTTTTTAAAATTTATATTTTAGCTATGGAAAATACAGTATATTTTTAGGTTAGGAGTAATCGAGGATTTTTCGAAATTTATATTTTAAATATTAAAAAATGCATAAGCATGTAGGTATGTTTATACCTAAAGAACAGCGAATTAAAATATAATTGCAATTACTTATAGCATTGAAACCTTACGACTCTATTTGCCACACCTATTACATACACAGAGAATTTCGTAAATCAACACCCCCAAAGCCTGGAGGATGCAATTTGTAGTCAAAGATCGTTCATTAATGGCCTAGGTCATTCATTAATGGCCTATAGAATCCCTTGTGTCCATCTTGATGGGAAGAAACGTTCCCCTGCCGCTTGATTGGAACAAGCGCAGAAGAGCGGTACGCTTGACCCAAGGCCATTGGTGTACATTTTATTCTCTGTAATAAAATGATAATAATAATGTTAAATTTTGCAGAATGAAAGTGAGAGAATGTTCGGTCGGGAAGTAGCAGCACCTATTGAGGTTCAAAATTACTTTAAATGTAAAAAGTTAGAATATTTTTACATAAAAATGAGAAAATCCGCAATTTTTTCTTCGAAACTCAAAAAAGGGGGCCCTAGGGGCACGTGTTAATATTCATGGATTGGCTTAAAATTTTGCAAGGATCATTTATTTGTACAATGGAACAAATTGAGGGGGCGTCGCGTAAAATATCGGCAACTTCGAAAATAAGGACCACCCTAATATATATATATATATATATATATATATATTCATTTTGGTACATTTTTGGTGTAAGACCAGTTATGACGCAGTGAGGAAGGCAAAGGGATGTAAGTGGCCAGGTTAAACTTTTGGAGATAACCAGTACAAATTTTAGGTGAACCTCGCCTCGGTCTTGGGGCAAGCGATAGTACTAGTATCCTTAGTATGTGCTGTTATACAGCATGATTTAGAAAACATTTTCAATGAAAGCTGATCTAAGATCTTGTCTTTAAACGTTTGACTCAAAACTTGAAAATGTCCTCTTGCATCCCATTGCTTCTCACTGTCTCATATGAGGCAGTAAGAAGCAAAGGGATGAAAGTGGTAAAATTAAAAATTTGGAGATAACCAGTTCAAATGGTAGGTGAACCTCTTCTCTGTCTTGGTGCAAAAGATAGGACTAGTAGCCCTGGTAGGTTCTGTTATACAGCATGATTAAGAAAACTTTTCAATAAAAGCCTACCTAGGACCTTATCTTCAAACGCGTTTTACTCAAAAACTTAAAAATGTCCACTTACATCCCTTTGCTTCTCACTGTCTCATATTTCATCTTTCTTCTAAAGCTTATCCACTGGGGAATGTAACGCTTTCTAAAACGTCATTTAATTCATACTAAGCTGCATAATTTGTACATTACTTACAAATTAGCGGAAAAGAATGTTCTAAATCATTTTTAAGTATTGATTCAGCTAAAAGTTGTAATTATATGTTGTAAAAATCGTTATTGTGTAACTCCATTTACAAAATCAGTAGTTTTCTGTAAGAAATTTAAGATACTTGCATCGTTGCCCAATTTTGTGTAGTTATTAGTAAAAATATGTCAAAAAACTGCAATTGTAACATATGGTATTCTTTCTTTTGTTTAAAATTTACACAACTGTATTTGTATGTTATTTACTGTATTTAATTTTTATTTAAAAGTATGAAATCTTCCGTCATTGCATGGTTGTAAATTGCTTCTACATTTGAACGAAGCAATTGTCTGTTTGGTTAATACGTGACATTTTAGCCCTGACTTCACGGGATTAAAACCAATTTCCAGTAGATAGCGTTCATTGTTGATCACTTTTTCGTTTCTTTATTTTCCTAAAATCAGTCTTACCAATAAAACAGTTAAGTTACTGTATCCAGTTCAGCTTCCTCAAAATAAAGCATTTCCTTGCATGGTCAAACATTGCTAAAAAATATTATCAAATAATTATTCTATGGCATATCATTGTTGGTGACATCAGGAGCGCTACTCAATTAGTAAATTGCTATTATACATATGAAGATATTTATTTGGAAGATAGCAATAAAGTGTTTTAAAGTTTACATTATATTGAATTATTTATATTTGCAAATGTTTATGTTCTAAAGCAGGAATGTACTTATGTAGCTGCAAAAATTTAGTCTGTTGAGTATAGTTATAGGTTTGAAAACGTGTGCATGGATAACTTTCAAAAAAAAAAAAAAAAAATTAACTGTAACTTACAAAAGGTTTGCTCTTTGTAAACGTTTTACTAAGAAAAAAATTCTGCAAAAAAGTAAAATTGCATTGAAAGTCTACATATGTTTTCAAAATCTAAGTATTATTAAATATTTGAAATATTCTTTGGATGAGAGAATACAGACATTTAAGTGGGCAAAGAAATTCAAAACTAATAAAAATGGGAAGCAGCTGTCTAGACATTTTAACAGTGCATTGCATTTTATTTTGTGAAATATATGTTGATTAACGTTTCCTAAAATATAATCTTTTCATATTTCGTAACAACTGTTGGAAAAGTATCATTTCAATAATAAAAAATAATCTTATTATTTAGCCTAGAAACTGGTTTTAGCTGATTGGACAGAGTTTCTAAATAGTGCATACGTAATTGTTTAAAACGGTTGTTTAAGATGAAAATCATGTTTGTAGAACTTTTCTGTGCCTGCTAACATGGGGGTTTTTCTGCAAATATGTGCCTTAAAAAGAAGGTGGAAATTTAAATAATAAATAGTCTTCTAATAAAATATTTTCTATTTAATATTTAAAAACAGTTTTGGTCAAATGGACGAGTAAATAAAATAATGGATGAAGAAATAAATAGATAATGAAATGAATAAATGAATAAAATAATCAAGATATGAGAAAAAATAAAAGAGTGATTAAAATAGTGAAAGAATAAGAAAATCAGTGAATTTGTAAATGACGGAATGTAAAATAATAATTAATTAATGAATACGTAAGTGATTTAATTAATGATTGGATAAGTAAGCGAAATGAGCTCTTTGACGCATCCCCATCTACTTTGCCTCGCTTGCACTTGACTAATTGCAAAAATACTTTCAAGAAAATAAGTTTAATATTAAATAAATAAATACTTCTACGAATATTAGTGGGTTTCATTTAATATTTAAAATATTAATAACAAGAACTTTATCATTTTATAGTAACAACATTAACTTTTGACTCACTGCAAAATATTGCCAGATAGGTATTGCCATATGGTATTACCAGATAGGTGGCGCTAAAAACAAAGCAAATATTCCACCATTTCATTTTGCCCCGCTATTTTACTTTGCTCCACATTCTCCTACGATGAGCGGCATTTCTACACTTCTTTACTAATAATAAAGCTGAAAGTCTCTCTGTCCGGAGGATGTCTGGATGTCTGGATGTCTGTAGGATGTCTGTAGGATGTATGTGACGCGCATTGCGCCTAGACCGTTCGGCCGATTTTCATGAAATTTGGCACAAAGTTAGTTTATAGCATGGGGGTGTGCACCTCGAAGCGATTTTTCGAAAATTCGATGTGGTTCTTTTTCTATTCCAATTTTAAGAAAAAAACTATCATAAATTACGAAATTATCCTAACGTGGAACCGTAACATGGGCACAAGCCAATTGGCGAGATACGAAATTATCATAACGTGGAACTGTAACGTCGGTACAAGCCAATTGGCGAGAAAATTCACCATACATTATTTGTAAATATGCAAGCGAATCAAAAGACCTTTAATTTTTCTATTACGGGCGTGGCCGTGCGGGTGCCACTAGTTAGTTATAAAAGACACATTTAAGACTTAGCCAAAAAAATATTTTCAACTTACTGTAATAAGCCTAGGCAATGCCAAAAATTACTGACTAATCGCACTTTGGCAAGAAAAGAGACACAACTCAAAAAAACAGTAATAGAGAAAATTAAGGTTTTAAGCAAAAGTACTTTTAAGAGATTTAGTCTTCAATATTGCAAAAAAAAAAAAAAAAAAAAAAATAGTAGGTGGTGTTTACTGGTTAGTTTCTGTTGTTTAAGTGAATAATGAATATTCAAAGTTCGAAAATGCTCTAAATTATGAAATATCAATAATGTGTCACTATTGGTAATTTCATTTTTATGCCACCATGCACCAGTTATGAAAGCTAACTTTGTCGTAGTTTCTGTGGTAAGAAAGAGCATTAAATTTAGGTTTTAAATCAATAGTCAATACATTTTCACCAAATTTTGAGCTGTGTCACTTTTCTTGCAAAGGTGCAAAATGTTATTGGTAATCAAATTGGTAATACATTATTAGCAATGGTGCGCTTTTATTCGGATATAAATTTGTAAAAAAATATTTACAAAATGTTATATGCTTCAATTCTGCTTTGGTAGAGCTAGTTGATATAACATTTAATCCAGTTAAAAAAAATTCCACTGCTTTCCAGTTGGACACTTCTACGAAGCCTTCGAAATTTAAAATTCTAAACAATTAATAAAGATGAACAAAGGAATGGTGCTTTTGTGATGAATGAGATCCCTTCCAGAAAGTGTTAACGACATGACGTATGCTAATTGCAAAGCGACAAGCGGCACAGAACGCTAGGGAACTGAGTACTGTGTTTTGATTAGTGGTAAGTCTTTCTATTTACTTTAAGTCTGAGCATTCTTTTTACGTGCTGATTAATTGCAGCATTTGTTTACCAGATTAGTTTAGAAAGAAATATGCTTACTTTGATTCAAACTGAAGCTGACAATCCTTTGATTTTTTTTTCTTCTGAAGATTGTTTTCTATGTTTGAGATTGTTTTTTAATTTTGGCTAAACCTCTGAGGAACTTTATTTATGTTTTGCTTCGTTTATGCACACCGTAAACCTTTTGATATATGCATGCACAAGAAGCATTTTAAAAAAATTCGCAGATTGTTCACATTAGGAGAAGCTAGAACAATTTGCACACATCTCAAAATAATAGTAAAAACGCTTTATCAACATTTGTCTAAAATACAGTGCTGGTAAAAATAATTGCATCACCCTCGCATTTTCACAGCAATGGGATTATGTGAGAAGTTTTGGTCGACCGATTAAAGCGACCGAAATTCTGTAAAACTAATGAAATAAACTTTTAACAGCGGGAATCCGATAATTGTTTACGTAGATCGGGTTGCTTCCAGGCCAAGGCAAACTGCTGACCCCGTGCTCATTTTTCCATTTTTGAACCTGCGTGTAAGTTTAGAGAAAAAAAATTACGTAACCCCATGTCAATTTAAGCCGCATGCGTGTGTGGCGTCGACATGGATACAGATCTAATCCGGCAGTAACTGTGGAACGTCCCACCGTACGACAACGTGGCATAATGGTTTGGGGCGCAATGGCGTACAATTCCATATCACCTCTAGTTCGTATTCAGGGCACTACGACGGCCCAACGGTACTTCGATAATGTGCTACGGCCGGTGGCAATCCCTTACTTTCAAGGGCTACCTAATGCAATTTTTCAGCAGGATAACGCCCGACCACATAGTGCTCGCATCTGCCAACATGCTTTTCAAGGCATACATATGCTTTCCTGGCCACCATACTCTCCTGACCTGTCACCAATCGAACATGTGTGGGATGTGATTGGACGCCGTTTCTTCGTGTATCGCTGTCCGCGGTGGTCCTACATCCTACTGAGCCGACGCCGTTCTCGCTTTGTATTCTGCCTATCATTTTGAAATTAAGATCACTTATTATTCCTTGCAGTCTCTTGTCTTTTTTCCAAATTTCATCACTTTCTGACCACTCCTTCTTGGTGTTGCATTTTCAATGTCGAGCAGTGTATATATATAAGACAGACGGTGTTTCTTTCTTTGTACCCGATGGCTAGAAGACCCCACGGCATCTACAGCCCCGAAACTTGACACACAATTCGAACGTACCCCGGGTTTGTGTACCTCGAAGCCCAAAATCTAATGAGGTTTTTCATATTTAACTAATTAAGCTAAAATTTCACGTTTGTTTCACGTTTTTCGCCTAGTTAGGGAATAAAAATTCCCCCCACGTCCTAACATTATATGGCGCTAGAAAGGGTTTTCACTTCTGTGCTAGAACATGTTTGATCCATTTATCTCGATTAATTACAACAGAAGATATAAGCAATTCTAATTGAGGCAATTTTTAAGTCTAAACTTGATTTGTGTTACTGCAGTGACGTCATCTTCGGTATATGTATGAAATGTGTTTCTGCAGTGACGTACAAAAATCAAACGTGCAGCGGGGATCTGAATGTCGAAGTCCTAATTCCGAATTTCGGACTAGAAAATTTTAAATGAATTTTTAAACGCATCGTTGAAAATTTCCATCAAATCTTGAGATTGCAAACTTTTGCAGTATATATGCGCAGAAGACCTGAGAAACGAACTCTATCTGTAACTCAGAATATTACGCGAACGGCTTAAAAAATCAATCCGCAGGGAATTCTTAGGAGGGGGAGGAGGGATTATAATCTTCAATTCGAGCAATGAATTATCACGCTTAGAAACGTTGAAAAAAAAAAAAGGAGACGGCGACGTATTGTAACCCTATGCGATTCGTCAGCAATATATGCAATTATCCCTAACCGTTTTTGGTAAAACTTTTCAAAATAATTATTCTTACTATGAAAGACGTCAATAGATAAAATGTTTCCTTCAAATTAAAGCCGAGATTGAGTTTTAAACGATGTTTAGAAAGTTTGGGCAAAAATGGCATGCAACGGAATTTAACGCTTTGTGTTACATCTTTCGTCTGCTAGAGGAGCGGCCATCTTGCGCAGTATACAAGCGCAGAAAGGACACTGCGGCGTAATTTAATTCTATTCATTAAAACATTCGTCCGCAATAAAATGCAATTCTCCAAACCGTTTTCGATAAAAACCTATTAAAAAAACTTACTCAAACTGTGAAAGACGGAAAGATAAAATGTGTCCTTCAAATTAATGGCCAAATTGAGTTTTAAACTATTCTTGGAAAGTTTTGAAAAAAGGGCCTGCGGCGAAATTTAACGCCATGTGTTAAAGCTTTCGTCTGCTATGAAAAGCAAGTCTCCACGTTGTTTTTGGTAAAATCTTCAAAATAATTACGCAAACCATGAAATACTATAAATAATAAAGTGTTTTCTCCAATTTGAGGCCCAGATTAGATTTTCATTGATGTTTAGTAACGAAAATCTTTTAACTCAGAAAAGTAATGGCAAATAGTTTTAAACTCCAAAAAAACTGTAATAGGTTTTTTTTAAAATATGTGTGTACATATTTTAGTTCAAGAAAAATGATCATTTCACATCGGGGGGGGGGGGGGGGGGGAGGGTTTATTTAACGATCTTCCTTTAAATTCTTAGTACAGGCATCGCCGTGCGGGTACTGCTAGTTATTTCATAAAGTGGATTTTTTCAAATAAGATTTTCATAACGGTAATGCATTGCTACTCTAACAATAATAATTATACAATTTCTACTTCTACTAATAAAAATAATACAGTTGCTACCAATACTTTTAAAATTATAATATTATTTACTGTTATAAATAGAAAAGGATTTTTTACCTTGTGATTTTAATCAACTAAGAACAAAAAAGAAAAAGAAGAAGACGAAGGAAGAAGTAGGAGGAAAAAACACTGCTTCAAAACATCTAAAGCAGCTAAGGCACCATGTAAGAACATAGCATCTCAAACTTTACTGATGTATAAGAAACAAATAAATACTTTAATAATGAGAAGTATTCAACTTATAATAAGTACTCAACTTATTTTTACCACAAATAAACAGATTATTAGAGCTGTTTATTTGTGCTAAAACACGTTCGATATTTCCTGTTATTACTGACGTATATCCATGAACCGCAAACCATTAATATGCAAGGGATAAAAATAGAAACACCATTTTTGACTCTTCTAGTTTGACTCTTCTAGGAAATAGCTCAAGGCATTTGTAATAACTTATTGCGTTTGTAAAATATTTCCGAGTTCAGTTCGCTCTGTATAGTTGTCATGTTTTCATTTTTAAAATATATCTTCCTTTTTGTTTACGTTAAAGCTATGTATGAAATAGAATATCATGGAAAGTAAACTTATTAAAGAAGATAAACATGTTTTACACTTATTTTTGAATTACTTGCATTCGGGAACTATCATGTTTTTTTTTTTTTTTTTCGAAAAGAGAAAATTGTTTTTACCTACTGGCTATTAAATTTTAGGTATATTAATACGTACTCCATGCATAGCACTTGAGATTCGTTCTTGTGAAATAACTAAAATCACTCCTACTTTCGAATGTTTAACCATTAATGTAATAGTTTAACATTCAAAACTGTTTCCAAGAAAAGCTTTACTCAAAATTGCAAAAATACGCCAAACAAATGTTTTGCGGCGATGCATTTGAGCCCAAAAGGAAGACAAAATCTTAAAAGACCAAATGTAAATTTTTTATTTTTGTTTCAAACTTTATTTCAATACCGAAATTCGTTGAAATCTATCTCTGTGTATCTAGTTCTGCTTTCAGTTTGCTTACTGGTTTATCTGCCTTTGAAAGGTAGAAACCTAATCAAAATAACAGTTTAAACTATTCGAGTAAATTCGTTCTTTCGCACCATTTAAAAAAAGCACATTTTGCTGACTCTTAACGTTGAAAAATAGTGGTACAAACTAAGTATATCTCTGAAACTGTCTGTGCAATTCCTTTGCGATAAAAAAGTTTCCTTTGTGTAGTTAAACTTGAAAAAAAAAAAAAAAAAAAAAAAAAAAAAAAAAAAAAAAAACATGCTATAGGAAAAGCCTGCATAATAAAAGCCTGCATGAAACATAAAACGTATATATATTTTTTTTATTATTCTAAAAATACTTTTAAAGGTATCGTTTTGGCAGTATACACCCGGAAATTGCATCTGATCAGTCTTTGAGTTGATTTTCAAATAAAACTTTTTTGCGCCTAATAGTTAATTTACAATGTTTTACTTTAAAAGATCACTGTGATTCTTAAACTTCAACTTTCTGGTATTATTTAAGAAAAGAAAAAGTAAAATAAGTCAGAGAAAACCTTTTTTTTTTTTCTCAAACATGTTAGCGATAGCAAACTTTCAATATAAAGATTACCAAAATTTTTCACTTGCAAAAGACTTAATTTCAATTACAATGGGGTCGTTTCCAAAATTGTAAATGAACTTTTTCTGAAAGACCATGCTTATATAAAAACATAGGATCAGATCATTTTTTAAATAATCTGTTTAAGTTTAATATTAAAAAAAAATACTTTAGCCGGTGCGCTTTTATTGTTTAGGCTTCTGACGATGATATCACAAATGATGAAAAATGCCATTCACAGTGCAAAATATTTAATTCGCATCTTTACTCACGTGTATTGGCAACGATATGGTTGATAAGAAGTGTAAAGCGCAATATTTTATTCGCTTCTTGATTATCATGACGTGGAAACGTGGTAGAAAGATGCGTCAAAGTGCATCATTTGTGACATATCATAAAGATCACGCCTTGTTCGGAAAATCGGAAATTTAAAAAAGAAAACAGTTTTAAAAAAAACTGTTGGGAAAATAAAAGTATTTTCTGGGTCCATGTTTTTTTTTTTTTTTTTTTTTTTTTTTTTTGCGTATTCTATCAATTTAAGTGACTAAAGGAAACAACCCCATTGCGTGTAGTCAAGTACAAAACTGATTCTTTCTTTGATGCTTTTTTCTTCTTCATTTTAAAGGAATTGCAAAATGAAGAAAATATGATATTCCAAAATTAAGCATTGTCAAAAGTATGAATCCTTCAAAATTTATAAAAGACAGTCTGAACGCAATTCGTTAAGATAAGATCCAATATGACAAGAACGTAAAGTTGCAATTAATAATTAACAAAAGTCTGAAAACTGATTGCAGTAATTCCTAGGTTTAATCACAGGCTACAGTTATACTGCGAGGTATGTTTAGAAGGTCAAAGCCATTCGCCATCAAATAGGCGTTGCAAAGGCGTGGTTCAATCTTTTGCTTATTGGCAAAGTCTTGATATTAGGAGATAGGCGTGGTTTGTTTGAGAAAGCTATTTGTCTCTCTATTTTCTAGGCTTCTCCAACAATTTTTTTTTTTCACTTTCGTCTTGAATTTTTAATTGATGGTATCTATAGCACGATCTTTATAACCCTGTAAACGCCCTAGCATTTATATTAAGAATTTCAGAAACATTTGTAACACATTCAAAATGTAAAAGGGTTACAAGGGATTAACCAAAGTTTTATAGTGCAAAACTAAATGTTGTTTAATTTCATACAAAAATCCGGTTAAAGACTGACTTATTTTTTATTTACTTTTTAAAAATGATACACAAAGATTGCCTTGTCAACTCATACAATAAATGAAACACTTGTGTTTTTACATGATGGTACTTATTGTACGATCTTTATGACCTTGTAAAAAAGATCTAGCATTCATATTAAGAATTTCAGCTCAATTTTGTTCCACATTAAAAATGAAAAAGATGTAAAAAAGAAAATCCGTATTTTATAGTGCGAAATTAAATGATGTTTTATTTCTTATAAAACTTCGTTAGAATCAGAATTATTTTACTTTTTTGAAAATAATGCATAAAGATATCCTCGTAAACAATGCAATAAATGAAACCTTTTTAACCGCATTATTAATCTTTTAAATTGTTTGAAAACACAATAGACTCGTCAAAAATGCAATAAATGAAAAATTTCAACCGCATGAATAATATTTTAAATTATTTGAAAATACAGTAGACTAAATTTACTTTAATAGTGATACATAGAAAATAGTACGAGTTTAGTTTAGTCTGCGAAACAAAGGCTCACACATGACTTTCATTTAAGTTGTCACATTTTGCAAAAAAAATATCAGACTAAAACATTGCACCAACAAATAGAAGGTAAAAAAAAAATCCTTGGTACAAACCCAGGACTAGGAAATTTGTCAGGTGAATAAATAAATAAAAAAAAATCTGGTTTCACTTCGATTTTCAGGAAACAAGAGAAAAAATAAAAAAAACTTTTTTTTCGCATTCAAATTTGCCAAGATAGAAAATAACAACACTTCTGGAACCAAACAATACTTATCTCCGGCTGTGGTAACAGTGAATTAATTTTGATTAAGTAGCGCATGTCGGTTCCTCGTAGTGAAAGTGATTAATGCTGGAAAGAATTGATTCATGTACCCAGTTACGAGTTCATTAACTTCAATTTATTTTCGTGTAAGAGTAAATAGATGTCGATGGTATCTTCTTTTTTTCGTTATTGTTTCAACGATTCCGGTTTAGAACGGATACTTGTCAGGTACTTTAATTAGGAGTCTGATAAATTTCTCCAGAGTTTGACATACTTCCCAACACTAATAAGTTTTTAAAACAAATATGTATTGGCTAATCAATGGTTAGAGCGCAAGTGAGTTTTTTTCGTTTAGCTGGTTTAGCTTTTGTCAATAATTGAAGGCTGTTATGCTTCTGTCCTTTATTTTATTAATTATTTCGGTAGTATGAGCAGTATTAGCAGTAGTACTAATATTAGTTGTATTGTAGCGATAAGATTTACTTTGTAGTGCTTGATGGAACTTTTTTGTCGTAATCTTAATTTCAATTTACTTTTCTATGTGTTATATAAGGATTTTATAACCAGTAAATAACTAAAATATATAAAAATCATTTATAAATTAAGTATTTTTTCAGAGCGTAGTATTTTCATTCTTATCGGTTAGCTTTTATTAATAACTGAAGGCTGTTATGCTTCTGTCCTTTGTTTTATTAGTTATTTCGGTAGTATGAGCAGTATTTGTAGCAGTAGTAGTAATATTAGTTGTATTGTAGCAATAAATTTTATTTTGTATTGTTTAATTAAACTTCATTGTAGTATTCTTAATTTTAATTTACTTTTTAATACATTGAATAGTGATTTCATAACCAGTAAATAGTTAAATATTTCAATAATCGTTTATAAATTGTACATTTTTTCAGAGCGTAATAATTTCAGTCTTATCAGTTAGCTTTTGTCAATAACTGAAGGCTGTTATGCTTCTGTCATTTATTTTATTAATTATTTCGGTAGTATGAGCAGTATTAGTACTAGCAGTAGTAATAATATTAGTTGTATTGTAGCGATAAGTTTTATTTTGTACTGCTTGAATGAATTTTTTTGTCGTAATCTTAATTTTAATTTACTTCTCTATATATTATATAAGGATTTCATAACCAGTAAATAACTAAAATATTTAAAAATCATTTGTAAATCGTGCATTTTTTCAGAACGCAATATTTTCAGTCTTATCGGTTAGCTTTTGTAAATAACTGAAGGCTGTTATGCTTCTGTCATTTATTCTATTAATTATTTCGGTAGTATGAGCAGCATTAGTAGTAGTAGCAATAGTAGTAATATTAGTTTTACTGTAGCAATACATTTTGTATTGTTTTATTAAACTTTATTGTAGTATTCTTAATTTTAATTTACTTTTCCCTACATTAAATAGCGATTTCATAACCGCAATGACTAAAATATTTAAAAAATCATTTATAAATTGTGCCTTTTTTTTTCAGAGTTTGATATTTTTAGTCTTATTGTTGAAATATCGAAAATGCTTAAAACTGGATTGCGTCGTAATAAATTTCAAGGAACGTGCACTTGGTTTGTTGTAACTGGAATTCCTTTGCAATATAATTCAATAGAAATTTAAAAATAAATCATAGCGAATATGAACTATAAAATTAAATCTTTTGTTAAACGCCTAAAATACATAAAATTGTTTAAAATAGTACTAAAATATTAGTATCGCAAAAGTTTTATAGGACAAATAAATTGGCTGTCTTACCACGATAGCAATGACCTTCAATTTAAAAAAAATGTCATAAATCCATGTTTTTTTTTTTTTTTTTTTTTTTTTTTTTTTTTTCAAAAAAGTGAGTTTGAAACTGCTAACAATAAGAAAATTGAACAAATGATTTCATTTGAAAAAAAAAAAAAAAAAAAATCTGGCACAATATTCAGAGAAAACAAAATACGCAATGGTTCTAAGCCTGCCTAAAAGTTCTCACTTTTTAGCCTACTTTCCCAGTAAAAGTCAGAGAAAGAAGAAAAAAGCATGAAAGAAGTCTTAATGCCTCTTAAAAAAAAGCGAAAAAGAAAAAAAAAGTCAAAATTGAATAAATATCGAAGAATTAAAACTTGGAAAGTAGAGTATTAAGACAGGGGAAAATGTCTCTCGGTCTTTCTGCATCCCTCCTCCCCCTCATAACTTTTGAGTCAACAGTCCGATTTGAACAGCTTTTTTTTGTTCGAAAGATCTCGGCGAAGACACCTCATTCCCATGTTTCATTTTTTTCTTTGAACAATTTTTCGTTCAGTTTTGAACAGTTCAAAATAACTTAACATTAACGCCTGCGGCGGAATTAAAGGCAAATATAAATCCCGAACTTAGAGGCGAATATACTTAAAGCAAACTTGGTTAGAAAACGTTTTTGAAAAAGAACATTTATAGGAAATATCTTTTTAATTTTAACATTTTACCGTTCAGTTTTGAACAGTTCAAGTCGATTAACACTAGTGATTACGGGAAAACTAAAAGTTAATATAGATTCCGAACTTAAAGGAATCCGCCTTCCAAACAAATTGCTTCAATCAAATTTTGTATGAAATAGCTCTTGGTGGCCAACTCCCGACTCCGACTCCTAGAATTTTAGGGCCGTCGACTCTGACTCCGACTCTTGTACCCGAAAATTAGTCGAACTCTTGACTCACCGACTCTTGTACCCGAAAATTAGGTGAACACTGACTCCCCGACTCTAGCTCCATAGCTTTGGCAAACATTTAGAAACAGAGGGAAAATGACTCACTCCAACTATTGGAATTTCTAAAATAAGTCGGACTCTGACTCCGCAAACATTGGCAGAGCTGCGGCTTTGAGGGAAAGTGACTGATTCAGACCCAAGTCCTCGAATAAAACATCTTCGACTTCCGACTCTGACTCCTAAACCCCAAAGTAAGGTTGACTCCAACTCCCCAGCCATGGTCTTTACTGTGAAATAATTATTGGGTTTATGATCTGTTTTTATTTTCACTCTAAAGCTTATTAACATTAGAACGCCGGAACATTTTCTTTCTCTAGAACGCCGACTGGTGTTGTTTCGACACTGGTCAAAACTAAGTGAGATATTCGAACAAAATAATTTTAGTTTCAATATCTTTTTAATTTATGAATGGTAATAAAATAATAAAATGACATCAAATATTTTTGGTAGATGAATTATTATATCTATCGGGGAAAAAAATAATTATCCAGCATGTTTTTCAGAAAAACTTACCTACATCATGTACATTCAACACAGAGATAATTTATATGTTTGGTGCACTTTCCACATGCTACTCTTTTACCTCTTTTACAGGAAAAACATATTTTGGTGGCCACATTTCCATTACATTTTTTTATCTGACATTTTTTGCGCTTTGGTGGCCAATTATTTTGAAATTCATGTTCATTTCTTTTCTGTTTTCCTGGGAATTATTGATATATTCTCTGCGCATTTCGCCCTTTTAGCCCTTTTTTGCGAGAAATTTTTAAATTTTCAAGCTATAGTAACATAAAACGCTCGAATAAAATAAAAAGCATCATAAATAATCCAAAGAGCTGCCAACACATATGTAAGCGCATCAACTATCTCAGCAAAAAAGAAAATCCAAAAGCCCTGTGCAGTTGATAAATCATATCACATGAATGCTCATATTAGGGTGTCCCAAAAAATTGAAAGTCATTTTTTTTCAACGCATACCCTCTTATTTTTTTCCTTTTATATCAAAACCGTTGCAAAAAAAGTTTCATGCAATTTTTAGCACGGTAACCCGTGCCGAATTGTGCCTAAACGTGTAAATAGCATGTGTATTCCTAAGCAAGCTAACGCAGGCGACGCGATACTTTGCGAAGCTCAAAACAGCTGTAAATGGTGCACAGAAAACAAATCAAAACAGAAAAACAGATGTTGGAGGCTTATCCGTGGCAATGTGCAAAACGTTAAACGGGTCAGTGCAAATACACTCCGGTCAGTGAGCGCAGTATAGTTCTTCTATAGTGAACGAAGCATGGCAGTGGAATTGCGCAGTTCAATAAAAAAGAGATATTTTTAATAGGAGTCGTAAAACATCAAATATTCCCTCCAACGAACAAGTTCTGTCTGTTCTGTTTTATTACATTTGAGAAGTCAATTTGACCATCAGTGAAAGTGCAAATCTCGCTATTCAGGAATAAATCATCTTTTGGGAAAAGACACGCATTTCTACCAAATCGTTGACAAATTTTGTGAAAGAACTTAAAAACCTGTATCAAATTTGGAAAGACTTACAAAGAAATGCAAAGAAACTGCAAGAAATATTCAGGCAGCGCCAACTAGAATTTATGAGTAATTTAAACATTTTTTTTTTGATATTGCACAAGCTGATGCACTTCAGTTAATCAAAATGGAGGAAGATAGGATTTTCTTGCAACTGGAACAGAATATCAGAACCTGAAAGAAGAATACCAGAACCTGGAACAAGTATGCCAGAACCTGGAACAAGTATACCAGAACCTGGAACAAGTATACCAGAACCTGGAACAAGAATATCAGAGCCTGAAACAAGTAAATAAGTAATGAGAAGCGATTTTATTGCTCCAAAGTTAGTTGCTGCATTGGACATGTGTCAGTTACGAGAGTTAAGTATACGAGATTCTGTGTTTATTCTTGAATTTACTATTGACACACTTGAGTGTAACATTGATGTGAATTTCCGATAAGTAAATCTTTTCAATTCAAAGAATTCGAACCGACGACAAGCAGAAGGAGCGCGAGGAAAGAATAAAAGCTTTGAGTGCTCAAAAATCAGAAGATCGCTAACCTATAGTTATTTCATATGGATATAAGGAATAGCTCATTGTTCTGTCTAAACTAGATAACTCTACAGGAAAATAACAGACACAGGCTGTTTGGAAGGCAGTTTTAGATTGGAATCTCGAAGACAAAGTTCAAATTCTCTATTGTGATACTACAATTTCCAATACAGGTCGTTATAATGATACTTGCGCCCTTCTAGAGCAAAAATTTGATAGAGAAATGCTTTCCTTTGCTTGCCGCCATCATACATATAAATTAGTATTTAAAAGCAGTATTCGAAATGAAAATTAAGCAAGTCTCACAACAAGACCTGATATTCCACTTATCAAAAATCTCAGAGAATCTTGGGAAAACGTCGATCCCACTAAAATACAGTGCTATAGAGGAGCTGCGGAGCTGTTTCGAACTGTACCCGAACTTGAAAATTTATTTGGCTTTTACCGTGGTGAACTTACAAATGTTACGGTCAGGCATGGCTATCGAGAGTTGATAGAACTGTCTATCATATTTTTAGGTGGAGATGCAGAAGATAAATTTAAAATAAAACCTCTGGGAGCCATGCATTAAGCTCGATGGATGGCTTGAGCGACATACTCAACAAAGATTTGTACTTTTTGAAATCTTTGAAAGCGTACGAAAATATGGACCCAATTATCACAAAAGCTGCCCCACAAATATTCATCCAGTATTTATGGTATTTATCTGACGAA
This sequence comes from Uloborus diversus, assembly GCF_026930045.1. NCBI lineage: Eukaryota > Metazoa > Arthropoda > Arachnida > Araneae > Uloboridae > Uloborus > Uloborus diversus. Next base: position 154,278,744 of record NC_072736.1, on the reverse strand, counting down.
ATAGCAGTTTTATCTCTTTTTGATGATGTGGTAGAAGTAGAAACAAAATTAAAAATTATGACAAATTTACGTAGAGAAGCCTTCTCGACCCATGAGAAAAAATACATTCCATCGAATTAAGATCTTTGTGGTTCATTGTATGGTAACTTTTGCGCACTGATTTTATCTAGTTGTTTAATTATTCATTTATATGGTGCATTTATTACCGGTTATTTTATCATTTTGCAGAGAAAAAAAATGAAGATTTCATATCAGCAAAAAACCAGTCATTGTTTACTAGACTTAAAAATTGATGATAGTTTTCTTAACGAGAGTCCCACTTTATGGGTCAATAATATTTCATTTCTTGATGCGAAAAAGACGGTCTCAATGCTTAGAGCTGTAAACGATATAGCTGAAAGAGCGGTAAAAATGATGCAGGACATTCATGGTTTGCTACCAGCTGATGAGGAGCAAAAACTATTTGTGTTACGTTGCGGTCGAGAGCACCGGAAGATTTATCTTCACTGCAAAATGCAAAACATTGAAACGAAAATATGTGCAGTAATGTCTCTTGTAGTGTAATATTGTTGTAAATATATGCTTTTAATAAATTGATGTCGCGTGTATTAAGGATTATACAGTTAGCAATATTCCCACTGTAGTCGCCGTACAGGATTTCAGGTCCAACTTTGACCTCAAGTCGGCACGGGTTCCCGTTATTTTATTGCAGTAAAACTTTTTTTCTGATGTTTTTGAGATGAAAAGGAAAAAATATGGAGGGTATGCGTATTCGATTTCCAAATTTTTTTTTCACCATTATATCTTGGGACACCCTAGCTCATATGGCATGAGAAATTATCACGTGATAAGCAGGTGTGAAAAATTTAAATTTGCTTACAGCATTGGTGACCTTTAATACTCTGACGCTTATTATAGAACTGCTGTTTAAAAAATAATAAATTCATTATATTGGAGATATAATTATTTCCGTGTCGACTTGACACCTCACCTGCGTTCTAGGTAAATTCACCCATAAAATCAATTTTAAAAAAGCTAATTTCTCATAACTTTGTGCAATGTTTGTGTAATTTGTTTGTAAGTTTTCCTTACATATTTAATAAAAGTCACAAAAATTCTTATGGATCCCGTGCGAATTTCACATTTTGCATAACTTTTAAAATACCGAGGTGTCGAAATGACACCTCTCGGCGTTCTAGTGTTAAACCGTTAGCTTATTATTTTTAATTCTTTCAAAAGCGGATTAAGTTTTTTTTTAAACTAATATATATTAGCTGCTTTGTTAAAAAGGTGCTACTAATTTATTTGTTTGTCTGTTTATTTTTTGTTCATCTATTTCTTTTGATGAGCGAGGCATATTTTATTTCTAGAAATCAGCTTAAAATGTTAATATGTTACGTTTGAAATAATTTGCAGTTTAGCTAATTTTGAGAATATTGATCACGTACTAGAAAGTAGATATTGGCATACGGGAAAGTAGGCTTGTTTAAATCTGGACGAAACTTCTTGTTTAAAATTTTGAAGTCAACTGTCTGAGGTACGATCAGCGACAATATCCGTTAGTTATCCGTTAATATCCAGGGGAGGGGGGGCACCAGGGCCTTCACCAAGAAATGTGTTGCCCCCCTCCCCAGTTTTTCAGAAATCGGGTCACCAATTTCATGATTTAAAAATAAATTACCAATTTAAAACTTTGTCCATTGCGTTTCAAATATCTCTTAAAGTTTGCTTTTAGAACACTTGTTTCATTCACTGGGTTACAAAAAAAAAAACTTAATCTAGAAATGTTCCGTATTAATTATTTAGTTGTAACGGGTTTTTGAGAACCCAACATTTTTATAAAACAAATTTTTAACAATATCTTTCGTGACAGTTAAAACGGTGCTGAACATTAATTTCATTATGACGGATATTTAGTTACACTGGTGTTTTCTGAAATGAGATTTCACTGGAATTTGGCTAAGTTATTTTTCCTATAATCGTATATCCAGTTTTAACACGCGACTCTTTGTTAATATTTCTAAATTTAATTGTGATTAATGGCATTAGAACCTTAAAAGCATAATTTAATAACAACGCCAAATAAAGAGCACAAAATGTAAACAACGTCAAATTTATTGTTCGTGTGTTCAGTTAAAAAAAATAATGTCTCAAGAGCAAAGTGCAGTTTCTGCCAAAGTGTATTGCATTGACTTTATGATAGCAATTGCTATGTTAGAAGCGGTTACTATCATAATTGAATTTTGGCAATTACTTACTAATTGGTGAAATAATCTCAAATTGAACGTTTTCTCGAAAATTCAAATTCGTCGCAAACACTTGAATGACAGCTTATTTTAATGGTGAAAGTTTGCATGTTTTGAATATGTGTTGCTAATGCTTATATACTTTCAATAGAATTTTGGTTTTGAATTCATGTTTGGGCATATATCAATTACTTAGAAACAAGAGTACACAATAGTTATTAGTCAGACTACGTATTTCAAAAGGAAAATACCTATTTTTTTCTTTTCACTTGTTTTATTTAAATGATATTCAAAAGTTTTGATTAGTTTTTAAACATTTAATTTTTTATTACATTCCAATAAATAATACGTGAAATACACCGCCAGCTCAGTCAATTCCAGCCGAGGACTGCAGTTTCGTGCTTATTAGAACTCATCAGCCCGGCTTAGGAAGTGGCTGAGCTGGAGGTGGAAAACCTCTTAAGGCTTCCAAGTGCTTCAATCACTCGTCTGGTCAGTGCTAATTCTATATTAGCTGCCAGTTTGTTTGGCACTCTTGGCTACCTTAAGTGGTTGCCAAAGTGCCAAGTGCTTCAGTCACTCGTCTGGTCAGTTCTAATTCTTATATTAGCTACCAGTTTGTTTGGCACTCTTGGCTACCTTAAGAGGATTTCCACCTCCAGCTCAACCACTCCCTAAGCCGAGCTGATGAGAGCTAATAATCAAGAAACTGCAGTCCTCGGCTGGAATTGACTGAGCTGGCGGTGTATTTCATATATTTCTGCCTTAGCCCTGGCTATAGGGTGGTAACAACTTACTGACTCCACTAAATAATATTTAGTATTTACCAAAGATGAACCACCTATAACTTTTTAAGAATCTAAAATACTCATTGCACATAATGAATAGTTACTATATTTTTTTACTAGTAATGCTTAATTTCTATTTATTTTGCAGTTTTAATTTTTTTTGGATACACGGACGTTGAGTCCAATATGTTTATTTAAGGAAAAGTCGTCCATGCGGATTACCATTCACTAAAATCATCGAAGAAAATTCGTGTTTTCTTACATTAAAAAGATCGATGAATTATTTTTAAAATTGTAACTTTGAATTTATAAATTATTAACACTTTTCACTGTTGATAATAATAATGTAAACGTAATTTTAATTTCATCAACTTCTTTCTCACCAAACATAAGGAACAAACATGTATTGTGTGAACATATTTTTCTTCCCTCTTTGTTTATTAAACATCTTTGGTTTTAAAAATCCCTCTTTAAATCGCTGAAAATCTCAGAGAAAAATGTTTAAAAAAACTAATAACTACTGTTAAGTCTTACTTCCGAAAAAGACCGTACAAAAGAAAAATAAAATAATGTAAGAGGAAAGAAAAATCGTTAAAACAAATCTGTTTTATGAAAATGGGAGTCAAAGCAAGAGTTTTTCAATTTAAATTCAACATCTTTGTTTTCAACAAGAAAGATTTTTTTTCTCTTTTTATTTATTTATTTATTTTTTTAACGTTTTGATCACTATTCATTTTGTATCTTGTGAATAATGAGCAAATTATTTATGTATTTTTAAGTGAACTGTGCGGATTGTGCCCATTTCTGCATCTGAATAAAAAGTTTGGCGTCTGATTAAGTATTGCGTAATTTCTAATTAAAAAGTATCATAATTATTTATTTGATTGTGTAACAATTACATTTTTAAAGATGAATTTTTTTCTCTTTAACTACAAAGATCATACAAGTTTAGTAAGTGCTATCGTCAAAGATAAATATGAATATCAAATTTTTTATTTTTATTTCAGATGCATTTTTGCAGTAAATTGCTTTTGTATTTTTTTCAAGAATCTTAATTTAACTCATTTGAAGTTCTTAACCAAATGCAATTCCCAAAAAGCTTGTTTTTTTAAAAATATTTTTATTTTAATCCTATGCTATAAATAAGCAAATTTTAATCCTACTCAAACATTGTATTTAGTTTCACCAAACATATCCTACCCGATATTTATCGATCTTTGAGCAAACAGTAACAATTGCAAGTAGTAACAATAAAGTTGAGAAAAAAATAGCTTCCATGTACTTGGCAAGTTAGTGGAAAGTGAAATATTTTTTGTGACATATATAACTTTCAAATGACCCCCTTAGTTTTATCAGCATACTTTGTACGATATTTCAACACATGGTTACAACCATTGAGAACGGATAAAAGGACGGAGTCACGAGATCTATCTTAAAGTAAAGTATTAGAAGAATTCGGGTTTCTTTCACTCGTTTCACGTAAAACGTGTCTCTCATTCGTCCTAGTTGAACCAAGTGACTTAAGACCTTTACCTCAGCGTCTCCTAAGCCAATGATTAAACGTGCTCATTCCAGTTATTAATTACTGCTCTAAGGTTACAGCAGAAGAAGTAATTGCGCATATGGGAGGTAGGGTACTCTACTGGGTGGTTATAAAATAACGTGAGGTGTTCAGAGCTTTAGCAAGTGAAGTATTGGACGAAACATTGACGAATTTCATAGGCGTACATAGCAGATCATGAGATTTCCATTTCGGAAATAAAAAATAGTACCAAAATTCACCACCAGGAGTAATTTTGCCGCTGCAAAAGTGTATTACTTGCGAATAATGAATATTTAAAGGCCAAAAAATGCACTACATATCAAGTTTTGGTACAAATAATTGTTGCTTGCAAATGGGGTTCAAGAAAACCAACAAGAAATTTCAATTTGTAACAAGAGAAGAATTTTACTAAAAGTCATCAGGAAGAAATTTCGGCGCAGCAGCAAGGATTTCTTTTTGAATAATATTACTGTAAGATGGTGCACTACCCCATGTTAGGGCTTTAGGTGCTGAGTGTACAAATGTTTGTTGCTTACAAATGAGGTTCAATAAAACCAACAAAGTATTTCAATTTGTAACAAGAGAAGAATAATACCAAAAGTCGTCACGAAAAAAATTCGGCGCGTTAGCAAAGATATTTTCCTGAAATAATATTTACGTAGGACGTGCACCACCCACGTTGGGCTTTAGGTACTGAGTGTATAGCTGCCACATTTCTTTGATAGCAGTTTTATTAGTCATACATTTCCTACGGTATGGCCACTGTGGTCGCCCAATCTTTCACCTTGTGACGTTAGGCTATGGAGATTTCTTCACTGTGTGGTGTATCTACGACTTATTCCCGATGTCTCAACTTTGAAAACTCGAATTACTTTACAGGATTTTAATCTCTCCTTCCCCCCTCCCCGGCTGTGTGGAAAATATTGTGCTCTGTATGCAGTACCTGGAAAATGTTGATGTTGGTTATGTTGAACCTCATTTGTACGTAAAAATCATATTTTGTAAATAAATGTCCGCATATTGTGTCAGTTAGCATTTAATTCGTCAATATTCACAGTAATACATCCTTTTAACGCCGAAATTTCCCCTGATGGTGATTTTTTGTACTACATTTTTTTTTATTTCGGAAATGGAAATCCCATGGTCTACTGTGTACACCCATGAAATTTGACAATGTTTCGTCCAACACTTCACTCGCTAGAGTGCTCTGAACACATCACGTTATTTTATAACCACCCTGTATATCATAAAATTGAAAGTTTCCGGATATGCGTTTTAAATCCTTCGAATTCAAAACCGGAACTTAAATTAAGCCACCAAGTACAGTTTTCGTTGTGGATAATGCTTGTCTATTACGAAATGGTATGCTTGAATAGATGGTTATGCATCTGAACAGAGTGTAAAAAATTCAGTAACACAGTATTGGTTTACCTACTTTGAAATTGGATATAGGGCAGTGTACCTCTCCGGAACATAACCTAGAATTTGGTTTTTCTAACCTTACTAGCTGACCCAGCAGACCTTGTTCTGCCACATAAATTTTTTCTATGATTCAAAAACTCTGTTGGATAATACGCATCTTCGTCAGAATCGCAAACTGTATCGATCGATTTCTTTGATACCAAGTCGCCAGGTCGTACCTCGAAGTTTACAAATCGTCAACCTCCACATTTTTTGCTGCCAATTATGGCTCTTTCTGCCAGCCACGCATGATGCTGGTATTGTGCGCGTACAAGGCGGTCAATGAGAACATTTTCTCGAATCAACGATGGTGCTGAAATTAGTGAGCAATTTTATGCATCCAAAATTTTCATAGATAGCAAATTTTAATTCGTCGATATCTGACAATGGGTCCGAGAATTTGACAGCAAATGGATCTTGTAGCATTTGGACGAACATGTTTTATCCGGACCTTTTCAACATTACGATACAGTGGCGAGGATTTCAAGTAAACTTTAATCTCATCAGCGACTTTTGAATGTAGAATGACGGAAATGTTTGTCTGAAACTTGAGAGTGAATAACAGAATTGGTCGATACTTTTTGATGTACACTGCGTCTGGGTTATTTTGAATATTCAGTGGCAGCTTAAATGCTGAATGAACTGTTTTGCATCCATCCAGTAAAACTACTGCAATGCTAAATGATGTAACGGAAAGGGCGATGTCATTTTTAGATCATATTTCCGCAAGATCTGGTAAAATGAGAAATTTTTGGCTTGTTTCACATGGTGCATCCCCCCTTCCCCGAAAAAAATGCACCTTGACCCGCCAAAACTGCCAGAGGTATAATCGGAATGTCACTGTCCAGATTTTTTTTTGTCCATTTTTTTTAAAATTATGAATAAAAAATACCTGTAACCGCGAAGTTACACCCTTCCATTCTTTAATCGCGAATTTCCCAATTATCAAAATACGCCTGCAAAAGAATCAAAGACTGAAATTAAAAGTCATTGCGAAAGCCTTGTTTAAATTGTTAAAACATTTTATTTGTTAGCACACAAGTAGCAGATTCCAACAAATAAAAATTTTAAATCTTTAAGAGTTTTTCAAAGTTTTGCCAAAGCGTCGCATCATTTTAACCCTTGGTAGCCAAACAAATTCTAGATAGAGAAAAACTAATAAGGGGAGACTCGGGAGGTTTGACCCACCCGATCATTTTCATATTTAAACACATTTTTAACTGATGATCACCGGAGGGCAGCATGAATCTTAAGTCAAATGAAAAGCTGTTTCTATTTTTTAGCCAATTTGAAGTACAATTAAGAAGAAATCGCGTGTATTAGCTTTTCCACGCAAAAAAGTAAAATTTTTCGTTGCAAGTTCATCTCCTCTGTGCGATTTGCCATTCACTTTAATAGAAGTAAGTTGCATTATTTATATACTCTGATTAATGTGCTAAAAGCCTGTATACTTACTTTCAAAATTCAAAATTTATTTTAATATGTTTTTTTACTATATTTTCTAAAATGGCTACTAAGGGAGGTTTGACCCGGGTCTTACCTTGCCAATTAGGTTCTTTTGATGGTGCAACATTTTTAAAACAATGTAGTTTATTTTATTCGTTTTAATTAAGATTGTGTTTAGTTCAAATGAAATAAATGTTGTTCTTGACTTGTAAGTAATTAAAGTCACTTGACATAGTATATATTTTAATCATTTGAAACACTTCCTGTTTGTAAATAATTATAATCAAACTAAACACAACTGACATTTTATTTTCTACTTTGCTTACTTATTAAGATATTCAACCCATACAGGCCCCTTATTAATCCAATTTACAACTCGTAACGCCTGAAGAGCTAAGCCTATTTGCCAAAGCATCAGTTTCAAACATTTTATGTGTTACAAATACAAAATGGCAATAAATAAAATTTCAAATCATGGTGAGTTTCCGAAGCGCCATCTAGTGCGGCCATGTTCCGGTACTTTGCCAGAGCGTCGCGAAAAAAAATTCTAAAAAGGGACTTCCTAATTACCTAGCGATATGAAATATACTTCTGAAACCTACCAAATCCGCATAAAAAATTTCATAAAAATCGGTCGAGCCGTTTCGGAGGAGTTCAATAACTAACACTGTGACAGGAGATTTTTATATATTAGAAGATTTCATAAAAATCGGTCGAGCCGCTTCGGAGGAGCTCAATGACTAACACCGTGACAGGAGATTTTTATATATTAGATATTCAACTATTGGTCTCGTAAAGCTATTTATTGTAGTGGTTAAGTAGGTTTATTTTCATACACTCATAATAGATTTTAAAATGATAAAGGTTTATTTATATTTTTCTTTTCCTTTCAATAAAAAAAAAATTATATTTTATTATATTTTTGTTATTTTATATTGGAATATAGAATAGATAAGACTATTCTTTTATGCCGTAGAATAGTGTCACACACTTTTATAATATGTACACATGTAATAAATGGAATAATTAATTCAGCTCTATGTCGAATAAACTACGGAAAAACTAATTTTTTTTTTTTTAACAATGAAAGATATTTCTTTCTTTTTTTTTTTTTTGTATTTACTAATAAAAGCTATTTTTTAAATAAATAATTATAGTTACATGTATTCAAACGTAGTTACAGTTCTTTGAAATATACATTATAAAACGACTATCTGCTTTGCATTTATAATATATTTCTCTTAATTAAAAAAATTATCAGACCGATTATAATTCTGTCAAGGGAATATAAAAATGCAGTATCTGCATTTTCTTCTTTTTTTTTGCATTTTTCCAACTATTGTCCCTTAACCTTGTTGCACCAACTTGCTAATTTTGACTACACTGAAAATAAAGCACGAAAAAGAAAAAAAAAAAAGAAAAAACGCGAACTTTCAATATTTCCTTATCATTAGTATGGAATGTAAAACGCGTTTCTTCAAATGTATCAAATTCTCATTTCTGCAGATTCTTCACTTTACCTTCCCACGGCAGAAGACTGCACTTGAATTTTGATTGGAGTAATTTTAATATATATACAGGGCGTTCCATTTTAACCTCTAAGACCTTTAGTTTCGCAACCGTTAGCCCTAGATGCATACGTCCAATTGCAAAAATGTTCAAAATCAGATGCAGAGTTAAGATATTAAAATTTTGGAGTAAAAACTAAAATGAGTCAAAAAATACAATACTTAACTTTTTATACGGACCTCAGGTCCCCTAACTTATGCTTAGGGGAATAATCTCCATTGAAAAATAATTTCAACACAAAAAATTTGAAATTAGTACGAGCAATATTCAACGAGATATGAAACGCAGCGTTTCGTGACTTACACCATTTTACACACGCCGTCAACCTTGGGAGAAAAATATAGTGGTTAACAAGCGTTTAAAATTTTATGTGTGCATCAAGTATGGTTTTTCAAATTGTTTGAGGTTTTGTAGTGTGTTTTTTCGTATCACGCAAAACATTTGCATGCATTTTTGAATCGCAATGAAAAATATAAATACCTTGTTTGTCGAACTTTGACGATCTGTCATTCTTCTGAAAGGGCGATAAGTTCCAATCTCATCTTCTGTATGGTCCGTTAAAACTTTGAGCTGGAATTTCTAGTGGAGTTTTGGTCGCACATGCGTCAAATTTTTTGTGCTACTAATATTTTTCAATGGAGAATATTTCCCTGAATATAAATTAGGAAACCTAGGGCCCGTATAAAAAGTTAAATTTTGTATTTTTTGACTCAGTTTTATTTTTGCTTCAAACTTTTAATATCTTAACTCTGCATCTGATTTTCAACATTTTTCGTAATTGGAAGTATACATATAGGACCAACGGTTGCGAAAATAAAGATCTTGCAGGTTAAAACGGAACACACTGTACATAGATATAGTATATGTTACAAAATGTTGAAGTGTGGAGCACTTTAGAAGAGGCGACTAATTAAACTTCTAGTTTATCAGAACATAAACTCGCTAATCGATTGCATTGATTAATGAAATGCTAATCCTCACTTTACGTTGATCAGCGTTATCAACGAAAGTTAAGATAAGGTAATGGATTACATCTTTTTGATTGAAGACATTTCCTCGGAACAATAAATGCATCTTTAAAGGTCACTATGATTAAGATTTTATCTCATACGATTAAACATATTGTGAAAATGGCGTAGCGATTTATTCAGTCGAAAAGCTTTCTTCTTAACGAGCCGTCAGTAATCATCTGAATAATTAAATGCGTAAGTGTGTCGTTTATTCGCTAATTTCTGACATTTGTTATTTATTTAAATTAACTTTCATGCAGTTTGAAGGCATTTTTGTGTGAAAATTCTCAAAGTCCAAATTATGTGCTGTTTAATTATATTACCTTATGCAATGTGTTTCTGAACTCTTGGAAAAAACTTTAAGGGGGGATCGTACATATCTGGGGAAACATTATAATGGCAAAAAAGAGAGTCCCAAACGTTTTCCGAAGGAGGTAGGTACCATTCAAATTTAAGGTTCAAAATTTCAAATGATCATAAAAAACGGAAAAATTGATCGATTCTTTTGCGGTTTCGGCTAAAATTATTTTTTAATCAGTATTTTCTTGAAGATAAATTTTAAGATGTAGTTTAAAAATGCCGATAGAGGGCGCTTCAGACTTTGGAGTAAAGAACAGCTATTTTTTTCCGCTATTTTTTTGAATCTCATTAAATACTTTCTAATGTTTGGATTTAAACTTAAATTTTGAGCTTAAAATCTAAATCCTTGGGCGTGATTAAGTCGCGCCAACAAAACTAAGTTCTGAAGTTGAATACACTTTGTTACAAAAAATGTATGCATCAAAAATAAATTAAGCTGCAACCCGAAAACTCGGCAGGAATATAGTTTGTTAAGAGGTTATTTAAATTTCGTCGCCACTGACGAAAGGGTAAGCGCGCTATGCGCATACAAGATACGATTGAAAGTGTAAAATCTTGTGCCAAAGGGCATTTCAAAAGAAACTGTTGAATTGTAAGGACGCTATTGCGACTAGGACCCTTTTTTTTCTCCTCCCAATTTTAAATTAAAACTTTATTGGCTACTTTAGACTTCACATAAACATTATGTTATTAGGATCAACTTCAATTTTTGAGTGTTGCAATCAAGAAATCATATGTTCGTATTATAAATAGTCTTTAAAACTAAAGAACATTTTCTGTATTTTATTTTAGTTTTTACATTCTGAAATTATTTGAGGTGTGACTTTTTAAAATTTATAACATGTTTACTTGCTACCTATCATTCTTCAAAAAAAAAAAAAAAAATATTATGTATTATTATTATTTCTTTCTAATATTGCTGATTTGTATGTTTGAATTTAAAAGCACTTTTGTACAAGTATATTGAAAAAAAAGGGGAGGCTTTTAAAAACTCCTGCAAATACATGCTTGCTTGCATTCAGACTGGACATTTTTTTTAGGCTCATTAATAATTTATTTATTTATCTATTTTTTTTGCAACAATTAAAACGTGGAAGTATGAAAACTTTATAATCGTTAGTGTTTTTCATAGTCTTGCTTGAGATTACGACAGAAAAAGTAAACTGAGGAATAGCCATTTAAAAAAGTAAATTTTCCTGTCAACGTGTATAGAAAATAGACATTTTATGACTCAAAATTTAAATTTAGGCCTTTTTTAGATTTTTTCCAAAATTTAGGCCATTGTTATTAATACGCATTAACACTCCGTTTTTGCTGATTTTCAGCGCGAAGCCCCCCTCCCCCCGGCTTTACGCTAATTCCTGAACATCAAATAACCTCTACGCCAATTTGTCGATCCGAAGTACACTGTGGATTTGAACATGAAACAACACACACATACCTAGACTTGCCAGATTTCTGAAATATTTCACCGGGACACCGGAATACCCCCCCCCCCTCCCCATCCACCGCAGCGCTGTGAGTGTTCAAAAGGTACATGCCCCTGGTTGGTTTTTAGAGTGTTTTAGAGGGTAATTCATTATCAATGCTATGAATAAAATATTCCTTATTATGAGCTTAATCCATGGGAAATAAATAATACACTGCTCAAAACAATTAGGGGAGCAATTTGACAATCACACAAAAGTGAAGAAATCGTTGTGAGGTAGCCTTGCAAAGAGATACAATGAAGTATACACGTGTAGTAAGATGCAATACAGCAAAGGAAAAAAAAAAGAAAAAAAAAAAAGGCAGAAAACATTTGACTGGGAACTTTACTCCTCTAGAACAGTGAAACGAATTATGCCTATCCAACATCGTCTGCTACTGTTCTTTGTGTTTGCCCGGATTCCAGTCCCCCGATAAAATGTCAGGCCATGGAATCCGTAAATTACGGTGTTGTTGCATTTTCCAATCAAAAAGGCAATGAACGGTTGAATTTTACCGCTCAGACAGTGAAAAAATGAGCTTCTGTTAAATCACGATTTCTGCACTTGTATCCTTTTTCTGCTTTTCGACGACAGAAACGTTGATTTGCTTCCGAAGTTTATGTTTCATTCTCATGTTTCCTGAAAATATGGAGGCTTTATTGGAAATTTGTTTCCAGAATAATGTTTTTTCAATTTTGTTGAAACCATGTGCTCCTCTAATTTTTTTGAGCAGTGTACATGGCGCAAGCAGATAAATTAAAACACTTTATTTTCATCACGTTAATATTTTAAAGTTACTTTAGTAAAAATAAAAACGTTGAATGAGGAATAAAAAATTGAAATGTATTTACACGTTCTTTGCATTGGCTAGGACTTTTTTTGAAAAGTCTTTTTTGTTTTCAATCTTGTTGTAAAAATCCCCACTGGTTAATCCAATGTTAATTTTGCAGATCAATGTTACAAATCTGTACCTAAGACCAAATTAACGTAAGTCACATAATTGCTACTTTACAAGAGATAGGAAAAACATTTGTCTGGCGCTTACAAATGAAAGGACGCACGCTCTTTTAACACTGGTAAATAATTACAGATTTTTTTTTTCTTTTTTGAATTACGTTTGCATGGATCGATCTGGACAAGGATTCCACATACAATGCAGTAATAAACAAAAAATCGGAATTTTTTGAAATTATGTGCGTCTGGCTCTGAAATACAAAAATAAAAAAAAGTTATTACTTTAAATAAACCTTCAAAGTTAATAATTCTTAGAATTTTTTGGTCTTCTGCAATCCAATTTATCTTTTACCGGGACGTTTAGTAAACCGGTCGAGATACCGGGACTTAGTCTGAAAACTGGGACGTCTGGCAAGCCTATATATAGAGCCATTTATATGTATAGATTTGCTGTACATTAAACGTACTTTTCTGCACGTTTTAATAAATCAATATTAGGCAAATTTGACTGTTGAAATATTTCCTCTGACTTTAACACTTAATAAAACTTAGTTCTAATGCCTGAGGTTGATAAAACTGTTTTAAGAACAAATCTCTTGCCGTTTTACCAGATAATTTTATCACTCAATTCCAGAAGTGAAATATTGCCTTGTCTAAGAGAGCAATTTAACAAAGAGAAGAGCGCTTATAAATGGGTTTTGTCGACAACTTGAACATCAAATGTCAATTGAATAATGTCTTTGGACTTTACAAATGATATTTGATTCTATTCGGGAGACGTAGCCGTTAAATTGCATTTGTTTTTTCAAGCAGTATTTTCTCAAGCTTATCTGAAATTTTGTCTCGGGTGTATTATGTTTATATATATACTAGCAGTACCCGCACAGCGATGCCCGTGCTAAAAAATTAAATGAAAGTCCGTTGAATAAAAAAAAATTGACGCCCCCTCCCCCTCTGATGCGAAATGATCAATTTTTTTTTCGTATAAAATGCGTACACACCTTTTCAAAAAAAAGAAAAACTATTCAAGTTTTTTTGAAATTTAAAGATTTTCGTCAAATTATTAAAATAGATTTACATTTGCTTTAAAACTCTATTTAGCGTGTGAAGCGGTTTTTACTGCAGTTTAAAATATTTCGCCAAAAAAAAAAAAAAAAAAAAAAAAAAAAATCAAATAATATCTTTCAAATGTAAAAATAGTTCCGCAACTCTACTGTTTATCGCCAAACTCGCCCAACAACCACGCTATCATAATAAATCCGACTAACGAAAAAAAAAAAAAACATCCAGTGGAACATTCAAAAATCATCGTCAGAAAAAAAGAAGAAAATGTCGTACTTTTTACTAGGATAAAACAAATCAAAAGTTTATTTTCTTTCAAAACAAATCGCCAAAACAATGAATTACGTTTACGGTTGCTTTAAAACAATAATCCTAGACTGAACTGCCAAGCGACCACGCTACCGGAACCCAGCCCTTTTGCGAGAGAAGCGGCTGTTTTTTCTTTGGCAATAATAAATGTTCCGCTGTTCCGCCAGACAAACAAAAAAGCATAAAACCACATTAACAGTAGCTTTCAAATCTTTATATATTAAGAGCTGCGTTGCCCGGTCTACCTTGAGAATAAAAATTGTGTCAAGTGACATATATTCAACAATCAAGCTTAAATAAAAGAAAAAAAACACCATGCAAAATTACCCTTCCAAACATTGACGACAGCTTTAAAATACTTTTAAGTAGAGCAGCTATATAGATAGGCCGACTTATCAGCTTAAGTTTAGCCATTTTGGATGGCATTTTTCATATTTGCATTGTTAGGATTACCACAGCCAAGTTTCGAATTTCGCCAAATTTGCAGCAAATAATATTTTATTTAATAAACAATTCACGTGCCGCTAATAATTGCTCACAGTGAACAAGCACCAAACGCGATAACCCGCCAGAAAAGACAACCACTAAAACAAGCGCTGCGATCCAAAATGGCTAATCTTAAGCTGATGCGTCGGCTCGTATATATAGAGGCCTTACTTTTAAGAAATTAAAATGCGAAAGATGGATTTTAAACTTTTTTTCCTTTGAAGATAGAAGCTGAGTTTTTCGACCACAGGCCGAGAGAGATCTGGAGTAAAAAAATGTCGCTTTTACCAATGGTGTCAAAAAGAATACTGTGGGACAATTCCTTCACTTTTTATTGATGGATTTAATGATGAAAGTAGTGCCTAAATTGCATCTAAGCCTAAAAAACTTCGAGCTAATAACGCAAATTACTCCCGCCGTAATTAAGTTAGAGCATTGAAACAAATTGTTTAGAACGCGGAAAATTCTACTGTTTCCAATGATATATAATATTAATATATGCAAGTAATTTTTCATTCCCATATTTGGATTTTTTTATGAAAATTTTGGCCTAAATTGGAATAAAAAAAAGAACCATTTATCGGATTTTTTTCGAATTATATCCTATGTCACTCAGTAAGAAAGCACTTTTCATATAGTGAAGGAATTTTTCAAATAGGTGCAGTGGTTCCGGAAATTTCCTCGAACATATAAACACACAAAAATCCGCCCTCTCTCTTTATAATATTAGTGGAGATTCCTGGGAAATGTACAACAGGCGCATATATATATATATATATATATATATATATATATATATATATATATATATATATATATATATATATATATATATATATATATATATATATATATATATCCCTTTGAAGCAGAATTTGCAATAAAAACATTTTTCATACTTTTTTCATTATTTTGTATTAATTTAGATCAAAATAAGTGAAAAATATGTTTTTTAGAAATTTAATATTTTTTCGTTATGAAATACAGCATGGGACACCGGTGTCCCTTTCTGCGTTAAGGGTAAAGTCTTATTGGGACGCCCGTGTCCCTTCCTGCGTCAAAGATTTAAATTTTACTGGTCAATGATGTTCCAGTCTTCACCATGGAAGCAAAAAAAAGCAAAAAAATTTTACTACCTAAGTTTGAGGACAAAAAGGAACTACCAAACATAAATAATTTCTATACATACCATTTATTTTTCATGGAATTCCTTGAAACAATTTCTGCTTGTGGTAAGGCAGAAATGCATATTACAAAAAGTGCAAAAAATATTTGTTCTATTCTCAACTTTTTTTTCCGAACAGTTTTTGCATCTCTTTCTTACCTCTGAAGTATCTGGTAAGTGTCTCTTGGGACTTTCATTGTGTGCACTGAGTTGTTGAGACATGCGATTGCGGTTTGAATATGAATGTAAGTTGTGTTTCCGGCTCGAAAAATCCCCTATCAATGCGAGTGCAATTTTTCGCCGAAAGGTGATACTCTTCTCTTTTGTTGAGGGATTCAACTTTTGGAAAATAACGTAAGCGTTATTCACCGCTATGTCCAATATGTCATGAAATGGGCGCAAATAGTACTTATACCTGGAGCCTCTATCGATTCCATATGAAACTTTCTTTTGGTCCATAATGTCCACACCACCCATGAAATTGTTATAGTCATTTATGACTGCTGGGCATGTTACACTTTTTTTTTCCACTTTTCCTTTTTCTCTGCGCTTGACTGTCACAATTTCATCGGGTCTTCTCATCGTACTAAGGAGGAGGACAGACCTATTATCCATCCATTTTACGACGTATATTCCTTCGGCTTGCCTGCAGTCGATTTCACCTCGATTCATTTCTCTGTCTTTTTTCAAATCTATTGGTAAATCTTTTCGATCACACCGAATGGTACCGCAAGCAAATACTTTTTTCTCTTTGAGAACCTTTAGCAGCTCAAAACTCGTAAAAAAATTGTCAAAGAACAATTTGGCACAAGTGCCATTCAACTTTTCAGATAGCTGAAGAACAACAGATGCACCAAGCCCATATTCAGCTTCTTTTTTCTTTCCAGTGTACATATCAAACTCGTACAAATATCCGTTCTTTGATCCACACCGAGACCACATTTTGAATCCCCATCGAATTGGCTTATTTTTTACATATTGGCGCATAATATTATGGCCTCTAAATTTGATCATATGTTCGTCAATAGACATACATTCCTCCGGCTCAACTGCCTCCTGAAAAGCTTTATTGAAATGCTCTATCAACGGGCGAATTTTAAATGCTCTGTCACGATTTTCGCCATCTATATTGGGAGTATTCTTCTCATTATCATTAAAATGCAAAAACCTTCTTATTTCAGTAAATCTTTCATAAGTCATTGTTCTTGCAATCAGTGAAACTCTCAAATCTTCGTCAGTGGACCAATAATCTCTTAAATTAGGAAGGACGTGATATCCCATAACATAACATATTCCTAGATATGCATATATCTCCTGGGATGAAGTTTCAAATAGTTCACCCTTCTGTTGAGCATACAGATTTGTTTGGGGGACAATTATTTCTTCAACTAAAGATTTTAAGTTGGAAACTGCGAGAAATGTATCTGCTTCTGATGAGTGTTCAGTCAGAGACAGTAATTTTACTTTGCCCCATCCTATTTCGATGTCAGGTTTCGGTAAAAAAACGGGATCTATTTCTTTTGACCAAACAACCTTCTTTTCTTCTTTCTTCCCTCTCTTATAGCTTCTGCTTTGTTTTTTTTCCTCTCTTGCAACTTGGTTTTTGAAACGTAGCTTTCCTTTTCCTCTTTGATGCTCTTTCCACATCTTTTTCCGTCTCTGGCACTACCTCCACTTCTTCATTTTCAGTAGTATTTTTCACTTTTGCACCATCAATAATGACAAGAGTTTTTTCATGATCACCATTACCTAAATTAACGATATCACTTTCCAAAAACTCGGTATCTTCATCATCTAAATCACCACATTCACTGCCACTGCTTTCCGCAAACAATATTGCATTAATTTGTTCTTGTGTTAGTTCAAAATGCCTTGAACGACGATATTTACTGCACGCCATTTTAGCTGTTTACAGAAAATTGGCTGAACACAGAATGCTGATCAACCTACGTGCAAATGCTCAAATTGCAATTACTAACCTCAAATGTGACCTTCAAATCCTTTATCAGGAGCCATTGTAACAGAAAGAGACTATTCTTGCCTATTGTATCCCTGAATAGAAGGAATGAATACTATCTCCCAAACTATTTCACACGTGCTCGCTCGCAGGGCGGTCTGGTAGCTTATCGCAGATAGGGACGCATGTGTCCCTTGGGAAGTCTGGCCTCGTGGCTCAGTTCTAAACAATAATTTTTTGAAATCACACTACTTTTCAGTTACTTAGATCTACATGAAACAGTAATTCATTCTTGAAATTTCTTTAGATTAAGAAATCAGTTATTGAGAAGTTTTTAAATGTGAGTGAAAAAAAAAATTCATACTAAATTTTTTGAATTTTTTATTCAAGTACAAAAAAAATTCCGATTACTTAAAAAAATTTTAAGAGTAATAATTAGACTGTTTTTTATTATTAAAAAATATAAAATTATATTTTTACGTATAAATAGAGCGTCAGAAAAATTATGTATAAAAGGGACACCGGTGTCCCATCTGCGTCAAAGGGATATATATATATATACTAGCTGTACCCAAACGGCGATGCCCGAGCTAAGAATTTAAAGGAAGTCGTCGAATAAAAAAATCCACTCCCCTAACCCCTGTTTTAACGCCAAGTTTGTCGCCTACGGCGGCTGTTTAAATAAACTCCACAGGGGTATATATTAATCAATATCTATCTTTTTCGTATTTTCTATACCTATTTCCAGTTGCATTTTGTGTCATTCACATTTTTACGCCAATTAAATTAAGTACGCAAATATGTAACATAAAATAGATACAGCGAAACGTCCAGCGGAAGTGATCGCACTGCAGAAACCCACCCAATTAGCGAGAGAAACGAACTCTGGCCGACAAGCAATTGGGATTAAAAATCACAGTACATCTAGGACAAAAAGAAAATCCCATATCTAGTACGAAAAAGGATTCAACTCCCCAGCAGAAAAACAACACAATTAAAAAAACTCGGTACATCTAGGACAAAAAGGAAATCCCGCACCTCGTATGAAAAACTTAACTATAGAAAATCCATCGTCTGAGAAAAGGAAAAAAACTCTAGAATTAAAAAAACCTCCCCTCTCCCCCCCCCCCCATCTGATGTCAAATAATCAGTAATCATAATTTTTAACTAAAATGCGTAAACACCCATTTGAAATCTAAAATATATTGCGAAATAAACAAATAATCCGCAACTACATTGTTTATCACCAAATTCGCCAAGCGACTTTCAAATTAAAAAGAAAATCAATTAAAATGCGTACAATGAATTTAAAAAAAAAAAAAATGACAACAGCGCAATAACCAAATCAAGAATTCACCGGTTCTACTATTCGAACGCAACCGTATTCCGAAGATGACGTCACTGCTGAAACAAAAGTCAAGTTTAACCTTGAAAATTCGCTCAGTTAGAATAGCTTATGTCTCTGGTTCTAACTAAGTGAGAGAAATGGAACAAACATCATCTTGTTCGGAAAGGAAAGCTCTTTTCAACGACATGTAATGTTAGGGGCTGGGGGGATTTTTACCCCTTAATTAGGCAAAAAACGTGAAATTTCAGCTTAATTAGTTAATAATAAAAAACTAATTCGAAATTCAGATTTCGGGCTTCGAGGTGCAGGCCCCCCGGGGAACGGTCGAATTTTGTGGTAAGTTTCAGGGCTGTAGGTGCTATGGGGTCTTCTGGCCATCGGGTACGAGCAAAAAAGGAACAAAGAAACGCCGTATATATATATATATATATATATATATATAATATATATATATATATATATATATATATATAATGTGTGTGTGTGTGATGGCAAGTAACAAAAAATGGAATTAAACGTTAAAAAAAAGGGGGGACGAATTAAAAAATATGTAAACAAAGAAAAAGAAAGGCTACCTTGAGATTGATCTAAACAGCATTGAAAATATCAAAGTATAAAGTACCAGAACTACAAATTGACACCAAATGGATAGTTAGGCAAACGCACTATAATATCCAAAAAATTCATACTTTAAAGTGGCAGCCAAATTTTGAAAAAATATAAAATGAGGAGAGAATGTAATGAATATACAAATGACTGGTGTGGAAATAATCATTAACTACCTGGTAAAGATAAATACACGAAAATTATATCAAAAAATAAATAAAATAAAAACAGAAGGCATTATGTAGATTTGTTACAAATGAAAAACAAAAAAGTAAAAGTGGGGGTTTCGTCCGCTACATCCAAAAAGATAAGTGTAGCCAAGCTTCCAACGGACACACACCTTCTCACATCCAAGAAAGAGCACTTACTTGTAAAGTCAGAAGCAAAAGTTAAATCCGTGTCCATATGATCCATTTCAGTCCAATTGTCAACGGAAAAAGCGAAAAAATTGCCAAAAAGAAAAAACCAGGTAAACTATTCAAGTTTCAGGCAGGGTCATCAAACCATAATAACACATCCACTGGCTACCTCCACGCGCACGTGCTTTGAGTAACTTGTATCATTCGTTAAACAGATACAGGATTACAGTTAACCAATCTTAAAAAAGAAATTTTGAAAATGAAAATTCTTTAAAATGTTTTCCGAAAAATCTAAGGAAAAATTGTTGTGCTGAAGAAGAGTTTTGAGAACTAGAAGTTCTTTTTTAAAAGCAGATTCAGTGTTGCAAATTCTGGAAATTCTTAGCGCTCGTGAAACAATGATACCATCTTATTTGCTCGATGTATATATGTATGTTCTATATATATATATATATATATATATATATATATATATATATATATATATATATATATATATATATATATATATATATATATATATATATACTGAAGAGCCAAAACATTATGACCACCCCTAACTTTTTCAAGGAATTCGTCTGAATGACGTGGAGACTACATGAAGTGGGGTTGGTATATAACTGAGACTGGAGAACGCCACGCTTCATTCGAGCACTTTCTTTTGCGAATTATGGGAAAGGGTAACGATCTCAGCGAATTTGATAGAGGGCAGATTGTGATTTATGACCCGAAGACTCGAAACGAGTATCTCAGAAACTGCAAGACTGGTAGGTTGTTCATGATCTGTCGTTGTTAGTACTTATGCAAAGTGGAAAAAGGACGGTGAAATCAACAGTAGGCGTAAAGATGTGGGACGGCCATGAGTCCTCAAAGATAAGGGACGTCGGAAACTAGGTCGCTTGGTAAAGCAAAATTGGAGGCAGACAGTTGATCAACTGACAGCACAATGCAATGCAGTTGCGAGTGAAAGTGTTTCCAAACACACAGTTCAGCGGACACTGTTGGATGTGGGACTGCGCAGCAGATGTCCTACTCGTGTGCCTCTATTGACCAATCGTCATCGCCAATTACGCCTACAGTGGGACCAAAAACACCGAGACAGGTCCTTGGATGACTGGAAGAGAGTTGTCTGGTCCGACGAATCACGATTTCTCGTTCATCACATGGATGGTTGCGACAGGGTTCGCCGTCTTACAGGCGAACAGTTACTCCCGTCTTGTACCGTCGGTCGTAAACAGGCTGATGGTGGCGTTATTATGGTCTGAGGGACTTTTCCTGGCAGTCTCTGGGATTCTTAGTTGTGGTAGAACATACCATGAAGGCTGTGGACTGTCTGAACTTCGTGGCAGATCAGGTGCTCCCGTACATGGCGTCGATCTTCACTACTTTAAATGGCAACTTCCAGCAGGACAATGCTATATGTTACAGGGCTATAATTGGGTTGGAGTGGACCCAGCAGCATGAAGAAGTATTCCAATTAATGCCCTGGCCACAAAATTCACCGGATTTAAATTCTATTGAGTACATTCGGGATTTCACGGAAAGGCAGCTCAGAGCTGAAACACCCCCATGTCAAAAAATCTCAACTTTGCCTGACCGCTGCATTAACATTGGGTACAATCTATCTCCAGACGTCTACCAAGAGCTTGTGGTATCCATGCCAAGGCGAGTCGCAGCTGTTTTGCAGGCCAAAGGTGGCACAACGGGTTATTGACTGGATGGTCATAATGTGTGTTGGCTTATCAGTATATATATATATATATATATATATATATATATATATATATATATATATATATATATATATATACATACAAACAGGGTGTTCCGTTTTAACCTGCAATACCTTTATTTTTTTCAACCGTTAGTCCTAGATGTATACTTCAAATTGCAAAAATGTTCAAAAACAGATGCAGGATTAAGATATTAAAAGTTTGAAGTACAAGTAAAAACAAGTCAAAAGATACAAAATTTAACTTTTCGTACGGGCCCCAGGTCCCCTAACTTATATTTCGGGAAATAATCTCCATTAAAAAATAATTCCAACATAAAAAGTTTGAAACTTGTACGATCAATATAAACCAAGATATAAAACGCAGCGTTTTGTGACTAACACCACTTTTCACTAGCCGTCAATAACACCTTTTGAGGGGAAATATAGCAGTTAACAAGTGTTTAAAATTATATGTGTGCATAGAGTGTGGTTTTTCAAATTGTTCGAGGTTTTGTAGTATGTTTTTACGTATCACGGCATGACATTTTCATTTGTTTTTGAATAGCAATGACAAAAATATGAATACCTTGTTTTTCTTACTTTGACGACCTGTTATTCTTTTGAAAGGACGATAAGTTCCAATCTCATATTCTATGTGATCCCTCAAAACTTTACACTGGAATATCTCCTTGAGTTTTGGTTGCACAAGTGTCAAGTTTTTTGTGTCAGTAGTAGTTTTCAATGGAGATTATTTCTCTAAATATTAGTTAGGAGACTTAGAGCCCGTATAAAAAGTTAAATTTTGTATTTTTTGACTCATTTTTATTTTCGCTTTAAACTTTCAATATCAAACTCTTCATCTGATTTTGAACATTTTTACAATTGGAGGTACACATCTAAGACTAACGGTTGCGAAAATAAAGGTTTTGCAGGTTAAAACGGAACACAATGCATATACTCACTGCCAAAAGTTAAGCACGAAGAGGTAAAATGCGAAAAAAATGGTAACTACTGCCTCGATTGACAAGAAATTCGACAGGAAAGTAGTAAATATGTTTATGCAATAAGCAAAACAATATATAAATATATACAGAGATAAAAACAATAGTACATTTTCATAAATTAAAAGATTACGTCATAATAGGGTCATTTACAAAATATTATTTATACTTAAACAAACAAAAAAAACTGACTTTAATAAGGTATGGAGCACCCCTCCGTACCATACAAAGTTTACAGCGTGTAACCATGCATTTTATAAGGTGATCAGCCACCACAGAGTTGAGTAATCGCCGATTCTCCTGTAGAGCTGTTTCCAACTCTGTGAGAGCGACTGCAGAGGTGAGAAATGTGTACACACATCACGGTCGAGGGTATCCTAAAGATTTTCAATGAGATAAAGATTTCGTTGGCCAGTCCATACGCGTTATATTCTCACTTTCCAGGTACTCATCAACGATGGCAGTTCTATGGGAACGCTCATTTTTGAAAATTAAAACGAAATCACGACCCGCTGCTGCAGCGTACAATCTCACAGGAGAGTCTAGGACTTCATTCCGATACCGTATAACCGTCACATAACTCTGTCTGTAGATGTGCAGGGCGTTTCAATAACCGAGCGAAATCCCTGCCCAGACCATGATACTTCCACCTTGAAATGTGTGATGTTCTGGAGCCAATAACAATTAGTTTGTTTCTTTTAGACCCGTACACTCCTGTCATCAGGTTGTAGAGCAAATCTTGACTCATCTGTGAACATAACAATTCCCCAATCAGACACAGTCCAACTGACATGTTAGCGGCACCACTTTGATTGTGCCCCTCTGAATTGGACGGAGAGAGGAACACAAACTCGTGGTACCCGGGAGTACAGCTCAATCATGTGTAGCCTTCGGCGCACAGTAGTAGCAGATATCGTCTTACCAATGACCACTGCAACCATAGATGTCACACTTGTAGAGGTCTTTCTTGGGTTCCACTTGGCTACAACAGCAATATATCGACCTTCCGCGGGGTTTGTAACCCTTGGGCGCTGGTCACAGGTCTTCGGACAACTGTTTGGCTCGTTAGAAATTGTTTCCATGATCGTGAAATAACCGAGTGATGAATTCCAAAGAAAAGAGCAACATTTTGATTAATTGTCCTGCTTTAATGTGTCCAACAGCACACCATCACTTAGAGTCTTCCATTTGGCTTCTTAAAGCCAAATAATCACGTCTGTCTTGAAAACAAATCGCATAAAAGTTCTGACCCCATTTTATTGGTGCTTACGAGCACCTGCTGTGACCCTTCTTAATGTTGACTTCTGAAACAACCGTCTTTTTCTGCATAATTCTCGGCACGAAACCGTTATTGACTGTTCTCTTACTTATTTGCATACTTCTATCTACCTCTGCAGTGAGTATGTATATACACTCAAGAGCCAAAACATTATGACCACCCGTACATTTTGCAATGAACTCGCCTGGATGACGTGGAAGGCACGTGATCAGGTGGAAGTAGTATTTAACTGCTGCTGGAGAGTCTGAAGAATCATTCTTTCATTTACTTCTGTGTGTGATGGGAAAGGCTGCGGATCTAAGCGACTTTGTTAGAGGGCAGATTGTAATGACTCGAAGGCTCGGAACAAGTATTTCAGAATCTGCACGACTCGTGGGTTGTTCGCGACCTACAGTTTATAGTACTTATGCAAAGTAGGCGAATGACGGTGAAACCAGCAGTAGACGACATGGTATTGGACGTCCACACGTTATCGAAGAAAAAGGTCGCCGAAGACTGTCTCGCATGGTGAAGCAAAACAGGAGCCTAACAGTGGCTCAGCTGACAGCCCAACACAATGCAGGGCCAAGTAGAATAGTATCCGAGCACACTGTTCAGCGGTCACTGTTAGATATGGGGCTACGCAGCAAACGTCCCACTTGTGCGTCTTTTCTGACCAAGCGTCACAGCCAACTGCGCCTTCGCTGGGCCCGGGAACATCGCGACTGGTCCATGGATCAGTGGGAGAGAGTTGCTTGGTCAGATAAATCACGTTTTGTCACGCATCACGGCGATGGCCGTGTCAGGATACGCCGTCTTCCGGGCGAACAGTTGCTCCCTCAATGTACAGTAGGTCATACACAGGCCGATGATGGCGGTATTATGCTTTGGGGGACGTTCTCTTGGGCATCTCTGGGACCCATGGTTGTGGTACAGCAGACCCTGAATTCCACAGGGTATCTGAACATCAATGCGGACCAGTTGCACCCTTACATGGCCTTTGTTTTTCCAGCTGGAAATGGAATGTTTCAACAGGTCAACGCCCCGTGTCACAACGCAAAAATTGTGTTGGAGTGGTTCGAGGAACATGATGCTGAATTCCAGTTAATGTCCTGGCCGCTTAACTCACCGGATCTCAATCCGATAAAACACATTTGGGATGTCATGGGACGGCAGCTCAGAGTTCAAAGACCACCAGTTCGCAATATCTCTGATTTGCGTAACAATTACTTAAACGTTTGGTACAATCTGTCTCCACCATCCATGCCAAGGCGGGTTGAAGCTGTGTTTCGCCCCAAAGGTGGGCCAACTCGTTATTGACAGGTGGTCATAATGTTTTGGCTCTTGAGTGTATATATATATATATATATATATATATATATATTTCTTTATTTCCCTGTCTGTCTGTCTGTCTAGATAGAGATAAATAGATAGGTAGATTCAAGCTGATCTCTAGCACTTGGGGCAGTGGGTTATAGGGCAACTGTCACAAGCAAAATTATTTTTTGTTGTCTATTAGAATTAGGTGGTGTCAAAAAACTCGTTTGAAGTTGTAATAGCGAGGAAATGTCGCGATTTCTATAGACAATAGAAATAGAAAATAGGGGAGGGTGGCCCACAGGTGGTAGGTTTCCTCAGAACGTTTAAAAATTGTAGTTTTTGGATTTTTATCACAACCATTTCGGTTTTTTTTTCCTAGCAGGGTTCTTGAACTTCAAAATAGAAAGTGATTTTTGTATTATTTCAAACCCAATATTTATTTATTATCAAACTACATATACTTATATACAAATATTTGAAAAACCCGCTTTGTCCTACCAGGGAACTCGAAACGGGTAATTGCCAATCAAATACGAAGTTATAAATGATTAAAATACTTGACTAACTACCTGCCATTATAAAAAAAATACATAAAACAGTTGTACTTATTTAATTTCAAGTCAGCGCATTTGTTTATAAAAATAAAGAAATTACTGTTTAAATTAACAGAGTAATTAATTGAAATCCTAAAAATAACTTCTTAAAGTTATACTTTTCCAATTGAAATAAAAAATCTAAGTCAGCACACGAGTCAAGAAATTATAAATAAATTTATGATTAAGTTCTATACTCACTTTGCCCGAAGGCACGTTTTTTATTACAATAATTATAAATTGAAACTTAAAAAAGATACAAACGAAATGACTATCGTAGTTTGTAGGTGGATGGTGTCAGGATAACGTAATATTATTGAGAAACAAACAAACAAAAAACAAAAAAAAAAAAAAAAAAATATACTTGTCTTCGAGTAATCACAAATTTTTAGAACTTCATTATTTTTAGAAATGTATTCTTTTTTTTTTTAATTTTAAGCCTGATTGCGCCATGCCGTTTCACTGCTGCTTCGCTGGGACTGATTAAAACACGGGAAATTCATGTAAACAAGACATACGTATGAATCGCTGCTTACACACCATGGGCAGTGGGAATGCGAAGGCCTACCCTCTTTGGGCGACCTACCTGCTTTGAGACATCCTTCCCTAAAAATCATAATCGGTTGAGATTTTCAGATCTCACATACGCAGTAAAGTTTAACAAAATATGGAAAAATCTTAAATTTGAGATTATTTCATACATTGTTGAATATTATTTTTGTATCTCATCAGTTCGTGTGAAAAAACAGTATGGCTATTTGTTCAAACTTCAATTATATT
This sequence comes from Uloborus diversus, assembly GCF_026930045.1. NCBI lineage: Eukaryota > Metazoa > Arthropoda > Arachnida > Araneae > Uloboridae > Uloborus > Uloborus diversus. The sequence goes on along the minus strand of NC_072736.1, from coordinate 154,251,940 downwards.
TATCAAATACTAAAAATGCGTAAAGAGGTAACTTTTACATTATTTCGGCACATTTTCGGCTTATAGGCGACAGGAAGATGTCAACAGTTCTAAACTAAATGAAAACACAATGTTTTTAGGCTCTATTTGAAGACGCTGCAAATTATTAATTTTGCAAAAGATTTTTTTTTTTAATTTAAAAACTAATCGCAAAATGAAGTTTTTTTTTTCATTTTTTGTCAAACTTGCGTGATCGAAGGATGACGCCCGTTGTTGATCAGTTTCGATTATTTCCTTTTTTTTTTTTTTTGTCAATAGAACTTGCAATTAGTGCAGCTACCAAATAAAAAAAAAAAGAATTTTTCGGGCAAATGAAGTCATCTATGTCCAAGTTTCTTCTCCCGAACGACATTGAACTGACCATCGAAAGAGGTATCGATGGATTCGTAATCTTCCAGTCTTTATGTTTGGCCATTTAACATAGTCCTCCGATAATAATTAGCGGAGATATCCATTCAAAACTATATCAATTATGACACTTAGATTTCGACATAAAATTCCTATTTTTTGAGGGCTTTCCTCCACTTAAATTATTATTCAGTGCTTCATCTCAACTTTCCGCAACAATGCTTTTATTAAAATTCATAGCGGTGAAGAAAATCACTGAGACGAAAGATCTGTTGTCATTTTTTGTTTCGAATATGAGCAAATAAAATTCTGGGTTTTGTTTCTAAGGCTTCTCCTGTAATCGGGGGATTTAAAATGTTTACTTTCTGGTTATTTTTCCGAAATCTGCCGCAAAAATTTACTGATTTTTTTTTTTTTTGCTTAAGCCTGATTGTTGAACACGCGCCACTTGACATAACTTTTATTTTCGAAGTGGACAGTGCAAAGCCGGGCGACGTAGCTAGTAATGTAATAAGGACTGTTTTATGCATATATTACTTTGGAGTATAGTCGAACTAAAAACACTCAAACTTTAAAGTGAAATATTTGCCAACGTTTTGTTTTAAAAGTATTTTGCTCTCAAAAAGGCAAATTTCGTCCCTTTTTTTTTGCCAGAAAGCCTTTTGACAAATACTTTTTGATTGTTGTGTAAATATTGTTTGATGGTTGGAAAAAGCAGTTCCTAAAATTTCAGAAAATCGACTAATTGAGTGATGAAAAACGAATTTTATGACTTCTGAAATTCTTTCACACACACACACACACACACACACACACACACACACACACACACACACACACACACACACACATATATATATATATATATATATATATATATATATATATATATATATATATATATATATATATTCTTTTTTCGTCAAAATTATTTTCAATCTTACATATTAATGCGCATAAAAAAGAAAAGAAAAATAGTTCTTATGTTAATATCAGCTGTTTGTGAATTCATTAGCGCATAAAATAAACGGAATATTTACATTTATTAGTTAGAATTTAGAACAGGGGTACTTTAGCATTTGGTGACGTTTACTTGGCGGCAAAAATAGAAAAAATCTCATTTAGTCACCGTGATATTTGTTCTTGTTTTTATTCCAATGGAGCTTTTATTATTGCTTTTTAATTTCATGATTTATCTATTTGTGCAAACTATTTCTTTTTATATATTGTTTAATTCAGACGTCGGATTTTTTTTTTCATTTTTTAAGCAGTTTTAAAGATATTTAGCAGCTTTTTTTTTTTTAAGTTTTTTCGTTTTATATATTAGATTTTAATAATTTAACTTTTTTTTATTTTACAGATTATTTTTTTTTTACAATGTAGCTCTTTATCTTGTTTGATTCAAAAGTAACTTTAAAAAAAGGAAGGAAAAATAAAAACAGATTGGTATGCAATGGTCTTTGAACAAGTAGTTTGCATGTAAATTTAACTAAAAATGGCGGAAAACACTAGGATAGCCTTACAAGTATAAAATATTGCCAGATCTGTTCTATCTCGATGTTTTTCTGTTGTGTCGATGACCCCCCCCCTCCCAAAGGGGTGAGAGGAACCCCCTATGTGAATTCTTGATCATCAAATGACCTCCACGCAATATTTATAAAATGAATTTCTAAAAAAAGAAAAAAATAATAAATATTTGAAAAAAAATCACGATATTAATCGTTTGTTCGATATTGATAGTATGAATTTTTTTCGCGCCATTTATTTTCGCACCAAATTGTTTTCAGATTTGTGTAGAAAATCTTAAGACAAATTAAGCAATCTGTGAATGTCTGTAAAATGCTTTAAAAAATTCTTGGGATATTTTTGAGGCAAAACAAAATCTTTAAAATATCTTCAGATTCCTGCAGAATTTCTCAAGAAAAGGGAATTTTCTAGAGAAAATTTTGAGATCCATTTTAGTGGGACAATATTTTATTATATGTTCATTAATTTATTTTCAATTTATTGTTGTATGTATATGTACTAACTTATTTCTCACTTAAATATGAACATTACTTTCTTTCAATACAATGCACACTATAATATATTTAAAAAATTCTTTGATACAAAATTACCTATTTGTCTATGGATTTAAATGTTTTGTGCAATTGATTTAAAATTAAAATGATTTCAAACAAACTTTAAATTTCTAAACATTCTCTAAATTACACAATCAACTACGTAATTATCCCTCCCACGGAATGTATAGTCACTTCATAAAAGCTATTCAAACATTTCATTAGCAAGCCATCTACTAACAGTAATTACTTACGTAACTCAATCCAGAATGAAACTTCAGATATTCTGTTCAGAAATGATGTAATGTGTAATAATGTTACATAGCTGATAATGATAAAATTTGGTATTAAAGCAAGTATTAATGTTGTGGCATTAGTGTTAGTTCTGCTAATGATAACTCGCGTTACTCGCAGTTTCAAAAACTGCAAAATTCATCATTTGGATAAGGTCGTGACCATTGAGTTGGATAAGCATGAAATTTGAAGATATTATAATCAAGTATAAGATTTGTCAAAAGTGAAAATAAATTCAAGAAGTTAATATTCACTAAAGGATATCCGCGGATATTTTGTTGCTGTTTTCAATGTTGAAGTTATAAATTTGTTTTGATTTAAACATAATATTAAATTTTATTTAAAAAAATACAGGGAAGTACCGTTTATACGTTTTTGAAGGGACTGTATGAAAAAAGCGTACAAATGAAAAAACGTATAATAGGTATAGGTTAATGTGTATTAGACTCTGCAGGGACCAATTTAAAAAACGTATAATTGATAAAAACGTATAAAAGAGAAACGTATAAACGATGTTTCACTTACATGCAAATGATATTTTTGAGGCAGTGAAAAGCAAAGGGATGTAAGTGCCAGAAAATAATGTTAATTTCAAGATAACAAGTACAGATCATACGTGAACCTCTCGATCTGTTAAGGGGCAAGAAATAGTACAAAACAGCATGATTTAGATAACATATTCAAACGCATTTTAAAACGCGTTTTACTCAAAACTTGAAAATGTCCTCTTACATTCTTTTGATTTTCGCTACCACATCCGCATATATATATATATATATATATATATATATATATATATATATATATATATATATATATATATATATATATATATATATATATATATATATATATATCATTGGTTATTATATATATATTATATATATATATATATAATATATATATAATAACCAATGATCAAGTAACGCTCCTGACGTCATCAGCAACGAAACTCGCGCCACGGCATGATAATTTGATAATATGGTTTGGTAATGTTTTAATTGCAGGGAAATGCTTTATTGTGACGAGGCTGAAATGAATCCAGTAAATTAACTGTTTTACTGGTAAGACTTTGTCATTTCAGGGAATGAAGAAACGAAAAAGGGGTCAACATTGAACGCTATCTTCTGGCGTTTAGGGTTAATCCACTGGAGTTAGGGTTAAAATTTCAACTATCAAAATATCAACAAACAGGCACTTGCTTCATTCAAATGTAGAAGCAATTTGCAATCGTCATATCTTGACGGGCGATTTTCTAGTATATAACAATTTTCTAAATAACAGCTGAGCAAATAAAAATGGATATTTTTATATAAAAAAAACATTGTTTATTTTTTTTTCTAGACGGTAACTGCATAATGCGCAATCATTGACATAGTTTTACCATATTTTGTGCAAACGAAGTTTACTTTGAGAATTTTTGTTGTTTCTAATTTGCAAATTTCATACTGAAAGCACGACTTTGCTGTGATTTGATTTGTTGTTCAATGTTGATTATTTTTAACTCAAGGGTTGTACAGAGTAGTTATCAATGATGCCATACAGCAATTTACCATCTACGCAGAGCATGTTTTAATTTAATGTTTGTCACTGAAATTTGAAATGCATGTTATACAAACTATGTGAAACAGAGGGATGAAATATAGAGTCCGGCAATCTCACTCCACATAAGTAAAAATTTTAAAAATTAAAAAAAATGCTAACGAAAAATAAAAGCTAACACTCTCTTAATACAAATCCCGATGCTATATAAAATTATTCATGATCAAAAACTACAAATAAAAAATGTTTATTGCAAAAACAAAAACAAAACAAAACAAAAAAAAAGATGCAGCTTTGAAACACATTCATTACTTTGACAGTCAGACAATTCGCCCTACTGCTTTAGGTTTAATATCCCACTTATCATCATAAAACTTGTTATAACAAGCTAAAGTACTAACAATTAGCTAAGTTAAAGTAATTCAATACAAATCAGAATACGAGCAACGCAACTTTTTTTCTAATTTACGCATAAATAAAATGCTTAATGTTTTTTTACTTATACGCAATACTTTTTGTAACACATAAGAATTGAAAAAAATAGAAAAATGTAGCAACTGTGATTTTTACTATTTTATTTCGACTTTCAAATTTATTTTACTCAATTATTTATCTTCCAATTTACTATACATTTCTAGTAAACACGAGTCATGCAAAATCAATTTTCATTAAGTTAAAAAAAGTAAGAGAATACAACTAGCTGTTAATAAAAGATAAACTTAAAGACAACTTTTTAGAAACAAATTTTAATGATACACACTTATTATTAAAAGTAACCGCAAAAAACATCGTTACAAAGAAAAATGGAAATGATGCTATTTTTTTTTCTTCTTTAAAACTTTTTAAATTGTTTAATAATAAATTACTCCGAAGGACGCTATCCCCAATTACACGAACTCAGAGTCACGTGGTTTCTAATTTTTTAGTACATGGCCGAGAGAGAATTCGTTAAATCAGTGTTTCGGCGGCTTTATTTTCCTTGAATGTGGCACAAATAATAAAAGTTTAAATATATTGCCAAGTATCCACCAGTAACATTCATTAATCAGATATTGAGTGTTAATAAATAGTTAATTTGAATGCTCAAGGATCGGTTGCTACCAGTGTTTTGCAATCGTCTCTTATATTGTAATTCTATTTGCTTGAAAGCATGTTACTATCTATTTAGGAACTTAATGCCGTGACATAAAAATTGCTTTCATTTCGTTAACGCAACGTTTTATCTGGTTAAGTGACAATTTAATCGCGTACCGAATTAATCATGTATTTCCTATTGAATCATAATAAACTAATTATTTAATTTAAAATATTGTCTCCAATTTATGTGTACTTTAAATTAAGCGCTATTATATCGGTCTAGCTTGTATTGTAATTTCGAGGCATTACCGTCTTTTACGTCTGAAAAGTAAGAGTAATGTTGCAATCTAATGGAAAATGCTTTCCTACCACAGATTAGGATATACGATAATTTGAAGCAACGTTTTTGGCAATTTAATAAGCCGAATGTTGTAACTCATAGAACTGAAAAAATGTAAACAAGAACGTTATTCATTCACTCTCTGAAAAGCATTTTCATATCTCAAAAAAATTTCGTCGCATTTTTCGGTTTTTCAAACATTTTATAAACTGGTTTTTATTTATATTTCTTGGATGTTGTAACTAAATGTACTCAAATATGGTTTTTTTTTTTTTTTTTTTTTGCATTTAACAATTAAAACCATCTAATGTAGACACGTACTGAATAATGCATTGCTATCTTAGTTTTCTAGCAAAATAAAATTAAAAAAAAAGATAATTATCATATTTTTATTAATACAAACTAGAATTAAACATGGAGCACCCTGTCGAATCATCAGTGGGACAAATATACTGTAATCAGGTGGGGCATATAACTTTTTGAGCAAGATTAATCGCCTCAACATCTCTTGTTTAAACAGCAAGTCAATATGGCCGCAATCAACAACAATATCCTTCTTTATGATGTTCTCTTACTGTATAAAACTGTATAAATAGATAGTTTAACAGCATATTGAAACGCTCGTTACTTAAGCAAAAGTTCTTAAAAGTACTGAAATAGATCAAGCATTAAAAACTGTCGCTCTTATCTTTCACTTTGGGCTGTACAGGTAATTGCCCCTAAAAATTCACTGAAAATGACTGCAGTGTATGAGTAAAACTTTTTCGTACACAAATGCTCTTGAAAAAATCGGCACGGACGCACTCTGTTTCTGAAATCATGAAATGCAGTTATTAAGGCCTTTTCTATGACGGGGCACAATTTCAACGACTTACTCTAAATTTCTAGTTACCACCACTTCAGGTTTTTTGGCTTCTTTATCGATTGCAATTATCATCGCCGAAGTACAGTAATTGCGTCCGTGCGATCGTGCGGCTGCACAGTAGCTTCCGTTCAACAAGCCTGATAACAAATTAAGATAATTAGGCCCTGACCTGAAGCTCGCCAAAGGACTAAAAATGTTGAAGCTGTATGGTATTTTAGCTTCCCGCTGGCGCGACTTCTACTGTCCAACCACGGATTGTATGGAATTTTCACACGTCTAGATAAAAGGCATCTATCTGAATGAGGGGGAAAAGTAAAAATTTGATGCTGGTATTCCGCTCATTTGAATGAGACTTTGCTTCTGCAAAAGCTGGCATCGCTAAAAAATAACAAATTCGTCCATTTCCTGCTCTAAAACGGATGCTTGTCTTTCCATACAATTCGTGGTCAGACAGTATATGGTCGTGCACTACTGTGGTTAAGAATTGTAGTTTTTTAAAATCAACTTTCCTCAACGGATTCCTGATCGAAATTTCAATTAGTACATACTCTCAACTCATCGGGGTTAAGACTATAAATTAATTTTGTGCTGTAGCATTGACATTATGAAAAAAACCTGTATTTCAGCACGGTAAGTCACAGTATCATATGAGGAAGTGAGAAGCAAAGGGATGTAAGTGGACATTTTGAAGTTTTGAGTAAAACGCGTTTAAAGATCAGATCCTAGGTAGGCTTTCATTGATTTTTTTTTTCTGAATCAAGCTGTATAACGGAACCCACCAGTGTTACTAGTACTATATCTTGCCCCAAGATAGAGGAGAGGTTCACCTACCATTTGTACTGGTTATCTCCAAATTTTTAATTTTGCCACTTGCATCCCTTTGCTTCTCACTGCCTCATATATACTTCTCAAAGATGTTTTTGGGGGTTGTCAATAAGTTCTTTGATATTTCATCAAGTTTTAAAATTAACACATTGTTTTAAAGATTTTTCATCTCTAACAGCGAGTAATAAACAATGCAGTCACATTTTTAATATTATTAAAAAAACATATACTTTTAAAAACCGGGTTTTTCAATTCCTTTTGTGAAGCGCGAATGTTTCGGACTGGTCAGCTAGTTTATGTTAATTTTAAATGTTGAACAACGAATCTGGGAAATACGCGAGAATGTTTAAGTTAGCTCCTGTCGCATTCAGTTTTTGATGCTTTTGTAAGAAATCGTTCTTACAGTAGAGCACCGTTCAAACACATTTCAAATTGAATAAAGAACCGTGTAATATTTTCACCAAAATTTTCGCACTCCTGTTGCTACTTTATCTCTTATTCTTCCATTTCTCATGTAATAAAAAAAAATATGAATAATAAAAATAAAATAAATACAGTCAATTCCTACTTAGGATGACAAGAAAAAATTTATTTTAGTTACTTTTAATTAAACAATAACATCAAATATAAATGTGTATACATGTGACAGAATCACAAGATTAAGTGGGAAGATAATTTTCTCGATAGGTGATAGGATTTTATTGGGTTGTGAACTAACTATAGGAACTGAATAAAACTGAAATTCAAAAATCTGTGTTGATAACTAATGATTCAATATTTAAAAAAAAATACTGTATAAGCATCAAGTATCACTAAAAGTAACTACAAGTTTAAAAAATGGATGAATAAGAAGTATTTTTTAACGATTGAAAATTTAAACATGATTTATAATTACAGAGAGTAATTTATACAAGATTTAATAATTTTATACAAGATTTATAAATACAGAGAGAGACAGTGAGTTCTGATAACAGGAATTGAAAGCCTAAAATTGCTGTCTTATTGAACATTTCTTTTTCCAATAGTCTGTGTAGCGTAAATATCAAGTTTTAATGAATTGCGTTTAGTCGCGTGCGCTAAAAAAGATAACTTTGATTACAGTAAGCCTAAACTTAATGTAGCCACTAACGATAAAACTCATATGGTCGCAGTAGTAAAGTAGGTGTGCCGAGAGAAATTAAATTTTAAGACTAATAATAAACCTAGTTGGCATGTGTGCTCGATCGTTTTGTTAGGTTGCATTTGTTCAAGAAAGACTTTTATGACTATAACAACAGTGAGATCAACATATACCCGATTAATTTTAACTGCAGTTATTGAGGTATTTTAGCTCAACTAATAAATTATAAAACCCCTTTTAAACTAACTTCCCAGTAGATTCTTTAATGTCTGATTTCTTTCAGTAATTTGAAGCAAACCGTGTCGTAAAGGATTACCTTGATTTTTTTGCCTATTTATGAGGTTTAAAAACATTGAACATAATTATTCTTTAAGTGAATAATTATTTGAAATAGATTGTCTTATAAATCTTCCTTTCAGGAAATCATACATTCATTAAAGCACATAGTACGAAAGTTCTTTTAGAGTTTCCATTCAAAAGACTTTACGCGATTAAACACCTTTTAATACACACAAAGAACCTAATTTTTCAAACAGTGTAAAGCACAAAAGGATGCAAATGCCTGGAATGTCCATTGTTCTCCCAAAAATAAATTAAGTAGGGAAAGAAAGTTTTTAAAAGAACGCAAATTACAATACGATGAGATTTATGCAATAAATTGCGAAAGATGTAGGAATTTAGGGCACGTAATGGTATCCTAGGAAAAAAATCACGTGTTCTTTGTTTGATTCATTTATTTCGTCTCATTGTTCTGATTATAACAGATGCATCTAAAAGTCAGTGATTTAAAGTCTTTTTGGAAAAGCTTAATGTGTTTTCAAAGCCTAAATAGCTGTTTTTGAATTATTTTTAGCTTGCAAATTGACTCTGAACTTGCTTCAGTTCTTCAGAATTGTCATAAAGTATTTAGCTGAAACTTTAGACGGGGAAAAGTCAAAATTTTAGGATTAGGCACTAGCTGTAAATCAGTGAATTTTCCTACTCTTCCAACTAAGAGCATGCTGCTTGATATAACATGAAATATATACGTGGATAGTTAATGTAAACGTGTATTTTTAATGTATAACGTGTATAGTTAATGTATAACGTGTATAACATGAATAGGTTTTGTGAGAGAGCAAAAGGGAATAAAGTAGTTGAGGAAAATTTTATTGTATAATATTTTTTATTCAATAATTCTTTATCTTGCCTTTAGCATTGTAATATAGTACTAATAGCATTTTATATTTGGAGGGTTTTAATCGACTTACAAATAATGTTTTTGTCAAAAATAGGACCAGAATTTCGAATTTATTCCAGGAGACGGGGGGGGGGGGGGGGGGGGGGGGGGGGGCAAAGAGTGTAAGAACAATACGAATGTTTTTTTTTTTTTTTTTTTTTTTCACGTTTTCTGTAGATATCCTTGTATTTAATAAGCTATTTAAAATGTGCACATGGATGCGTCTACAATTATAAAAAAACTACAAAGATGGAGAAATTTGGGTAACCGAAATTTGTCATTTCAACGCAAAAAAATATATAGGCTGCCTATTTGTCGAATCGGAAGATGGGTGCAATCGGAAGATGTGAGCTTCATGATAACAAACATATTGACATTCTAGCAGTGTGTGTCTGTCATTTCGTAGTGCAAAGAAGGACAAGAATGCATAACAGAAACATAAGTTTATGACAAATTGAAGTATTAGTAATCCAAAATAGTCTAAAATTAATATTTTTACGTACATTTTAGTTTCTTTTCCAGATTTTGTATTAATTCCCTAATTTTGCACTGTACTCATTGATGTTCTATTTGCATATATTTCGCAGCAGTTTGTTAAGTTACTATGCTTTTAAAGTTAAATGAAACTTTTGTTATAAATTAAATTATTTCATTTAAGAACAACTACACAACAAACTAAGGTTTTATTAATTTGGATGCGTCGTTAGATCAAAATTTTGCAAATGGTTTGCGTTATCATGCATCGTTGAATGGTTTTACGATGAAAAGGTTTTATTGAAGACAGTTTGCTTTTGATATAATGACAAAAGAAATAGTGTATTATTTTTGCTTTGAAAACGATGCAGTGTTCCCGATTGTCAATACAATGCACAATATGTTCATTAATTTTCTAAATTTTTTATATTGTGTGCCGCAGGGTGAAATAAACATTTCTCAGATACAGGGCGCTCCAAAAGTCAGTAGACGTTTCAAAATATAACAACTATTAAACAATTAATATATATATATATATATATATATATATATATATATATATATATATATATATATATATATATATATATATATATATATATTTGTTACATTTTGACTAAAATCTGGTGCTGGTGTTTTATGTAGAATACAATCAACAATTGCAAACGAGGTAGTTTCATATTATCTAGACTTTAGGATGTTATTTTGATGTTGCGTTAAGAAACTCTCTTGAACCAGACATTTTAGAAGATTCATGAAATACAATTTTAAGCAAATTTCGATAAAGATATTATCTTTAATTTCTGTGTTCAGACTTTTAATTTTTCCGCGACATAGATTTATTAGTAAAGCTTTTACATAAATGAAAAAATCACAAGAATGGCTTTTTAAGGTGTCCAGATCCAATTAAAGCCCAAGATCGTAGCTTAAGTAGCGACACGTCCGCCATCTTGGGGCTAAATACCGCTTTCTTTCTATGCTTGCAAAAATGAAGTAGCATGTTTTGCATCTTGATTGTGGTGCTTCTGGATTGTAGATCAACATAGTCTTAATAAAAAACCACAATGAAGAAACAATTACCCTACTTCATCATAACAGACAAGGGAGTTCTTAATCTACGATTTATGGCTTCAGATCCAACATCTTGTGACTTCTGTTTGTTGGGATATTTAAAGAAGGTATGTGTATAAAGATCGGTCTACCTACATATTCGACCTAGGTAAAAGAAACTATACCATCATCTTGCTTCAGTTATACCCTCAGAAATGCTTTTTAACGCTTTAAAGAGTGTTTTCCTTCGTCTTCCGTCTGTAATTCTCAACTGTGTAAAATATTTCACATAGATGTAATATCAAAATACATTTTTGATCTAAATGAGTTGCATTAGAGTATATTTCCAATAATTCCACTTAAGTGCCAACTTTTGGTCAAAAGTCAAACTGATATACATCTTTTTTATTCAGTTAAAAAAAAAACCTAACGTGTTTCTGAGAATTTCTGTGCGAACCACAACGTTTTATTGCTAATAGTTCAATTATTATAAGATTTTTTAAAAAAATTACAAAATTTTGGATCTTTCGGTGTATCTGCACTGTTTCTCTATTTTTCATTGTCTTTTTCATTTGAGGTAAAGTGACTTTGTTTTCTTTATGCAACTGGCATAGTACCTTCAACACCTAGGTGGCCTTAAATGAAGTCACTATGTCTCAAATGATTAACGCAAAGAGTTAAGTTCCTTTAAAAGAACAAAGAAGTATTTATAGTGCATAAAAAATTACTTTCAATTTACTTTTTGTTCCCAAACTACCAGTTATATTAAAAAACTTTCTTGGTTAGATGAACATTTTAATGAAAAATGTTTAAAAAGAAACTCTGTTGTATTTTTATTGTTTATTAGGTTTTTTGTTGTGACAAAAAATATTTATTTCAAGTAATAAAAATGCCATGAAATGTTAAACATTTTAAATCAATCATACTACAGCCAAAAAGGTACATATTCTTTCTAATGCAAACCTACTTACTAAAGCGTAAAAAATATTAGTTTTTATCAGAGTAATAAAACTCATAAATAAAAAAAGGAACTTTTGTGAATAATTCGTATAAAAAATATCTTCAAGAATAACAATTTCTTCTTTTAAAATTAAAATATCTTTACCGCGCTAGAAGTTTTCTCAAATTTAATTACTTTGAATTCCTGCATTAAACGGCTAGGAATCTCCAGAAATTCTTTCGGTAAAAAAAGACACATTTGAAAAATCGGAGCAGAGTTTTAAATCATTACAGTTTCTGAACAAGATACGGGACGATACTTAATTTTAATTTTTATTTTTTTTACTTTGATGAAAATGAACATCGTAGTATCTTAGCTGATGTTTTGATTATTTTTTTTTACATAAATTGTCTTTTTAAAGTTTAAGTCTAATACATTACAATAGTAAAGCCGCAAGACAAAACTTCTGAAATCTCAAAATATTTACCTTGAAGAATGAAATTCAGACAGCTCGTTTGAAGTTTATTGGGAGTCGTGGATTTTTATTTAAATTTACTCAAAGAGTAAATTGTAATACTTTCTTTTCTAATATACTTTACCGAAAAGGTTAAAAGAGATAGGTGACTGAATGATTGAAAAAAAATACTACTAATACACATCACTAAAGAATAGAGGAAAATTTTTGTAGTTTCCCCAACTTCTTTCTGTTTTCCTGAATTATGTTTATTCTTCCTTTCGCTAAATATGGCAGTTGATTCGTAGTGAAAATTTTAGGACATAAATTTATCGCTAATTTATTAATAAGCAGTTTTATTTTGACAGCAACATGTATTTTATGGGTCTTTTTACTTAAATTTGTTACTTAACTGTTTTCTCTGGGAGGAATCATGCAATAAATCTAGACTTTGAGTTCCATTTTGTCTTGTTTTGTTTTTGTTAATTGCTTATTTTGGTATTTAAACTGTCTGATGTCCATTTTCATTGCTTTTACTGGGTATCTTTACATCTAGAAGCTCACACCTTTGAATTGGAAAAGGTGTTCCTTGAAACCCCGAAACACGTGCATTCTGTTATCTGTTTATTGGTGCTAAACAGCGTTGGATATTTCCCTTTTTTTCCTGTTATCAACGTTATGTTTGAGATGAGAGAAATTTCTTAGTAGTTTTGTCTGCCGACCTCTAGTAGCTCTTGATTCAAAAGTATAGTGCGCTATTATAATTTTTTTTTTCATTTTTACTTCCTTTTAAAAAAAGGAAGTATTGTATTCGCGAAAAAAATTCACTCAAAAATCGACCTTAATTTCCATTTTACTCACCCCGAATGAATGTTGAGGTTTTTTTTCGACTCAACCACTCGTGGATTAGTGCCTAAGAACGTATTGATAAGCGAAATATCCATTTTGACGATCCCCGAGTTAATAACAACGAGTTTTTTCGTGACGTCTGTATGTATGTATTTATGTATGTGCGGATGTGCGTATGTATGTCGCATAACTCAAGAACGGTATGTCCTAGACAGTTGAAATTTGATACGTAGACCCCTAGTGGGGGCTAGTTGTGCAACTCCTCTTTTGGCTGCGTTCGGGTGTTTCTAAAGGGGTCTTTTGCCCCTTTTTTGGGGGGAAATCATTGTTAATTTCAATGTAAACTCAAGTGGTGTTATAATTTGGCAGACACTTGGCGATATATCGCCAGTCTTTTGGTCGCCAAGTTTTATCGCCAACTTGGCGACAAATTTGGCATTTTTTTTTAAAAATCTGATTTTAATTTGGCCACTGTTGGTGATATTTATAGAGTAAACTATTGAATCACATTAAAATTGCCAATAATGGCAAAATGACATTAAATTGGTGTAAAGGGAAGTCATGTGATGCACACATCAGCTCCTTTTACGTTGTTTGACAAATCTAAGTGAAGACACATCAGTCTCTGCTTCATGTTTTAACTCTCCATAGTTTCTCAACAAGAAAACTATAAATCAATAGATAGTTTGGGAAAATACTATTAATTTTAGGGTTTACTTCTAAATAGCATTTCGTGAATAACTTTAATGCTACCTAGATAGCGTTTGATTTTATGCGCTTGACAAATATCATCTTGCTGGCCTTTTTCCCAGTGTCGGGTTTGGCAGAAAATTTGCAAACATTTCTCTGAGTTTTGTGACATTTGGAAACTTATTGTAATTTATTTTAAAAAAAGCTGTCCCGACCAATAATTTATTTTAGCCAGTTATAATTTACTCTTAGTTTGTTTAGCTGCATTAAATAGCATAGGGGCTAAGAGACGGGCTTTGTTTTTTTCTCACCATTTGTGACATATTTAAGGTTAAATATGTGTTGTGTTTTTATGTGGAATTTATAACACTAATTTTAACCGCTATTTAGCATTAGTAATCGTATTAACGTAACTTATGAATAAAGTTGCTGATTTTAAATAAGAACTGTATCATGATTCAGTGAATATACACTGGTATGCAAAAATTAAGGACGAAGTCGAAAAATAAGCATATCAGCTGAACGAAGAGGCAGAGCGGACATAAAGACCAATCAGGAGATTAAGAAAGGTGATGTACGGTAGCACATGCGCATATATGCAGGCAGACGTAATGGGGGAGTGTCTGAGTAGTATAAAGCATGTTGTCGGTGTAAGATCAGTATTTCTGGCAAAGAGATTGCACGCCGTATATCAGTTAAAATCACACCGAGTTGCTGCCTCAGCGAGAAATGGCGAATAATCAATCTGTTAGACGACATCTGGATGCTTTTACCCGAGGTCGAATCATTGGGAAGTTGGAGGAAGGCCGCAGTGTGACAAGTGTGGCTACAGAGTTCGGAATTGCTCACAGCATCGTTTCACGACACTGGAGACAATTTCAAACTACAGGAACAGCTATCCGGGGGTTCAGTAGTGGTCGTCCACGAGGAACAACACCCGCAGATGACCTATATATTGTCTTACAGGCCAGAAGAAACAGGCGGCAGACAGCGGGAGAAATCGCTAGACACACGACACAGGCGACTGGACGGCCAGCGTTTTACCGTGGCCAGAAGACTGCACGGTGGTGGTCTGTTTGCACGACGCCCTATACGGTGTGTACCTCTAACGCCTGCCCATCGGAGAAGGCGTTCTCTGTGGTGCCGGGAGCACCGGAATTGGAGAGACAATGAATGGGGACGAGTACTCTTTACAGATGAGAGCAGATTCAGTCTGAGTAGCGATTCTCATCGCATACTCATCTGGAGAGAGCGGGGAAGCCGCAATCATCCCTCGAACATCATTGAAAGGGACAGGTATGGAGGTCGCGGTGTTCTCTTTTGGGGAGGCATCATGCTTGGTAGTCGTACAGACCTTCACATCTTCGACGCAGGTTCAGTCAAAGGGACCCGTTATTGAAACGAGATTCTTCTTCCATATGTGCGTCTTTTTAGAAGCGCTATGGGTCCGCAGTTCCTTTTCATGGACGACAATGCACCATGTCATCGCACAGTAGCTGCCGAACAGCTCTTAGAGAGTGAGGATATTGAACGTATGGATTGGCCGGCGCGATCTCCGGATCTCAATCCCATTGAGCATGTATGGGATTTTCTAGGCAGACGCTTGGCAGCTCGTACCTTACCACCAGTAACGATTCGGGAGCTTCGATTGGCACTGCAAGACGAATGGGCAGCAATGCCTCAACAACTCATTGACACCCTCACTCATTCTCAGCATGGGCAGACGCTGTGAAACCTGCCTAGCAGTCGGGGGTGATCATATCCCCTACTAAAGACCGGATGTTTCTTGCTAGACACCCATCACAGGGATGTTTCGGCCTTCAGTCGCATTGCGCTCCATGCTACTTTTTCAATAAAGCTTCTTTTTATCCCTCTGATTTCTCTTTTAGTAAGTTATGTTTACATTACACATGTCCTTACGTATTGGGGATCTTACGGTATTAAATGTGTTGATTTGGAAAGCTTTTGTACAAAGTTATATTGAAAAAACCGTCTCGTCCTTAATTTTTGCACACCAGTGTATACAGAAACGAGCTAATGTGTGCATCACATGACTTCCTTTTACTCCAATTTAATGTCATTTCTCCATTATTGGCAATTTTAATGTCATTCAATTGTTTACTCTCTAAATATCACCAACAGTGGCCAAATTGAAACCAGATTAAAAAAAAAAAAAAAACTTGGCGAACAAAAGACTGGCGATATATCGCAAAGTGTCTGACAAATTATATCACAACTTGAGTTTACATCGAAATTAACAATGATTTTCCCCCAAAAATGGGCAAAAGACCCTCTTAGGAACATCCGAATGCAACTAAAAGGGAAGGTGCACAATTATACCCCACTAGGAGTCTACGTACCAAATTTCAACTTTCTAGGACATACCTTTTTTGAGTTATGCGAGATACATACGCACATACTTACGTACATACGGACGTCACGAGAAAATTCGTTGTAATTAACTCGGGGGTCGTCAAAATGGATATTTCGGTTACGTTCCTAGGCCACGTGTAATCGGGTCGAAATAAAACTGAACATTCATTTGGAGGTGAGGAAAATGGAAATTAAGGCCGATTTTTGAGTGAAATTTTTTTCGCGAATACAATACTTCCTTTTTTGTAAAAGGAAGTAAAAATCAATCCAGCAACAATTGTGCCGAACGCTTGTCCTCTTTTGTACTCCTTTCTGATACAATTGAAAGGATTTTGAAATTCTTCAATGTTAACTATCTGAATTTGGGATATTAATGGCGACTACGCGATTAATATATGAACATTTGAAATAGTTTTGGAAAGCCAATAACTCCAAGAACTACGAATTGTTGCCACAGGTGTCGATGTAGCAACCTTATTCAGTCACAACCAGCCCCAGTTTTACCTATCTGAGGGATTGTATCAAGTTCTGAAAATCGACAGAATCCTACCGACAATCTAGTACCGATATTTGGTCGAAATTAGTGAGACATAAAATCGTATGTTAATTTACTATTTTCTGGCTTTTATTCTTAAGAAACCGGCCGGCTGGTGGTATAATGGTTAGGCGCTAGACTTCTGCGTCTGTGGACCCAGGTTCTGGCCTGGGGTGGCCAGTCGGTGGATTTTCGAGATGCAGAAAATCATTACGCCCATGTCGTATGATTATGCGGCATGTAAAAGATCCCTTACGTATTCGTTTGGCTTAGAACATCCTTCGGCTAAATTAAATTCCTAGTGCAATTTCTCATCAAAAAAAGAGCACAGGTGCCTCCATCTGGTGGAAACTGGGCGTTCAAATTTTTCGTATCATTGACATCCTGCGCCTTAATGGTGGCACATAAAAGACTGGATGCCGTATCGGGGGATCGCACTAGGTCTGCTAAAGGCTTAATAGCGTTAGAACGCAGCCCACATTAGGAAAACAAATCTTGAGAAACCAGCAGGATTAGAATACGAAGTGCTTTTGCAGTGCAAAGACAGAATAATTACCAATATTTAAAAGATAACGAATTATGCAAATTCAAAATAAAAACAATACCTGTCTACACACTTTGCAACAATATCCTACAGCCCTAAGTTAGCCTAACCATACCCCCAAAGTAACCCACCTCAAAAAATAACCTCATAAAATTGAATTGTAAAAACTGTTTGTGAATCTGTTTTTTAAAAATCTACTTAAAATCTGTACTTAAACAGATTTTGTCAGTTAAAATGTTTAACCAACTTTCATCAACAGATTATTTTTACACACCATAAAGCACTGAGAGCAAAGAAATAGTGTGAGAGCATTTAACTTAATTCCAGTTTTTAAAACAAAATTAATGTTTTCCGGAAAAAATGTTTAATATCTTAACAAGAAAAAAGAAAGTATGTGATTTTATATAACGCCAATTTTACTCCATGAGCCTACTTTAAATCATTAACGTTAGGACATTATCTTAATTAATTTCACAAATCCTTTAATACTTCTTTACATAACAAAACTTTAGCATTTTTTGTCGATTCTAAATTTAAAAAAAGAGAGATTTTATCTTTACATCATGTTTTTCTGAAAGGAAAATTTGCTGATTTGTGATTAAATTTACCTCGTTTTATGTGAGCACTATTTTTTTTAGGATAGAGAATGTATAGCTATTAAAACTATTTTTCTTTTTTAATAAATTTTTCATAAAAAATTTGTTTGCAGATAAAGTTATGAAGAAGTTATTACTTTCTTGTTATCATTAATAATTTTTAATTTTCTTTTTAGAAATTTTATTTTATGATTTTAATTTAAAAACAAGAAGTTCTGTCTAGAACTATACGAGCCTACTTTCCCGTATACCCATACTACTTTCTAGTACCTGATCAATATTCTCAAGAATAAATGAAATCGCAAATTGTTTCAAACATATTTTTTAAATATTTTAAGCTAGTTTCTAGGAATAAAATAATCCTCACTCATCTAAAAAAATTCGATGCGTAAAAAGTAAAAAAATAATAAAATAAGAAAAAAAAGAACAAATTAAATAGCAGCACCTTTTAAACAAAGCAGCTAGTGCACTTTTTTCCATTAAAAAAATTCTTTAACAGCTCTCAAAACGAAAAAAATAATAGTTAATTAATAAGCTCATTAAAATAAATATACATCATATCAACAAATAAAAAAATCGTTTCTTTTTCCACTGTTGGCAAAAATATTTTTTAAATAAATTAATGCACTTACCAAAATAAATAAAAACAATAAAAAGTCAACTTAAAAAAATAATTTTCATCGTCAAAAAAAAAAAAAAAAAAAAAAAAAATCGTCTGCGCATATTTTTATGTAGAAACATAAATGACTTCGAGTTTATTCGCCGAAAACTAAAAACCTAAATTAAAACTTTAGCGTGGAAATAAAAAAAAAAGTCATATCAACAATAATTATTTCGCAGTTAAAACCATAGCTGAAAAAAGTCGGAGTCGATCTCATTTTGGGATAAAGGAGTCGGAGTCGAATATCCGAGAATCGGACTCAGCCATTTGTCCTCCGTGTATAAATTTTTGCCAAAGCTACGAAGTCAGAGTCGAAGTCGGGGAGTCGGAGTCGGAGTCAGGTGCCCCTAAATTGTTGGAATCTGGAGTTTGGCGTCAAGAGCTATTTCCAACAAAATTTGTTAGAAGTAAATCCGCCTTCAAGTACGGAATCTACATTGACTTTCAGTTTCCCCGTAGGCGCTAATGTTAAGGGATTTGAACTGTTCAAAATTGAACAAAAAATAGTTCAAATCAAAAAGTGAAGTACGGGAATGAGGTATCCTTGTCGAGATCTTTCGAACGAAAAAAAGTTTGTCCGAATCGGACTATTAATTCAAAAGTTATTAGGGGTGGGGGGACCGACAGACCGACAGACATTTTTTCCATCTCAATACCCTACTTTCCAATTTTTAATTTTTCGATATTTATTTAATTATTTTATTTATTTTTGACTTTTTTTGTTTTTCGCGATATTTTTAAGATGCATTAAGCCTTCTTTCATGCTTTTTTTCTTCTTTTTCTGACTTTTACTGGGAAAGTAGGCTAACAAGTAATACTTCTTTTCATAATGCATTAACGTAAACTGTGACAAATAGTATTTCATGCAATAAAGACATATTTGTAACACAATTTTATCGATACAGAATATTATCTTGACTTAATAAAAATATTAAATTGTGTGTGTTTTTACATATATTTCGTACCTCTAAGGAATTTATGCAGCGAAAGAAATTGCACATGAATCAAAAATTGTGATGAATAAAGAGTCAAAAGTTCGAGTTATTTTTATGTCACTGATTGCTTCCTCAACAAAAACGCCTTAAGCGTCCAACGGATTATGTCTATACTGAGAAATGTGGAAAAAGTTATATTTGCTTATTTGGTAATCCAGTAAATCCGGATTTATTACATGTCAATTGATAAACTAAATATTGATGCATCAAATTAAATCTTTATAATATTGCGAAAAAAGCCAGCTTGATATTGGATTCTGAGAATTGCCTTTATTATTAAAAACAGTTTTGGATGAATTATTTATTTTATAATTTATGGAATAGGCAGAAACATAACAGAAATAAAAGGAATATTAATTGTTTTGCTAAATAGTTGGGTTAAAATCAATTTAGGTTCTTTTAATTAAAATGTATGATATTAATGCATAGTCAAACTTAAACTTTTGAGTTGAAAAATTTGCTTTAAAATTGTCAAACATCTACATGACTATTGTTTGAAATATAAAGTTAGATATGACATAAAAAATTAATTAAGTACAGGAAGAAATAAAACTTGTATTTGGGCAAGTTGGACTAGATGTTTCCACATTTTTAAATATGCTCAACATTTCTTTTAATGTTTAAAGTAATTGAAACAATTTGCGAAGAATTGCAATAAAATAAAAAAAATAAGTATTTCGCTCTTTAACTTGAACTTAAGTGCACCTTTGGTACAGTTCTTTACTATGTCATTAAATAATAAACAATTAACTAATGAAGGAAAGTATAACTTTTCAGGACCAGTTTCAAAACCTTCTTTGAACATTAATTTTGATTGATTTTAAGCAGAGTGAGATACATCACTTCCTTCTTTTCGTCTCCATTGATTAAAACTTGTAAAGGAATATATAAAAAAGGAAAATAGGAAATCCTTTGTTAGATTTTCAGCTAAACACTTTAACTTGAGTGGCTTTAAATTTAATAATGATAATCTTTAGACAAGCACACATTTTACTTCTTTCGAAATTCATACTTTTCTTCACAAAAGAAGCCTTCTTTGGATTATTTTCTGAGGTTTTCTGCCCTTAATATAGTTTCGGGAAAAATGGAAGTTTTCCATGATAGTTAATAATTTTGAAACTTTAGTATGTTCTCAATAAATCTGCGTAATGTGTTTCCAAGTTGTTCTTTTAGACTATTCATTATTAAGCAATCCATTTTACTGTAGAGGCGTCATTCTCAAGGAAACGGTCATTTTTATGTCCCTGTTATAATTTATGAATGTTTTATGACTTGCACATTATTTTAGGGGTTTCAATACATTTCAGGACAATGTTATACAGGTTCATTAAAAGTGTAATTTCTATATATAATTTTTAATGTTTTTAATGTAAGTCTGAAGTACATAAATGTCATTCCCTCATTAGTCCTCACTGTTAGTAAAAAATAAGCAAACACTTTTTCGAAGCAAATAAACAATAAAATCACATTTTTGTGGGCTTCAATTAAAAATCTTGCAGAATTTAAGTAAAGAAAACCTTTAGAAATTAAATTTTTATTATAACTAGATCACATTAAATATTTTAATTTTCGTCTCCAGCGGTTAGTGTTATTCCCTCACAATAGTAAATTTCCTTCAAAGAATCAAAGTAAATTTTTTTAACATAAAAATTTATAACTGGATACCCAGAAAAATATTTCATCATATTTTGCATCTTTAATTTTTAGGAAATATTTAGTTGGAATCTAGATGAAGGCATAAAATATATAAGGGTTTTTGTATACACCATTCCCTTACATCTGTTTTTATGGAAAAAATAAGGTAAATAATGCCCCAAAACTGAATACTTATATTTTAAGTCCTTCAAATATCAGTTAGGCATTATTTCCGAGTTGTTATTTTAAACTATTGTTTATTAAGCGTTACATTTTATTGTAAATGCGTCACTTTCACGAAAACGTTTATTTTTATGTCCCTGTAATTATTTATGAAAGTTTTACGATTTGATGTTTTCAGTACTTATATTAAACCTCCACTATAGAAAGTAGGGGAAGGTTGCCGTCAATGAAACACATAACAGTTTTCGATTTTTTTAGAAATGAAATCCAACTCAAATTTGACGTCAATTATAGGAACAAGTTCTCAGTATATTTCTCTTTTAATTATAATATTGACTTTCATAAGTATGCACAATAAAGAATGAAAATTAAAAATAAATATTTTTAGCATGTGACCCATTAATGACAACCGGTTGCTATGAATGGACCATCGAGTTTCCATCTATGACCACATTCTCAAGTTAAAAAATCAATGCGTAACCTATGAATATTTATAACAGGCGATCAATAAACACTACAAATAACAATAAGTTACAGAAAAAGATATTTATTTTCGGTTAAGAGGAATGTAAAAAAACCGTAGTACTCTTACAAGACACAGCTGTTGTCATCACACCTCGTTCACCACTTGATATTTTCTCAACCTGTGCAACATCGTTCTTAGTTAATATATTTGCAACATCTTTTGAACTGGTGGGAGTTTTGTTAAATCCCCTTTGAAAATTCTTGTTGGACGCAAGATTGTACTTGCTCTCTAAAATGTCAAAGAACTAGTTGACCATTTTTTTACTAAAACCAGAAGCTTAAGTTTTAAACTGCCAGAGAATATAGTACTAATATAGTTTTTGTCTTAATTAAATCTGTGGGACATGTTATTTTTTCAGCCTCTTGAAAAGCCAATTCCCCCAAATTTTCAGAAGTAATTCCAAAAACGTCTTCTCTACTTTCAAAATATGATTCATCTCCTAAATTTCTAATAAATTACTAAAGTAACAACAAACCGGTTTTTGTCTTCCACACGACTGTTTAAAGTTGCTTTGAGGACTCTATACTGTGGGCAAACTTCGTTAAGGTGCATACCACCATTTCTGTAAGCTACTGTATCGCGTTACATGCTCTCACTTGTCCACAGGCCATATTTTACTAATTTTTCTATTTTCTGAAGCAGCAAAAGTATATAAACGGTATTATTTTGCTAAAAATGTAATCAATATTATAAAAAACTTTGAGGTGAAATTATGATAAATTAAAATAGTTTTCATGAATTACCAAGAAACTTTTTTTTTTTCATTATGATATTTATATTAAAACAATTGATCAATTTTCAAAGGTAATTGAGCTTAAGTTACAACAATATTTACAATTTTCCATGAATGAACTACTTTGTCAGGTGGTCCATTCGTGAAAACACATAGCGGTCGAATGATAACAACTGCGTCATTTTTGAATATGCTTATAGGTGTTACTGAGAGATGTGACGAATCATGATGAAACACGAAGTACGGGGAATTTTACATGAAATACACCGCCAGCTCAGGCATTTCCAGCCGAGGACTGCTTATTAGCACTCATCAGCCCGGCATAGGAAAGTGACTGACTACCAAACGGCACGAACTTGAGGGTCACGGATTTAGATAAAATTCTAGATATTGGTCAAATCTCACTAGATATGAACCCCGGTAAAGCGGTTTGACTGCATAGGCCCTAGTTTCGCTGCAACGGGGGTCCAAAGTTGCTAATTTTGATCCAGAAATGCAATGGAGTTTCTTTTAGAATTACCATTTTGACTTCTTTTCCTGCTATTTTACTGCAGTATGAGCCATTTGCATGCACTTACCTTTGAATTAAATACGTGGAATACAAATTTTTAATAAGTAGTTCTCAAATTTAAATTTGATTGTTCTTTTAAACTCAATAACTTGAATACCAAAATGTTTCTATTCGTAATTTCATGACAAAAAATAAGTTAATCTTATAATTTGAAATAAAGTGTTATTTAAAAACATTCATACCAAAAACATCATAAATTGTGAAGAAAAATGCAGCATACACAAAGGTGAAAAAAGTTTTCCAAATATACGAAGAGGGTGAGAAAGGTGAGCCACCAAATTACGATTGGAAAATTTGGAAAAGACGTCGGAAGATGAAATATTTAACAGAATAAAATTAATTTTAATACTTTGGAGTTAAAATAATTGCAAAATGTATCAAGCTACAGTAAAATTTCACCGGATATAATTTTACAAGTGGAAAAATGAAAAGTTTCATCATTAAAATAATGATTAAAGCAAGCCAAACGCTTACACCAGCTACAGCGGCTAAAAAAAAAACATCTGGGCAGTTCAAGGTGTCACAGTTCAAGAATTCCTTTAGTTCAAAGCAAAACTGTTGCGGGTGTATCCACTCTGACGGAGCATCAATGTTGAGCCCACACAGTTGCCAAGCTCTTTTCAACCATGCAACAAATCTAGGCGAGGATAACTGATTATATACTAAAGAGTGTATCAACATTATGCTTTCACGATGATGCAGCTTGCTTTTAAAATCTTCATCGCGAAGTGAGTAATCCGACAGGTACTTGACCATGCCTTTGTATGTTCTAAAGAACTGGCGATCGAGTGGCTGCCGGTCATAGGTGGTCTTCGGTGGAATATTACCTATAGTGACCGTCTTCCTAGAACCACTTGGTGCGACAAAGTTGCTTTCATTTTTAAAAAGTGTCCAACTATCAATGTTCAATAAATTATCCTCATTATAGGCAGCGTATGGCCAATAGCACAATAGCAAGTGCTGAGAAAGTGACGAAGTTCCTTCGTCCCCATTTTTCCCGGAGGTTGTGCGCGCGACGGCAATGTTACCGAGAGCAACGACCAATTCGTTTATTTTTGCTACTAGTGTTGGTGGAAATTGGCCTTTACTCTCCTGAAGTACTATATACAACTTTGGTGCCAACTGACCTGATAGGTTGAGGAGAGCGAGAATAGTATATGAATGGGTCATTGCATTGATATTATGTGTTTTACCAATTATTTTCTTCGTACCAATGACTTCCATTGTGATATTGCGATGGATTTCATGAGAGAAGCTAGACTGATCGCAGTTAAACACGTATTCCGGCTTGTACATGGGAAGCATGGAATTAACTTTTTCTATATAATCTTTTCCACTTTCTTCAATCTCATTTAGGGAAACCAACTGTCGATGCGTGTAAAAATGTATCACTCGTCGCTTCTTAATTCGTCTTCGCATTTTAAACTTTGTGACCCATCGAGAGGACGCATAGAATTTGTTCGGTGGAATATCGAGCTTCCGAGCAATGTCAAGTGCCATTTGTCGAAGATCGTGATCACGAATCAGAGCACCCAAATTACGAATGTCACAGAAACGTGCAAACAGTTTCTCGTCTAAAATACGATATTTCGCCAAAAGAGATGAACTTTCTGCTAGTTGCTTCTTGTATCTGGACACCGTAGCTAGAGACACACACACACAGGCGGTTAGATAACCACTCAATACTGGAATTTGGATATCCTTTGACTGTATTGAAGATTTTTTGGACTTTATCTTTAGTGAATAAATCGACTTTTTGTTTACTGGAAGAGCATAAGATGGATCCTGCTCTCCTTCAGTATGATCATCATGAATTTCTTCTATCATGGGGCGATCAAAGTAATAAAAAAAATGCTTGTTCTTCGTCTTCGTCCAGCTCATCGTTGTAGTGATCTTGATTTTCAAGATCTACATCCAAACCATCAATTTCGTCATTGTCGAAGACATGGTTCATAAAAATCAGAATTCGATCCAAGTCAAATTTTTTGCTAGACAACAAGTGACCTTGAACATTCATGTCAAAATTGTCTTGCATTATTGCAAACAAATCGCGTGTAACTCTGTGCTTATTGAAGTGCTGCATGATGATTACTAATGATGATGTCAAAAATGTTTAAAAATATGACAGAAGAAATAAGAGAATGGGTAAACTAAAATATTTACTAAATGATTTAAATACGAAAAACATTTTATATTTACATTTTTACAAACTAAAGGAGGAGTGGTGGGAAAAGAACAAATCAGAGCCATTACTTATGAATTCTCCTTAATCCAAAGGAAAATATCCTTGCTGCTAACATTCAAAGAATCTTTTTACGGTAAAATATTAAATATTCGATGATAAAACCAAACGATATTTAAAAATGAAAGTTTTTTTCTTGTATTAACATAGTTGCAGGATATTTATCGTTTGCAAAATGAAATAATTATTTTCTTTTTATATTGATCGTCTGCTATAAAAAATATTTATCGTTTGTTGATAAAACACTTACTTTAACTGGATGTTTATCGTCTGCTATCAGAGATGAAATGATAAGCAAAAAATCAAAGAGGAAAAAAAAACTGATTTATTGCACATGGCATAAAAAAAAAAAAAAAAAAAAAAAAAAACAAGACCGTTTCGACTTTTCAAATAACTTTAAAAATGCCTATAAATAAATAGGCTTTCTCCCTTTCACTCGTTGTACTAAAAAAAGACGCTCCAAGTGCGTTGGAAAACGGACATTGTGCCCAAATTTTAATAGAAATATCAATGCATTTCTGGGTCAAAATTAGCAACTTTGGACACCAGTTGCAGCCAAACTAGGGCCTATGCAGTCAAACCGCTTTACCGGGGTTTATATCTAGTGGGATTTGACCAATATCTAGAATTTTATCCAAATCCGTGACCCTCAAGTTCGTGCCGTTTGGTCGTGAGCTAGAGATGGAAAACCTCTTAAGGAAGCCAAGAGTGCCAAACAAACTGGTGGCTAATATAGAATTAGCGCAGACCAGACGAGTGACCAAAGCAATGGTTCGGTCATGTATTTCTGCTTTAGCCCTGGCTATTGGGCGGTAATTTACTGAATATACGGGGAATTTTACTTAAAAGCACTATTTTAAGTCAGTGTTCACGTTTAATTGATCAGTGGTATTCAAAGCATGTTAAAACTAAATGAAAATCTCAATAATTAGTAAGATAGTGGTAGAAATCTTATCTGGCCGATTAACAATATGGTGAAGTAATTTTAGCTACTTGACGACTCTGCAGTAGACTGTTTTCAGACAAATGAATATAACTGAAGGCAACTCTTCCACTTCTCCCCCGAATGGTAACAAGACCTTCTCGGTTTTGGTAGGAGATGTGGAGTGACTTTCCAACGCCATCTAAATAAGAAACCCGGAACTGCAGCTGACTTGATTAAAATTTTGACAAAATACAGTTACAACATCAAAATCAACATTTTGTGTACATAATTAAGGTTGATTGCAATTTGAAGAAAAACATATAAATGATTTTTTAAGTACAATTTGGAACAGAAAATGATGTTACTTTCGAAAACATAAATGATAAGAAGAATTAATTGCAAAATGATTAAAAGTTATTTAATATTATAGAAACAACATATTTTTCAAAACAATCTTGATTAAAGATAAGAATGATTAAAAATATACTGGTGCAGTAACGAAGTCATGATCAGTAGAACGTCACAATTGGTAATATGGTCATAATCAGTAAATTGTAGTCTTTAGTAAATTAGTGGAAAACATAACTCTGTTTTTTTTGTTTTTTAAATTTCATTAAAGTAAGACTTTAAGAGGAAAACAAAAATAACAATACCTGTTCTCAAACAAAGGGAGGTACTAAAACTGATTACCCGTCTGCACAAACTTTGGTACGAGAAACATCTTCGCGGTTTAGTCATGGAACCGGTTCATTTACGGCAACCTTCCCCTATTATTGAGCACTATTAAACGAGTGTTTATTTTTTTTTTTTTAGACGTTGACAAAAATAGTTTTAAAAAAATGAAACAAAACTTATCTAAGGTCGCTATGAGACTGGGACTAAAAATTGCACTTTTAATTGCGATTCCCCTTATATTGTTAATAAATTTTGAAATTAAATTTCTATGCAACTAAAGCCATAAATGAAAACTATGTACAAGCTTTTTCATTTATATTGACGTTTTTGCGCTGAAAACCCAAGTGACGATATGAACGAGGTTGAATTTAGAAATTGCAAACTAAATTACATATTGTAATGCATTGTGAATACTTAATTCGTAAACATTTTTTTATGGTTTGTATGGAGTCCACATTAGTTACGAAGAATTTTAGCTTCTTGTACTACTAGTTTGTAAATTTCTACATCGCGCCTTTCAGAATCGTTCATCATCGTTTGTTTCCCTACCTGGTGTGCGTAGAATCCACTCTTCAGCGTAGAAACTACTTTTTTATGCATCCAAATCTCCTATCTTTACATTTGAAAGGATCTGAAAATGGCAACGAGCAGAACATGTTGCTTAGTGTAAACTTCACCCATAGGAACAACTGTTAGTTATGCAGTAAGGTTGACCATTCAAGTCTGATTATGATTTTCTTTTAAATTAAGTTTTCAGAGGCTTATTGGGAAAACGATAGAAAAGATGAATTCGCAAGAAAAATTATGTTAAAATCGATATAGTGTCTCATTTTCATAAACGGTTTTTAAAGACTTTTGAGCACCACAAAACTTTAATAATAAAACAACTAAAAAGATCCCCCAAAAACGCTTCAAGTATCAGATATGGAATTAAGACGACATGTACTCATGAATGAAATGAATTCTTTAATTCTTAAGTTTTAAACTGCAACACAAAATGTGTTTGACTTACTATTGTATAAAATGGGGTTGTTTTCTATTTTTTTTTTTTTAATTCTTAAAGAGCATGGTCGAAAACAGTGGATGAGTTACATTTTTTCCTCAATTTACCTCAAAACTGATCAAACGATCCAAAAAAAAATATATATTCCGACTACAGGGGAAAAGTTTAATTGCTTTAGTTCAAATATTTAAAATGTTAAGAGTGGTTTTAGGTAATGTTCGCTATGTGCATTTATGCGAAAGAAAAACTTTAAATTGCTTTTACCCGGTGATCATTTTTTGTGTTTTCATGTCATTAGAATCCCTAAGGATTTTTTTTGTGTTAAAGATACAACTTTAAAGTAATACTTTTTGCAGTCAGGATAATATATTTAACAAAACTGTGCATTGGATAAGCATTTTATAAATTACTCAAATGTTTAGGACATGGTATACCTTTAAAAACAAAAATTAATAGAAAACAATTATGATTTTTTACATAATTAATCACAGAAAATGTTCTAATGCATACATAAGCAAATTAATGCACTTATTTTTAGAGATGACTATTGTGATTGCTTAGCAAAAAGCTTTTTTAACACAAAAAATCCTCAGAAATTTTAAAAAATTGAAATTTTCCCAAATTTTGTGAATTTTTAAAAATTGTGAGC
Source organism: Uloborus diversus (assembly GCF_026930045.1). Classification (NCBI taxonomy): domain Eukaryota; kingdom Metazoa; phylum Arthropoda; class Arachnida; order Araneae; family Uloboridae; genus Uloborus; species Uloborus diversus. The sequence continues at coordinate 154,222,908 of NC_072736.1, read as the reverse complement.
AATATTTTAAGATTTTGAAAATAAATTATTGATTGCGAAATAAGTGTGCATGTTATGATTTCAAAGAAAAACAAAACTTACATAAATTAAAGAAAATGTTCTGAAGGTACTGTGACCCCTTTTAAAAAAAATCTTAAAAGACGTTCAGTCGCTGTTTTTATTTTCGCTGCTGACGTCACAAGTGAACAAGTCGCTAAGGTTCCCAGAAGTTTCAGGACGTTGACAAATTTCGCCAAATTAATAGTTTATGTAACTAACAATTCTCGTTCCGCTAATAGTTGCTCCCGGTAAAAAATCACCAAAAGGATATATCTTGCCAGAGAAGATAGCCACGTCATCCGATTCAAGATGGTTTTTTTCACTTGTGACGTCACACGATGATACATTTTGTTTTAGAAATCTGATGAGTTAAAAAAAATAAATAAAATATAAATTAAATGATTCTAATATAGCTGTATTTTCTGGCTACACGAACATTTTCTTTTTATCTTTTTTTCCCCTTCTTTTGCTTATTCTTTCAATTTTAGCGACTAGAAGTAGTACACTCCTTTTAGATAAAACCAGTAAGTATTACGTTTTTCAAAAAAAAAAAAAAAAAATGACGCACTTACATATTTAAGGCAATAAAAAATATAAGTTATAATTCTGCAAAATTGATAGGGGTACTCCATTTTAATATAAAAGAAAATGCCTTAGTAAGAATTCTGACTTTATTTCTAAGGAGAGTGAATTATCTATTATGAATACGAATTCCAGAAATAAGCGACGAGCTCTCGATATGAATTACAATGGTGCCATCGCTATGCTCAATTTATTTGAAGGTCCTAGAGAAATATGCTATATTGCATTTCCTTCTTCATATAAATATTACCAACCAATATGTAGAGAGATTCAATAAATAACAGCTGCTATTTTTGTGACTAATGTCACATCTTTCCTTCGCTTATAGAAAAGGCTGAAAAAATTACACTAAAATATAAAAAGTGCTCTTGTGATTTACTGCTTAAATTCAGTTACATGAAATATTGTTTGAACAACAAAGTGCAACAAATAAAAAGAAACTTCTAAAATGAGATAACAAGAAAAGTATTTTCTGAATCTCGGAGTAAATATTTCAAAGTAACTACAGGTTCTTAATTTAATTTTAAGCAGCCGTTTTCTGTTAAACATAATGTGATAAATATTCTCCTGTATCGCTGTAGCTTTAAAAATAACTTTCGAGGAAATCAATTTTAAACGAAAATATATAGTCAATGTTGCTAGTTACTTCTACGATTTTTATCCGTCACAACGAAAGTAGACAAAAAAGTACAGACGATGCATATTTTAGTTAGCTTTGTTTACCGGAATCCCAAAAATATTCAGTATTGTGTAACTGCCGCAGCCATGCATATTTTATTTTCTTAAAAATAAAGATGAAACTTGAAAGGAATCTTTATTAATAATAAAGCTGAAAGTCTGTCTGGAACTCTGTCTGTCTGGATGTCTTTGACACGCACAGCGCCTAGACCGTTCGGCCGATTTCTATGAAATTTCGAACAAAGTTATTTTGTAGCATGGGGTGTGCACCTCGAAGCGATTTTTTGAAAATTCGATTTTGTTCTTTTTTTATTTCAATTTTAAGAAAATTTTCCCGAGCAAAATTAGCATTAGATGGACGAGTAAATTACCAAGTTATCATAACGTGGAACCGTAACATGGGCAAGCCAATTGGCGAGAAATTCACCATACATTGTTTGTAAAGGCGTGTTAAATATACAGGCGAACCAAAAGACCGTTTAATTTTTCTACTACGGGCAAAGCCGTGCGGGTACCACTAGTAGTGAAATAGTTTGAATTAATTCATTAAGTTAATACATAAGAAATATAAAGGATTTTTTTTTCTAAATCCTGTATGGAAAAACACATTACTATATTCAGAATCATTCCTGTAACGTGTCTCAAACCTTATAACACTCGTGAGCTATTGGCCACTAAGTTTCACGAAAAGTGAGACAGACAAGCCTTTAGTACTTGAATTTGAACTCATTGGTCTGACACTATTGTCCAAATACTTCACGTTCGAGTTTTACAAGAACAGCTTAATAAATGTAGTTTGTAAATAATCAAAAATGAATGTGCAGTTAATTATCTTTTATTTAAAATGTTCACGTATTATTAAGCATTAACTCTTTTTACTAACTTATTGCAGAGTATTATTTCCACTGTCTTCCCAAATGTCCTGAAAATAGCATTACATTAATATAAAAACCCTAAATATTCCGTTCTAAAAATTTGTCAATAACACCCCACATATGAATCGCCTACATATGAATGTGTTGCAAAATCAAATGAATAACTTAAGAAGAAATATTGAATTTTATTTTTAACATTTGTGTGTGTGTGTGTGTGTGTGTGTGCGTGTGTGACATTTCATACTAAACATTTCCTAAAACGTATTCCAAGCGGTGATTTAGAGAATACAAAACGCTTGCCGCTTGCCGCTTTTATTTTCTTTTGTTGCATTTTTTCTAAACTCAAAGGAAACACTTCTCACAGCTTAACCAAGTTTCACCATGTTTGTCACATGAAAGAAAATATTTCTTAAATACGATTGCGTCATCATTGGTATTGCTACTGCCTCTCACATCTGCTCACGCATTGGATGCTTCATAATTATCAACCAAACGGGATGAATGAAGGTAAGGTAATCTTACTATCTGGTTTCGATTTTTTTTTTTCAATAGTGATCAGCCATGGCTGGTCAGGTGCTTTTATTGACGTGCTAACTTCTTATGGGAGGGTAAACCGATTTGTGAGATAACGCGTGACGGCGCGAATCTTGTCTGGCATTCCTTTCGTTCTCGCATACGACAGAAGCGCGCATGCTCGGGGAAATTCTGTTTCTTCACTCTTTTGGTCAGCTTTAAGCGTTAAGTGATAGTAGAAAAAGTAATGAAACTAACAGACGATGGCTGATCGTCACAACATAACGCAATATCCTCACGAAAGGGAAGTTTAAAATACAATATGATACCAGTAACATTGTAAACAATATATATTCAAAACAGCATTTAATCTTTAAATATATTTTCAAAACAAAAATATTTTTGCGCTTAGTTATACGAAATATTTAAAAACGACGCGTCAGTTAATCTATTGTTTTCGCGCCGATGTCAAAACTTATGTTTAAAAGAAGTAGTCCGAATGGTGATCAGAGAATAAAATTATTTTTTATTTAGAGCTATTTTGAAGTCTTCTCGATGAAGCAAAGCCACAAATTATTATTGCCAACATATATATATATATATATATATATATATATATATATATATATATATATATATATATATATATATATATATATATATATATATATACAAAAAAAGTATTTAAAGTATTATTCAATTCATTCATAAACAGCTTTTAAAATATACACAAGAAGGTTCTGCTTTAGTTAATAAAGATTATTATACAATTCCTTTAATTTTAACCGGAGATTTTAATGTTAATTTTGCTTCTGATCGAGCTAAAAATTTAGTCTTGGCAAGATTTTTAGATAACATATAATGCAAAAATTTCGTTGCTTATTACAGCTACCATAAGCCAATTGTTTCTTTCATAGGATTAAATAATAATAATAATTTAATGCTATGAAAGTTATCACTTTTGCCGAGCGTCCCGTGACGCACTTTTTTTTTCTTTCTTCTCGGGAATTTTATTTAACCAATGACAATAGCTTCAGTTTTAGTTCAATCGTTTCAGTCTTGATATTTGATGTAGAGGGTAGTGAAAGGACAAACCTAGGAGAAGTTGCTGAGGAGTTTTCAGTGGATAATCTGATCTTTGATCCTCCATTCTGTGTATCGCCTACTGGTATATAATTACAACACTTTGGTGGGCGATATTAGGAACAACCCGGCAATAAATGGTAGAGGCCTTCACTGCCAAGTTTAAACTGTAAGCCAGAACTCCATATAACTAACCAATTTCCTATTAGCCGTAGTTTTACATAGCGTTAGTGATACCTTGCAGTACTACTAACTACTACTATCGATTTTGTTAGTAATTGGAATATCTTTATAAATCACTTTACTTGAAAGTCCAGAAAAAGTGTCAGTATAAAAATTAAACGCACTTGTGACATCAAAACATTACAGTTGGCTTCTGTTGCAATGTTGTAGAAACAGGGCTCATCGTTTTAAGTCTGCAGTACTAGTCTTTGTAAATAACGTTGGATAATATTAGAAACATCAGCTACATGTGCCCCCCCCCCCCCCCACATTATGAGTTGTTCAAAATTGATGAAACTGGAAAATTAGACTGGAAATTTTAGTGAAAATTTTTTTTGTGAGTATAATATATATGGGTCATTCTCCAGAAAACGTAACTTTTGAACGCAAATATTTTAAAATTTCGAAACCTTATCATTTTTTTTTCTCGTTCTTACATGAAAATGTTGCCTACAAGAAGTAACCATAAACAATGGCCCAGCTAAGTTCCAATTATTTTACTCATAAATAAAAAAAGTAAAAAATGCCTTGTTCATAAGAAGTAAAAAAAAAAAAAAAAAACTTTTAATATTTAAAAATCGAGGCCAACTTAATGTCAAAGTAGTAATTTTGTTTATTGTGCAAAGAATCAGCTATTTTAATGATTAGTAGGAATATAATATTAAGCTCTCCTAATTAAAGTACGGCTTAATTAGTAGTTGGAAATGTATATAAAAATTAGTATTTAGTAAATTTGAGGATATACTGGCAATTTATAATTTTGGTAGAATGCCTATTATTGGTGTATTTCTCCTCCATCATTTATTTTCACCTCAGAAATAATGACATTGATAAGGTCTGTCACGGAGGTTAGGAATTTTCCATTAATATAGGCCTAAGAGATACATTTTTCAGGGATTTTTTTTTCTTCGCTGCTACAATCTGCACATGTTAAGCATATGAAAACATGCTCGATTTTTTTAACATTAATTTACATCCCTGAAATTCAAGTTCTCGAAGGTGAGAAGTCAGGATAACCATACGAAGTTTTTGAATCAAAATCTATCTTTTTTTTTTGGACAAAAATCTCAAAACTTCCTCAACGGCTGAAAATAAACATGGGAGCTCCCTTGTATCATGGAAAATAAAATTTAATGTCATTACTGCCACGTGTTAACAAGGAATGGCATTTTGTGTTTAGGTAACGGAAGTGAGAATGTATTGTGTGACATGATTTCTTGTCCTACTAAAACAAACTAATCCACAATATTAAAAAACTTATAATACTTAAACAATTAGTATTTAAGACACTTGTGAAAGAAATAAGCAGTAAATAAGTATATACTTTTAATTAAACAATTTATTAAGCAACATAAATAGTCACACAAGGTGTGTGACATGCCACGGAAGTGAGAATTCACATATTGTGAACTAAAAATATACTAAAAAAAAATATTATTCAAAAATTGTTGGCAGATTCAAATATATATATTTTTCATGAAATTAAACATCATTGTTAAATGAATTGTTCATTAAAGTTTTTACTGTAAAAGGCGTATGACAGAAAAGTTACACTTTTTGAAGAATTATATATATATATATATATATATATATATATATATATATATATATATATATATATATATATATATATATATATATATATATATATATATATATATATATATATATATATATATATATATATATATATATATATTGCTTTGCACAAAGAAATAATAGAATATTTACTTTAAAAATTTGTTAAAAAATAATTTGACCTAATGTTGGAATATGATCCAAAAAGTCTTGGGCATTTTTCTAAAAAAAAATTTTCAACGAAAGAAAACTACGTAAAAATCTTCTGTATCTTCCTTTTAGTACCATCTTTTGTTCAGTAAATAACTTGATGCTGTTAAATTACTTTCTTTGCCGTCTCATATTTTCTTTACTCTTCATAATCGTTTGCCTGCAATTGTTTGTTTCCTGAAAAAGCTAATGGATTTATTTTTCATTTTGAAAAAAAAAACAAAAAAAAAAACTGATATTTGAAAGGAACATAAGAAAATACTAAACAGTTTACTTTATACACACATAATATCTCTACACATTTTATATGGTAAATGATTTTTTTTTTCTCATACTCCCTTTTTACTTCCTTTTACAAAAAAGTATTGTATTCGCGAAAAGATTTTCACTCAAAAATTGACGTTTAGTTCCATTTTACTCAACCCCGAATGAATGTTGAAATTTTTTTTGACTCGACCGCATGTGGATAAGTGCCTAAAAACGTATAGACACGCAAAAAAAAAAAAAAAAAAAACATTTTGACGATTCTCGAGTTAATTACAACGAGTTTTCTCATGACGTCTGTATGTACGTATGTAATAATGTGCGTATGTGCGCATGTATGTCGCATAACCCAAGAACGGAATGTCCTAGAAAGTTGAAATTTGGTACGTAGACTCCTAGTGGGGTCTAGTTGTGCACCTCCCCTTTTGGTTGCAATCGAGTGTTTCTATAGGGGATCTTTTGCCCCTTTTGGGGGGAAAATCATTGTCAATTTCGATGTAAACTCAAGTGGTGTTATAATTTAGCGGACGCTTGGCGATATATCACCAGGCTTTTGGTCGCCAAGTCTTTTCGCCAACTTTGCGGCAAATTCGGCGTGTTTTTTTTTTTTTTTTCATCTGATTTCAATTTGGCCACTGTTGGTGTTATTTAGAGAGTAAACTATTGAATCACATTAAAACTGCCAATAATGAGAAAAGGACATTAAATTGGAGTAAAAGGAAGTCATGTGATGCACACATTAGCTCGTTTTTTTTATTAATTTCATTTCTAGGAATAATATCAAAAATACAGAAGATGACCTTTGTAAGAAGAATACCGAGTAGTTTTGTATCATGCATAGAATAAAATAGTATTATTAAAAAACTAAATTAACTCATCACTTATCTAAACCAAGGACTTTTTTTAATGTTAATCAATATGAAAGTTTGTGATCACATCAAAGATGATTTTAAATAAACAGAAGATTTAGAATTGTTGAGGAAAATGTAATAGTGTTAGTAGGGCCGATTGAATAGAAAAATTTATTGTTTTAAAGTTTATCTCACTCTCAATTTCATCAAAGAATTGAGTGAGAAAACATTTGTGCATCGAGTCTAAGACTACTCCTTAGAAGTAGTTATGTGTGTAACTGTGTAGAAATTATGACGTCTTAGCCGATGAAATGATGTTTACTATTGCATCTGCATGCTACCGGTAATGCAACAGGCTATAGTTGAGGCAAACCTAACCTGGCAGTACCGTAATGCTGTGATTAAAATACGCGTAGCCTTCACCATGCTGCCAGGTTTGGCATTCACCAACTCTAGAGGGCAAGAGAGGTGATTTCCCCCTCTGCGAAGTTCATATAAGCACATAATCGTGACAAGCGCATTTATCTTATAAGCTGAAGAAGGTCTGGATGAACGAAATTTATGTTGCAGCCTGTGGGCGAAATGTGTCCTAAAATCATTCAATATAAAACGTTTGAAAAAATAAATAAATAAGGTTCTATATGAAATGCGTTCTATGTTTTATACTTCTATTCTATTCTATTCAAGAGTCACAACTGACTACAACTGTATTTATGTCGAGGTCTGCATACTAGTGCCTTGCCTCCATTATTTTATATACCGATAGATGGCAGCACCATCACCGGATCGAACAGTTAATGAGAATTTAGAACTAGTCCAAGAGCTAATAGCTACCTGGTACTAGCACCCCCAGAGGTATCGTTTCACTTGGAGGACATTGAGACCACGAGCATATTTAACGTCGCCCAGTCCCCTTTAATGACGACGGTGGGTCTTCGACCAGCGGGGATCGAACCCGAGCCCCTCCGGCCCCGAGTCCAATGCCCTACCGATCAGGCTACCACGGCCCCATGTTTTATACTTATAAAAGTGATTTTAAGTAAAAAGCTGATGCATTAAGTCTATAAAAGAATAGAAAATATGGAAAACGTAGTTGTTTCTACACTGTAAAAACGATTCAGAAACGTTCCTGGAAAATAATGGGCAGCTGATGTGCCCAATTTCTGACAGTAACATATCTTGCAAAAACCAGGACCTTTTTCCGCTAATACTCAGTAACCTTCCTGAAATTATCTCGGAAACCTCCTTAAAAATTTAGAAATCTTCCCGTTTGAAGCCAGTCGTGTCTTTGGAACGTTAGAATAAACTTTGGCACTAATAATGATATAGCTTGGTCCCATCCAGATTTATTAAGGAAGTTCCATCAGCAGTATTGCAAACATGGCCAAAGCTAATCCAAAGTTTCAAGCAGGTATCGAGAATTATACTCGCCTGCAATAGGGAAGTTGCAACCTATTAAATGTTCATATTTTGGCTATTGCATATTGTTAATTGACCCTCAAAACTAAAAAATTCACCATCGCCGAATTTTAAAACACCGTGGTTGATTTGTAATGAATTTTTAAAAATCCACGCGCAAAAGTGCGCTTTTCTGAAACGTCACGAACCTACGTCACAGGGCGCGAATAGGCAGCCTCCGCCGAAGATCCCTTGTTTTCGCTAGGGACATTTTGAGCGCGCTGATATTTTTATTTTTTTAGAAATTCAATAATCCTTTTGAACACACTATGGAGGCCGGATTCGTTAAAGCACAATCTAAATAATCTTCCTCAAATAATATCAATGGTGATATTCGAATATTTCCGAGAGGATGAGAGGTTTAATGTTCCAGAAACGCGCGGAGTTTAATGCGAGGAGATAAGCCTTTTACGTTTCATCTTCGAAGTCGAATGCACGTTCTTCGGTTTCTCCCATGACATGGGAACCGGTTCGATAGCGTTTCTCTCCTATCGGACGTCACTTCCTATGCCATCTGACGTTACAGGCGCTTGAACTTTAAAAATTAATTTAAAAAAAAACTACTTATCGTATCGCAAAATTTTTTTCACCTATGATGTTCATACATGGTACTCTATCATATAAAAATAAAATTGAAAAATCGAAAACTTCCCTATTCTTGCAAAGCAACGTAGTCCATACTTAATCGCTCCCGCTGGAAGCTTATAATCAGCATAGACGGGCCGTCAGTGACCTGAAGCCGATCCACTTTATAAATACGCAAAGTTAATCTTTAAACTGGTAGCTAAAAATGTTTTTTACACCAGTGAGAAGTGTGCATTCGTGCAACTCGTAGCTATTCAGGAAACTTTTTGGCAATGACACTTGATTTTTCCAGGAAGTGAATAAAAACCATTGAAATCCCGACACGTTACACTGAAATACTCAATAACGTTTCGGATTTTTTTTACAGTGTAGTAGCGCCTGAGTGCAATATGTAAGGGTTAAATGAAAACACTTAAGTTGCACGGCAAAACCAGCAGCTTTGTTGAAATAACGCTGAAAAGAAAAGTGTAAGGTTATCAGTATAAATGGGTGTAACGTTTCACGAATTCTGAAGTGTGTAATATCATTTTTGTTTAACTCACATTGTTAGATTAACCTTGCACTATGATTTCATTAGAATTCAAAGCGCATGCGTCAAAAGCTGAATCGGCTCAGAGCAGGTAAACTCTTGTTAGAGAAACGAAAGCCTCTGAGCCGAGTGGTACATCGCAACTCTCACTGGTGCGCTAATTTATAATTTTAGCCATCAGTTCGTAGGTAATATTATCTTCAACAAACGTCTCTGTCTCCAACTTGGTTATCGACTATTCCGGACTCAAGAGTCCATAACAAGGACGACATAGCAGTCTTCGGACATCTTAACCCGGCTGTTGGTACATGCTTGTAAGATACAAAATACGTCAAGGTACAAATGTCTTACTTTATTGTATGAAAATACATGAAAAAGACTTTCAGATATGTTTTAATCCAACAGCGAAGAAAGCTGTTTGTTTTTATGAATAGTTTTTGAAATAATCCCTCAAATAACGATGACTAGGATAAAACCCATTTGAAAGAACCTTCGGATGATTGATAATTTCAAAAACATAATTTTACAACTCTTTTTCCATGAATATGTTCTTATGAATGCATCAAGAATTCAAAATATTCTTTGGAAACTGATTGCATAAAATCGAATTCTTAATTGACTAATAATAATAATGAAAATAGCTATTCAATTATACCCACATCAAGAACTATGTAGAATTGAAAGGTATGATTTTCTTAGCAACTTAAACTTTATTTCAGAGAAAACTAATACTTATCGATTTCTGCAGTAAACTTATGCTGCCATAGTTTGGAAAATATTTGGAATTCAACTAAGACTACTGTTTCAGTTTTAAATAATAAAAAAGACGCTGAATACACATTAGGAACCAATATATATATTCCTATCTCTGACAAAATATTTACAATAAGAACCTTAGGGGATTTAATGTCATTCCAGTTGGATTCGTTTGCAGATACCGTCTTCATTCGGAGCTAGTTTCTTGAGAAAGACAGGACACGTTCAGCTTCTAAATTATTTATGCATGAGTCTTACTTTCTTTTGAAGTATAAGGTAAAAAAAAAGAAATTAAGAGCTTGTATGCAATATCAAATATTGCTCAACTATACTATTTGCTTGTGACTGAAAATGATTTAATGATGTTCATTTAATATTTTCATCAAACCTCAATAAAAATTTTTAATAAAACAACTTCATCTCCATTATAATAAACTAGCTGAGTAGCCTACCGATGCATTGTCTACCTCGAAAATCAAAGTTGTGTCAAGTGACGCGTGTTTAATAAAAAGGATTAAATAAAAGAAAAGAAAAATGAAATTTCTCGTTAACTTTCAGAAAAGAACTTTTAGGTTTCTTGTTTAACTTTAGACTTTGATTACATTTTTTTTTTTAAATTTCAATAGCCACTCTATGTGAATTTTTGGGCATTAAAAAGCTAAGTTTGGCAAAACTCCGACTTAAACTGTGGATTTGTACAGAGAATACACACACATACACAAACATGCAGCCTTTTTTTTATTATATAGCTAATAGGATGATAATTATCAAATAATAAGTATATGTTATTAAACGTATAACTATTTTGAAAGTAATAACTACAGATGATTTATAAGTATTTACCTGCTACATGTGTCAAAGTTTAGACTAGTTTCAAGCAGCACTAATTGTTTCACAGTAAAGATTGAGAAATTGCAGTAAAATAGAGTCAAGTAATGTAACCGATTCATTTAAATTAGGTTACGTAAAGTGGGGCTACTTGAGCCTCCAGGGGCTACTTAAACCCAGGAGAAAAAAGTGTTTAAAATCCGTCCTAGTCTTATAAAGCTCAATGTATATACATAAAAAACTTTCTCCATTACAAGTATCAGTACTAGGCAGAGGCTGGATCATGAAACAAATTTTCTGCTTTTCCCGCCTTTTTCTGATTCAGGTTATGATTGCAAGCTGCTTAAACAGTTGTTTTTAGTGTCTGCAAACTTTCGCATGTAAGTTCATGGAAACATCTGATATCATCAAGGTCAAAATAGTTTTATGTTTGCCTTCTATTTCTTAACACAGTAACAGAGTTTTAAAAATGTAGCTATAGGGGAAAGTGGGGTAAAACCGGGATCCTAAGGTTTGCATGCTTTTAGAAATCACAGTTTTCAGCATAAAGGAACAAAATTTTTCAAAAATATGCACTACTTATCAGTTAATGCAACCACAGTTTCAAAACCATAAGTGTTTTTGTTTTTTAATTTTTATTAATGGTTTTGTAAAAAAGGTCATTTTACCCGGTTTTGCCCCATTAGTGGGGCAAAGCGAGGTAGACATGTTATTGCTATGGGAAAATAAATGTTTTTTAAAGTTTCCGCAAAAGTTTAGTTTTAATTAGTGACATACGTTAACTATTGTCATAACTTACAAGAATAATTATAAAAGGACACATATTGATGAGTTGACAGCATAATTTAATTGTCTTTACCTGTAATTTTTTTGCTGTAATCTAAGACTTTATTGCCACCAGTCGCAAGTAAAATAGTTATCTTCCTTTTCGGCCCTATAGCAGCTTTCATGGCCCCAACGATGACATTGGAAGCATAGGAATCATCGCTCACCACCCTTGGAGTACGAATAAAGCTCATTGCAGTAAATGCAGGCAGTATTGTCATCCTCTTCACTGGACTCATCCCTCATTTGCTCCTTCGGTTTTTCTTTTTTTTGGACGCTTTTTTTTCTGTCTGCACCTTTTTGGCATCTTTCTAATGTTGCCTTTTCTTTGATTCGTTTATCTTTCTTTCGGGTTTTTTTTTTCTTACGTACATCTTTGGTTTTCTTTCTATCATTTTTCTTTTTCTTTTCTTCTAATGCTGCCTGAAGATGAAGCTTGTATTGGGAGTCCGTCAAAATGACAGTTTTTCCTTTTCTCTTCTCCTCCTTTGACTGCGTCTTTCTCTCAGTGTATGGGGGTAGTACCCGGTTTTGCCAATCGGTTTGTGTCCGGTTTTGCCCAGCACGTACAGCTTTCATAAAAAAATGCCGTAATATGACTATACAGAACGCTACAGACAATTACTTAGAATGATAATGAAGGTAATTAAATCTTGTACAAAGAGAGCGACATACCTTTACCGTTGCGGAAACAGGAGCGTAGTATAATCGGCCTAGTTTTGTTCAAAAATGTTAAGCAAAAACCACTTAAAAGTAGAATTTTCTTCGCAGGAACGAAAGAAGCGAGTATATTGCTTTATGTATACGTAGATTTTAAAATAATTTATATAAATAATTTGTAATTTATATAAATAGTTTGCTCACTAGAATGTGCGTTTTGAGTTCTTTTCTCTAAATCATTGGTCCTTCTTGATTGGTCCCCTGTTTTACAGCTTTTTCTAATTTATTTGCTGAATGGGACCAAATAGCTCCAGCGCGGGTCTACTTGAACCCAATTTTGAAAAATAGAAAAAAAATATATAAAGAGATAAAGCGGTAAAAACAATGTTATCAGTTCGCATTATAAGTTTAGCAGAGAAATCAGTGAAAAACTCGCAAAGAAATGAAATTTCGGGTTCAAGTGGCCCCACTTTACGGTAAGTTAAGTAAAAACGTGCACGTAAAAATTACTATAATTTAATAATCACAATACTCGAAACAATAACGACCTATGTTTTAAGTTTGTCAAAGTGACTTCCATACTTTCATTTTTGGCTGCCTGAGGCATAGCGTCAATGGTTAAATAACGGGACGGTAAAAGCAACCGAAATGACTGTACTTTCTATTATATTGTGCATATGTCTTTTTATACATGCTATGTCATCTACAGATAATGTCGGAAATAAGTGACGAAATTTTGGGCTTTGTGTTACGACCAAAAACAGTCGTCTTCTCTACAGATTTTGAAGTTATAGGTGTATGCTTTCTTCACAACTAACAAACAATTTCACGTTAATTATGTTGCTCTATTTTTAAACGCTGAAAATTTGTACTCAATCAGGTTTTTTTTTCTGTATTGGCGATAAGTACGTGCAATTCAGTATTTAATCAATTTTTAGTATAATTCATACATACATACATACATACATACATATATATATATATATATATATATATATATATATATATATATATATATATATATATATATATATATATATATATATATATATATATATATATATATATATATATATATAATTAAGATTTAAAATTTGGGTTGGAGAAACAAGCAATATGGGGTAGGATGCAATATCGTGCAAAATGTTAATATGTGATATCTTGATTTTTTTAATGCAATTTTAGTTGTATATATCGTCGCCTCAGAGCTACAGTAAAACATCTAATCCCAGGAATGACAGTAAAATATCTAAATTGTCAATTTGAGGCGACGATAGGGTTTCGTCTCTCAACCTTCACGTAATCGAACTTCAGTTTACAAACTTATTTTAAATCACCCCTAAACCCATATATATACCCCCCCCCCCCCCAATAATAGCACAATTTATAATGAAATTTAATTTTGCCGCTAAAAATATACGCTGCTAATAAAGGGTGTCCCAAAATCAACGCATGATTTGAATTTTCAACAATTTTTGCAATAAATTGTTGGAAATCTGAAAAATAACAATTTGTCAGCTGAAAGTTTAGGAATAGCAAAAACAATTTTTTGAATAACAACTCAAAAATAGTAAAAATTGAGGCTGGTTAAGCAGTAACTGTTACTGATGATAATAACAGTTTTTTCTGTGTAACCAACATATAGTTTTAACAAGACAGTGAGACATGCCATAATATGAATTAAATCGATTGCTGCAAAGACATTTCCTGGTCATGTATACTCTCGTTTCATTAATCCGAATCGGCCCTCTAGATCGTGTGATTTAAACACCATTTGGTTTCTTCTTATGTGGTTATTTGAGTTCACAGATTTGTGTGAACATGCCCACAACCACACGTGGATTACCATGTCGGTATAACAAGTATTGTCCGTTTTTCAGGAGAAGGCACTTGACTCCTCCCTCGTCACGTGGTATCCGATGTTTCTATTTCGCTGTTTTCGGCCGAAGGTATATTCGGATCATAGCATTTTGTTGTAGAAGCAGTAGTTTTTAAAATGTAAGAAGAACTAAAATAACAACAGACAAGTGATGTAAAGGACATTAAGACTTTTTTGCTCATTAAAATGCACGCCCAAGTTAAGGATGTCTGGTTTTGTCTCCTTTAGAAGCGCGTAGATTGCTTGCAGATCGACCGCGCGTAAAATGTAACTCTGCGTTCGGGGAAGCTTTCCGAGGTGCCTTCTCTTAAAAAACGGACAATACCAGTAAGTTACAGCGTAACCAGCCTCAACTTTCATAATTTTTGAAAAATTGCTGAAAAATGAAAACAGGTAGTTGTATCGTATAACATTCAATTTTAAATAACCCTGAACTCACAGCCTTAAAATTGTTCTTTTTTGAAGGTTTCCGACAAATTACCGCAAAAATGGTGGCAAATTCAATTGTAGAGTTAACATTGCGACACGATTTCTAACTCGAAATTGTCATTAAAACCTTTTTTACAAAATCCTTAAAGAGATACCAATTATTTTCTATATTTGTATTTTTATATTTTAGTTTAGAATGTGCTGCAAATCACTGATTCTTACACACCTTTTAAAGAAAACTCTTATTTCATGTTCGTAGTCTTGTTTTCCGATTTATATTATCATTTTTAAATGATAATGTTTTCCTCTGATTAGTAACTTAACAATATAATCTCTTCATAATAAAAATGAAAGACAATCCATTAAAAGACAAGTAACGTTAATCCCGGAGACATACTTGGTATTCATGTTGCATTGTATAACAATTTAGTAAAATGTCATTACATATTTTCTACATTAAAAATTACTATAAAGTTAGTGAAATATTTACTAAAGGAGCGTTTTAAAACTAAAGTCCTACAGTTTCAAATATGCGATTTTTTAAAGAATTTATAATTCAGACTTTGTTTTATACAGGGTGTTTCGTTTTAACATGCAACACCTTATATAGACAAGACCTTATATAGACAATACGTGCAAGACCTTGCGTATGCCGTGATATGCAATAATACACTACAAAACCTCGAACGATTCGAAAAACCACACTCTATACACACACACAATTTTAAACACTTGTTAACCGCTATATTTTCCCACAAAAGGTGTTATTGACGGCGGGTGAAAAGTGGTGTAAGTCACGAAACGATGCGTTTCATATCTTGGTGAATATTGGTAGTACTAATTTCAAACTTTTTCGCAACCGTTAGTCCTAGTTGTATACTTCCAATTGCAAAAACGTTCAAAATTAGATGCAGAGTGCAGAGTTAAGAAATTGGAAGTTTAAAGCGAAATTAAAAATGAGTCAGAAAATATAAAATTTAACATTTTATACGGGCAATAGATCCCCTAATTAATATTTAGAGAAATGATCTCCATTGAAAACTATTTCTGACGCAAAAAAACAACTTGACATTTGTGCGACTAAACTTCAAGGAGATATTCCATTTCAAAGTTTTAAGGGACCATACAGAAGATGAGATTTGGAACTTATCGCCCTTTCAGAAGAGTGACACATTGTTGAAGTAAAAAAACAAAAAATATATATATATATATATATATATATATATATATATATATATATATATATATATATATATATATGTTGTTTAAAAAAACTTTTTGTATTTTTTTAAACAAAATTCACTTATAAAAAATGACAACGTAATATTACTTTGCTCGTAATAGGTAGAATCAGCAGGTTTTTAAAATGAGCTGTTCATTGATGTTCATTGCTGCATTATGTGGCCAATAAAGCAGCTCTTTAAAAGTCTGAGATGCCAATGTTCAGAGAGATTTTAACGTATCTACAAGCCTATTTCGCTACATGAATCGGAGATAAGCCTAAAAAATTTAGTTAAATATGTTTTCACGCTGTGTAATTCAGATAACATTTTATCATCATAGAAAAAGGGATTGTTCTCTTTTAATTGTTATGGTGTAGTAATTAGGCATACTCCTCTTTCGTCTAACGACACAGGTTCGAACCTGGCTTCGGTTGGTGAATTTTCAAGACTTAGAAAATCGAAAGCGTCCGTGCCACATATGATAATGCGGAACGTAAAAGATCCCTCGGGTACTCGTTTGCCTTTGAGTAATATTGATAAAATTGAATTCTTCGTGCAGTTTCACATCGAAAGGGCTCAAGTGCTTCCACCTGGTGGGGAAACTGGGCTTCAAAACTATCGTGGTGATGGCATTCACCGATAGTTGTGTAAGGGGACATGAAGGATGCTATACCAGAGAACCGCACAAGGTTTGTAAACAGTACAGCCTTTAACGCAGCATTATTGGAAAAAAAAGGAGCATATTATTATTCTTTTTTTTTACGTAAATACAAAAATTTTAATTATTAGTTGTCAAAATAGTGCACAGCTCTTTTTTTCTTGCCTTTAGAAAGTTAGATTTTCCGTGGGATTAGGCACTTTTGATAGAATTTCTGTATTTTTCAATTTGCCAAATCCTCTCTAAAAACTTTGATTTTTACACCTTCAAAAATATTTAGTGGAGGAATTTGTGGAATGTTGAAATAGCAGGCAAAGTGAAATGGTGAAATATTTTCTGTGCTTTTAGCGCCAACTTTCTAGTCATATTTTTTTTATGTAGTAACACACAATGTCTAATCTATTCAAAAAAAAAAAAAAAACGTCTCTGTAAATCAAAGATTATAATAATACAAGCAATTTTTTAAAAAATGATACTCATATTGTAATTTTTTTATGAAAGTCAATAATTATTTTGGTTATTATTACATGATAAAGTTCTTGTTATTAATATTTTAAATATTAATTTCGACTTATTAATGGGATGGGGCAAAGTGAAATTAGTCATTTCATTTACTTATTCAATTCTTTATCAAATCACGTAAAGTTTAGCTTATAAATTATTTCATATACATTCCATTATTTAATTATGCCCTTATTTATTCATTTATTTATTTATTTTCTTATTTATTCACAATTTTGTTAACTCATTCATTTTTTCTCATACATACAATCATTCATTTGTTCGTTTTTGTTTCATTTCTTTTTTATTTATTTATTCATTTTTTTTATTTACTCATTTGTTTGGTCAAAAATATTTTTAGTAATTGAATAGAAAATATTTGTTAGAAAAATATCTTATTTTTCACTTTGCCCTATGAAAAAAATAAGTGAAACATTTCTACCTTTTATTGGAGGTACAGACTTACCCTCAGAAATAAAATTAATGTTGCAATGCTAGTTTCATTATAAAATATACTGTTATTATTTACGATTTTTTAAAACAATTTTCCGCATTATAAAAAAAAGTTATCTTAACTATTTCATTGTACCCCACATTCCTCCATATCTCTGATTATACTTATTTTGCATTGAATCGAACTTGTTTTAAGCTTTTGGAAAGAAAACGTATGTGTGCAGTTTACGGAAAACGTTTATAACTAGAGCAGAAAAAAAAGAACTTTATTAAATGATTAACAATAATTACGAATTTAAAAAATGAAAATCGGCTTTTAAATTTTCTAAAAATCATCAGCACAATCTATCTTTAAACATCAATTGTTTCAACCAGAAAACTAATTACTATTTTTCATTATTAACTCCATGTCATAAGAAAGGTGAAAAAAAAAAAAAAAAAAAAAAGAATCCTTATCTCAGTTCTATTTTTTTGCGCTGTAAATACGAAGATGCTGTTAAAACATTCTTTTGTACGCCATCTGGATTTTCTTTGATTCCTTCTAGTCTTTGGCTTCCAATTGTTTCTCTTCGTTCTCCTATTATTATTTATTATTTGAAAGACCAAGCAGGTTTCTTTCTCAAATTGGCATTAAACTTTATCTTACTGTTAAGAGTAAAGAAGTATTACGTTGTCATTTTTTATAAGTATAGCTTGTTAAAAAAAATACAAAGCGAAGGCAGTTTCGTATTTTGTCTTTTTTTTTTAATGATTTTATTAATGTTTATTCATCAATTAAAAGGTAATCTTGAACAAACGTTGAAACTTGTTCGATTTCAACTGAATTCGATTGTTTTCAATCTATGTTTTCAACCCACTTGCACTGTTTATAAAATACAACTACAGTTAGTAATTTTTTTTGTAAATATTCAGATTCTGACGCATCAATATCATGGGACAGAATATACTTTTTAAATTATTCGTGTTTGAAAATTTTTAAAGCAAATTTTGAGCTTTCGAAATACGTTGCTCCTAAATGGTTCAGCATGTTATCTCGGTAGGACTCAAACGAATTGGGTAAATTTTCAATTTTGATATTGTTTTTGTAAATTTATCGTCTGCTGTGTTTTACATTTAATTTTGATATATATTATCGTCTGCACGGTATAAAATTACTCTCAATGTATTTTTTTTATTTATCATCCGCGCTTTCTGCTATTTTTGTAATGACAACATCAAAAACTAGATATAAAAAAGTTTAGTGATTATGATGGAATTGGAATGTTAGTTTTTCTCGCCAACGTTGGTGAAGAACATAATTTATGCTGTTTTCATAATCACGCAATTGAAAGTCATTTTTTATAAAAAGTAAGAATTTGATTTATATATTGGAAGTGCAGAAACATATTTATTTGTCGAATTTCCAGAAGTGAAAAGGAAGAAGCAAATGTCTCCGTGACAATATTATGTTTCTCCCTAAGTGAAATGACCATGCAATTAGCTTAAGTACTAAAATTAAGGTTTATCCGGATTAAATTAACCTGCTTAGGCTGTTTCATTGCATGATATACATTGCTTGCAAAAGATTTGGAACTAGATTGTGTCCATCTTTACTTGTAAATAATTATTTAGTTTTAATAAATTAACTGAATCTACATTTTCTAGGTTAAGTTGTACTCTAGGTGTTGTTGATAAGTATAAATATTTGTTGAGTGTATAATGAGATTTAATAAAATGATATTTTTAGTTTTTTGAGTTTCTCTAATGACCTAAGGCAATGAGTGAGATGCGTTCAATTATTTGTATCGTTTACTACCGGATTCCAGACTTAATACAAAGGTTGATCAGATGAGATTTAGATGAGATTGAATTTCTATAACTTAATGAAAGTGAGTTAGCCTTACTTATTTTGACCTTGACAATGAATGTGCCTGTATCTGTATTTCGACTGTAGGTGTTTCTTGAGAAAAGTTCCAGACTAAGCGCTATAAAGTAAATGGCACGTTCTCAAATTCAGCATTTGAAATTCCTTAAAGGTGTCTCTAGTATATGCCATCTTGATTGTCCAAGTTCAATTGGAGTTTCCCCCCACGTATGGCAATTTCTGTGGTAAATCTTCACTGTATTATTTACTTGACGTATTTCTAAAAGTTTCTTATTTGCAAAATGGGCAACTTGGAAAGGGATTTGATTAATTTAAAAGTTTTATTCTTAAACTAACACATACTTTGTAGTTTACTCAAGATGATCTTATACATAGTTTGGATAATGTACTAAATAAAGCAAATCTGATGCATAGATGAACTAAATATAGCCAAAGACACTGCATACAATTAGTGGTATAGTGCGGTGTACAGCCAGTGACTTCTTCCATTTTAAGTCGCGTTTTTTTTTTTTTTTTTTTTTTTTTTTTTTTTTTTAAGAGACTGCGCTAAACCAACAACGAGGGATGGAATTTTTTGGTGTTTAAAACGCTTCTCGCTAAGAATTATATGGTATTTTTTATCCCCTGTTAGGATTATTCTTATTGTAGAAAACCGCCTGTCAAGGTATGAACGGTGATAATTGCTTCTACATTTGAACGAAGCAATTGCCTGTTTGATGAAATTTTGATAGTTCAAATTTTAACCTAACTTCAGTTTATTAACTCTTATTTCCAGTAGATAGCATTAATTGTTGGCCACTCTTTCGTTTCTTTATTCTCCTTAAATTACTCTTACCAGTAAAATAATTAAGTTACCGGATCCAGTTCAGCTTTCTCAAAATTAAGTATTTCCCTGTATGTCAAACACTACCAAATATATATATATATATATATATATATATATATATATATCAAATTATCATGTCTGCGCGAGTTTCATTGTTGATGATGTCTAAGCGTTACTCAATCAGTGAATTCGCTGTTATAAATATGAGGATTTTTCATTAAAAAAAATAAAAAAATAAAAATAAATTTATGTAACCTTGCTTATGTCTCCGCAGTGTGTGTGCTGTTAACCAGTATTTTGACCACACGAAATTACTTTTTGTTTCATATTTCGTTCCCACATATCATGTCTAACGTATACTATACCTAGTTTAATAATTTAAGTTCATTATAACAACGTACATGTAAGTATAAACAGATTAACTTTTACTCTAACTACTCTGTGATTCAGTTTACATTTACGAAGGAGCTGGTGCATTGTTTATGTTTACTAACCATGAAAAGAAAAATGCTAATCCACAATATAAAGTAGTTAAGAGATATCATTTCTCAAGTATAGGATGAAATGTAAACGATTGATATCATACAAAACTAATTCCGGCCCTAAATCATTTATTGCATTTCCTTCTAAACATGCTATTAGCAATATTTTTTTTTTGAAAAAAAAAAGTATGATACAATTTTAAATTTATTTAAAGTGTAATTAAAAGAAGCTCTCATTTCTTAAAAAGTAGGACGACCGATATTTCGTTACTCCGAAAACGGCAGAAATTGGTTAAAGCAACCTTCAAATGCTGTATAAAAATGTCTATAACGAATTAAAGATTTTGATGTGATCTCTAATCAGAATTATTACTTATACGGTTTAACTTGAAGCATTTAAATAAAGCAAATAAAAATATATATTTCAAACATCTTTCACGTGCGCTCAGCTAAATTCAATGAAAAAACTGACTTACGTTGGAAAACAACATACTGTCTGACCACGGATTGTATGGAAAGACAAACATTCGTTTTGCAGCCGGAAATGGACAAATCTATTATTTTTAGCGATGTCAGTTTTTGCAGAAGCAGAGTCTCATTCAAATGAGCTTAATACACGCATCAAATTTTTACTTTTCCCCTGATTCAGGTAGATTCGTCTCATCTGGACGTTTGAAAATCCCATACAATCCGTGGTTGGACTATACGGAAATTTCTAAAGCTCTGCAAAAGCGAATGTTTCTCTGAAAAATGAATAACTGTAGGAAAAACACTTGAGATCACTACTTTTCCTGAATTTCATATTTAACTATCCAACGAAAATTTATGGCTACAATGGAGTCTTAAAATTATTTTTACAGAAGTTGTGAGTTGTTCTGTCAGTGTGATATTTCACATTTTGTAAACAAATGGCTCATTTGATT
This sequence comes from Uloborus diversus, assembly GCF_026930045.1. Classification (NCBI taxonomy): domain Eukaryota; kingdom Metazoa; phylum Arthropoda; class Arachnida; order Araneae; family Uloboridae; genus Uloborus; species Uloborus diversus. The sequence continues at coordinate 154,201,134 of NC_072736.1, read as the reverse complement.
GCAAATATCTCATAATCGTAAAATTTTAATTCATGTATATGAATTGAAATTTTACGATTCAAATCGTTAAATGCTCCCTGAAGATCAGGATTTTTTTATAACTTTGATTTTTTTTCAGGTTTATAATGAGACACAGATCAAAAAAAAAAAAAAAAAGAGGACATTTTCAAAACCATCATTTTATTTACTTTTTTAATCAGGCTTAAATCCTAATTTTATCGAGTTTTTTCTGAAAAATTCGAAATTTTAACAAAAACTCTGTTTTTGACACCTAATGAACAAAATATTGAGGTTAATGAAATTTTGCTCCCCAAGTTTTTTTTCCTTTTTTTTTTTTAAATTTGAAACATGGATCTAGAAAAATAGAGAAAATCAAGTTTAAAAAAAATGGTGCTCATGGAGTGATTTCTGTGGATCACATATTTACTATTAAAAAATACCCTCTCTATTTGGAACAATACTTGGAATTTCTGAACAAAACTTTAGAAATTACTTCCCCTTATAAAGGTCTATAATTCATAAAAATTTCAGTATCTTAAAAATAAAAAAGAAAGAAAAAAAGTGATTTTCTCACTCCATTGTAGCCTTAAACAAACTATATCCACGGTCATTTTAACCGTCGTCGACCGTTCTAGGAATATTCGAAATATGCATAGAAACAAAATTAAATAAATGAATTTTTTTTTTTTGGTTTGAAATTTTTCTTAGTGATCAAACAAAGTCAAAAGATATCAAAGTGATTAGAAAGAACCAAAAAAGAATTGGGCGTAATTTAAATTATTTTACGGTCAAAATGACAAGTCTAGCCGTTGTTGTCGTAAAGCCGGAACAAATTAAAAATAAATTAGTTGTTTGGGGAAATTTCATCAGAGAGAAAGTAACCCTAAGTATGAGATTTATACTCTTAAAACAACCAGAAGATCATTTGAAAATGATGCATATCTTGTTTCCTTTTTTTTTGCCTTCCAGTTTCTAAAGAATTGGAAACACGTTATTCTTAAAAGCTCTTTTTTTTCCTTTCTCGTCCTCCCTTCTTTGTGACCATTGTTTCATTCTTTATAATCCTTGCTGTTCTTCATTCAACTGTTTTCCGAAAAGATCTGATATTATTTCACTCTCAGAAGTTGTTAGAGATCTTAAACTCTAATCTTGATCATTATTTCCTTTAGTTATCAGTCTTGAACATCTTCTGAAAGGTAGCAGAAAAAAAATCTTTTGAACTGGATTTCATTTATGTCTTCTTAGAAAAAAAATCTTAGCCGTAGGGGAGGGTGGCCCAAAGCGGGTAGGTTTTGGAAGAACGCTCGAAAATTGTAGATTTTGGATTTTTATCGTAACAATTTCGGTTTTATTTCCTAGTAGGGTTCGTAAACTTCAAAATAAAAAGTGATTTTTGTATTTTTTTTAAACTCAATATATATTTATTGTCAAAGATTACAAACACTTGAAAATCCCGCTTTGCCCTACCAAGGGGACCGAAGCGGTCTAGCTTGACTAATCGTGATTTGGTACATTTGCCAATCAAATATGAAGTTATATATGACTAAAATAATTGACTAGCTGCCTGTCATTATAAAAAATATACATAAAAAGGTTGTACTGATCAATTTAAAGTCAGCACATTTGTTTATAAAACATAAAGAAATAACTGCTTAAATTAATTGACTAATTAATTGCCAGCCTAAAAAATAACTTTTTAAAGTTATACTTATCCTATTGAAATAGAAAATCTAAGTCAGCACATATGTCAAGAAATTATGAATAAACATATGATTAAAACCTATACCAACTTTGCCCGACTCGCTTTGCCGAAAGGTACGTTTTTTATTTCAATAATTATAACCTTAAATTTAAGAAAGAAACAAGCGAAATGACCATCGTAGTTTGTAGGTGTATGGTGTCAGAATAACATAATATTATTAACAATAAAAAAATAAGCTGGTCTTCGACTAATCACATGTTATAAAACTTCATTTTTTTAAAGAAATGTATCATTTTTTTTAAAAATATTATTTCAAGCCTGGTCGTGCCATGCCACTTCACTGCTGCTTTGCCGGGACTGATTAAAACTCGGGGCTGTTTGGGTAAACACGATATACGTATGCATCACCTCTTACACGCCATGGGGGGGGGGGGCATACGACGACCTACTCGCTTTGGACGACCTACCCGCTTTGGGTCACCCTCCCCTGATTCCTGTAACTTTTAAAACCTTGTCTCTTTTCCGTTTCTAAAGTATTTTTTCACGAAAAGGAATCAGTTATACAAATTGAACTATTGTGTAAGCATTTACAAGATTCTACGTAAGAGGAAACAAAAATGCATATTTCTATGAAAAGTTTTGAAAATCCCTGACTTGAAATCTTGAGTATCAGTTTAGCTACTGTCTGGCAAATGTTTCAGTTATTATCTTCTACTTGTAAGCAAACTTTCAGATTATTGCACTGCTTTTAAATGGCAAGAAAGATGGACAAGGTTTATAATGGGCAAGAAAGGAAAGGCTCTCGGTTGTTAAAATATTTCTGAAATAACGCAGAGTAGTCGTATCAATAAATAAAATATATTTTCTTAATCCAGAAGGTAGATTATTTGAAGAAATAATTAACATCTATTATAAAATAAATGTTTTGCATGGTTTTTATTAGGACTCAACCGATGCATCGGCGCCGATGGTTCAACAATTTAGCCATCGGCATCGGCGGCCGATGCTAACTTGGAGGGAACATCGGCCCGTCGGTCCTAAAAAACATCGAAAAGCCGAAAGAATTGGCCGATGTTTTCGAAAAAAAGGACCTCTGCTGTTATACTTTTGAATACAAAGTAAAGGAAGTAAGTCACATATTTTTTTGATTTACATTTCAGTATGAATTTCTATTTTAGTCACCCCTGAAAGAATTTTTAATACTGCATTCAGGTACAAACAAGTTAAGTATTGCGTTGTTTTTTGCGGTATGTATCTCTTATCTTACTACTATTATATATGCGAAAGTTTGTCTGGATGTATGGAAGTTTGTTACTCTTTCACGCAAAAACTACTGAATGGATTTTTTGATGAAACTTTACAATAATATAGTTTATGCAGCAGAATAACACATAGGGTAGTTTTCGTCCCGTTATGGGGGACAAAAACCCCTTAGGGGGCATTGAAACACAATTTTTGTATAAAGTCTCTAATATGGGGATGAAAAAATACTTGCACATATTAACATTATATGTCCATCGAAAGCTCTGATTTTTCTGCTGAAGATGGCACCTGTTCGAAATTTCTAAGTAGAATAAAAAACGAGTTATGAGCTTTTTAGTTCCATGTTCGAAGGCTTTCCTCAACTCAATACAGTATTTAGTATATCTTCTCAACTCCCTGTCGATATTAGCGACAATTGTTGTATTGTTGATTATCTTTGCTTTTCGTGACTGTTCAAGGCTTTTCTTAAGGTAAATCTGAAGTAAGATTTTTGCACAAGATTGGCAAATAATACATGGATTTGGCTGATTATTTTCCATTTTAATGCAACTTTGAGGCAACTAATGGGTTGTTTTTTTTATTTATTTGTGTTGACTGGGTATTTAATCGATCAACAGGAATCTAGCCAAACTTTTTTTGTGGAATCATTTCAATAGCTAATTCATTTGGCAATTTTTTCAACTGTCGCTGTTTTTGAAACTAAAGACCACGCAATACTGTTTCTCGGTTTTCATCATGTAATCAAATATATCCATTTCTTTAATATTTCTTTCTTTAAATTTGTTAACACGTAAAATGATTCGTTAACTAAATTAAGCAAATCCATAAACAGCACAAAAACTTCCATTAATTTGTCTTTGCGCACAATTTCAAACAATTACCAAATTTTGACTATTTATTGGAAACATTTCGGGGTAGCATCGTTTTATAATCACCAGAAGTATCTGAGTATCTGGCGACTCTATCTCTTTGATGAAAATTAGTAACACAGAGTTTTACAAAATTGGGAGGGGGAGCCACATTTAAGGTATCCCAAAACGATTAACGCAAATTTAAAAATTTAATAACATTTTAAATCGCAGTAAAGGATTACGGCCGGCTACATTTTTTAAAAGTTGTACTTTAATAGCAATATAGAGAAGGTTTTAGACACATCGTTTTTTCGATTCTAAAAGAGTACTATGTTGTTCTTCATACTTATTGCTTTTTTTTCTTTTATGGGTAAGGAAGAAGCTCTATTTCTAATCACGTCAAAGCGGTGTGTTTTGAGTTATTTCAGTAACAGCAGAGAACGAATAAAAGTAGCGATTTTTTCTCATAAATATTACAGACCCAGATAACGCCGGGTATTTTTGCTACGTACAATTATCTGGTAACTAAATAAAGTTATGAAATAAAGTCTGCCCCCTACCCCCAGTTACCGTCGAAGAAAGATTTATTTTTCGCCAGGAACGGCCAAATACATGCAAAACGTGATGAAACTGTGATCCTTTGGCGTTAAATAATGGATTTGGATTTATTATTTTACATTTTAACGCTGCTTTTAATTGCAGAAATCTTAATATATAAAAATCAATGTCCTGAGATAACATATATATATCAACGCACAGCCAATACCGCTGAAGCCTCAGACTTGAAATTTGGCAGGCATGTCCACATGATTACGAAAGTATCCACTAAGAAAGGATTTTTCGAAATATCAATTAGTTCAGGAGAAATTAATTAAAACCCCTTAATTTCTGAGAAATTAAAACCTGTCACTGAAATTTAAATCCCTTATTTTTGGAGGCTTTCCTCCATTTAAATCATTATTCAGTACTTCATCTCAACTTTTGGTCGATAACGAATTTTAAATTTGATATTTTTTTGTTTCTCACGTGACTTTTCGAGGAATTTTCTCAAGTCAAATAATACTCTTTCTGTCTTTTGCTTTCATTTTTCAAACTAGAAACGAAGTTTTTAAGAACATCATCACACGCGAACTATCCTTTTGAATTTAGAAGAGTGCAGTTTCCTGTAAAAATTTGCTTTGCAATAACCGTTAATAAGTCACAAGGACAGACATTAAAAGTAGCAGGGATCGATTTAAGAGAAGACTTTTTTTCAAACACGGCCAATTTTATATAGCTTGCTCCAAAGCCAGTTCATCAAGCAGCTTAATAATTTTAGCACCAGAAAAAAAAACTAAAAATGTTGTATACACAAAAGTTCTTGCTTAAACATTTGTATCAGAATAAAATGTGGATGGCCTGTGTTTGCAAAGATAATCAATACTTTAAAAGGATCGTTACTAACAGTTAAAGATCCGTTAAGGACAAGGGCATACATATAAAGAGACATCCGGGATCCTCCTAAAATTAGAAAAAATTATAGGTAATAAGTATTATTATAGAGGATTTTCGAAACTAAGTGCACCAAGCACTGTTAACACCTGCTAATTCCATTATCCGAGCAATGCCGGGTACGGGAATGCTAGTAAGTCATAACTCAAAAATGATAAGCTGCAGAAGGTAAAATTTTCGTATGTGGGGTCTGCGTACGTTCCAGTTTTGCGTTTCTCTTTTTGTTTTCAATTGGGTGTTTTAAAAGGCCTATTTTTAAGTGTCTAAAAATTACTTATTTCAATGCAAACATAATATAGCGTCTTAGACTGACGATCGTTTGGTGATATACTGCCGAATCAGAGACTAACTAGGAAACAAATATGAGATGGCGAAACCGGTTTTTGTGACATTTTGTGAAATTCCCGTTGAACCGACGGTACGTTTTAATTTTTCGAAATTTGTAAAATGAATCACAGTAATGCAGCCATTTCTGTGTCACTTCGACGGAGTTACAAGTCTTCTTACTTACTTTAGAAAGCTAAAATAAACACTGGAGTTGTATAAAGAGAAATCAGTCTCTTTTTACCCGACTGCGCGTGCGCGACGCAAAGGAGGGTAATGTGTTTATCAGTCTATGTATGTATGTCCGTTTCTATGTGGCGTTCTACAGGCTAAACGCCTTGGCCAATTTTGGTAATTCTTACGTCAATCGATTTGTCTTAACCTTGGGAGTGTCACTAAGCACATGACAGTAATCAAAAGTACCATTTCAAAAACCGGTTGCCATCCATTTTGTCAGTTCGGGATCGGCGCACGTTGGATGTTGCACACTGTGTCGCACGCTACCTGCGTGTGACAAATGCAGGTAGTTTTCGCTGCCTGATTTTTTTTTTAACTAAGTCTACTAATTGGGGTCTCAATGGCCGAGTGGTCTAAGCGATTGCTTCTCTCACTTCAGGCGGTGGGTCAAGACACCCTCGATGTACTTTCCCCTCTTTCTGATGTAATTTCTTTCATGTGTTCGTTATATGTATTCTGTACTGTAATAAAAAATCTATCATGCTTAACGAAGGCCAGACACTCAGATTGTAATCCTCATCAAAATAAACCCGCGCAATAAGCACCAAAAGAAAGAAAGTCTACTAATTCAATTTTCATCTCTAACATGTTGCAATTGTTTTTGCTTTGATTCAAGGGACTGAGTTTCGCGACGTGTACTTTCTTGAGAGGCTTTTTTAGTTTTGCAAGAAAGATTTGACTGACGTGGGGGGTGGGGGGACGTTTCCAATTTCACGTCATCATGAGTTATACATGCTGTTTATATAGCTGTGCTGTGGTTGACTTAAGTTCGCGCATTTTTGCCGAACGTCAAGCACGTGTATAATCATAATAACTAAGTCAATGAAAGTTAACTAAAAAGTGTAAAATAAAAAATTATTATATAAAAACAAAAACCCCGACTGCGTAAAAACCAAAAAAACTAAAAAGGAAAATGTATAAGCCCAATAGTTTAGAATGTATTAAGTACTACTGAATAACTACACCGTTGAAATAATTTTATAACCGTACACAGATAAGACAATTCATAAATTCAAAAGCAGAATAGAAGGATCAACAGTCGGGGCCCATTCAAATTTTACGGGGTTCCTTGAATCAGAAAGGGGGGGGAGGCATTTTACATCAGGGGGAGGGGAAGGGAGTGGATTGTTGTTTTAAATCGTGAATAATGCTTTAAAACAATAATCCTTGTCTGGATTACTCAGCCCCTAACCAAGGCTAAGCGACCACGCAACGTGACATAGCTGATTAGCGAGCGAAGCGAACTCCGATTGCATCGGTAATGTGAACTATTTGGGGTAAGGTTTTATACAGCTTGTCCTTGATTTTTTGAATCATACTACATACGTATGAGTTTCCAACTTACTATCTCATAAAGTTTTTTAGTGACGCAAGTTTACGCGCAAGAACACATCACAAGATAACTTGCGATAATTAACTGAGATGGTGTTCAAAATGGATATTTCGGTCATCTATATGTTGTTCGATACATATGCACGTACAGATGTGCCAAAAAAACTTGTGAACTTTAAATTGTGTGATCGTAAAATAGAAATTTAGGTCAAAATTGATTTTTTTTTTTTTTGTGATTACAATTTTCTATTCATAGAAAGGAAGTAAAGTGAAATGAATAAATGATCATTCAAATCACTGACAATCTTAGCAATTTATTTCCGTTTTTTTTTTTGTTTTTTTTTGGCCATCGGCCAGCTTTGAACAATCTGCCAACAATCGGTATCGGCCCATCGCCCAAAAAATGCCATCGGTCGAGCCTTAGTTTTTATTACGTCACATGAAATATGAGGGAAATAATTTTAACCGTTTCGAAAATAATCAATCATTAAACATTTTGAATTTTTTAATCTATCGTGCGTAAAAAAATGAGTGGTATTTGAAAATATTAAATTCTTACAACGGATAGTATCATACAGAGCAATCATTTAAATAAACTCTGAATTCTAAGTGTATCTGCACATTTTTCTATTTGATGTGGTTTTATACAAAGTTCACCAAATATTACGGCATTCAAAAATATCTAAACTAAATATTTCTCTAAAAGCCAGAATAATCTGCCCCAGTAAACTCTGTGTTAAATATAAAAGCAATCCATGCACTAAGTTATCTAGTTCACGATAGCGGTTGCTAAAGAATGTTCTGTCTTTTCTAATTAGTTTAAAGATGCAAGCGGGGTTCCAAGTGCAAAATATTTGATAAGCCTACTGTGAAACCTTTCAGTTCAGTACTTGCTTACTATCGTTTATAGCAGTAAAACTCTGAACAGATTATTTTAAGTGTATGAGAATAACTTCGGATAATACAGGTTGCGGCAGAAATAATTTAAAAAGTGAATACTAAAGCAAAAATAAAAGCCTAGTGAAAATAGTTTTTGAACATAAACGTTTTTTCTACGAGGGCTTTTAAATTATAATCGGCAAACTTTTGTGTGAAGGATAGATGTAATTCTTATTTGATTTTAAAAAACCTCACTCGCGCTCTTATATTATTTTCTTTCTCAGTGTCCGTCGTTGTTTGAGTACAACTCTTGGTTGTCAACAGAGCATCTGTTGAAATACGTATGTATGATCAATGCATTTCAAGTAATGTTCAGGTTTATCATAATTTATAATCTATTTTCGTAATTGAAATATACCTTTTTACTTCCTTTTACAAAAAAGGAAGTATTGTATTCGCGAAAAAATTTTCACTCAAAAATCGCCCTTAATTTCCATTTTGCTCACCCCCAAATGAATGTTGAGTTTTTTTTTTCGATTCGACCACATGCGGAAAAGTGCCTAAGAATGTATAGACACGCGAAATATCCATTTTGACCATCACCGAGGTAATTACAACGACTTTTCTCGTGACGTCTCTATGTATGTGCGTATGTGTGTATGTGCGTATGTGCGTATGTGCGTATGTATCTCGCATAACTCAAACATGGTATGTCCTAGAAAGTTGAAATTTGGTACATAGACTCGTAGTGGGGTCTAGTTGTGCACCTCCCCTTTTGGTTGCTTTCGGATGTTCCTAAGGGGGTCTTTTGCACCTTTTTGGGGGGAAATCATTGTTAATTTCGATGTAAACTCAAGTGGCGTTATAATTTGTCGGACACTTGGCGATATATCGCCAGTCTTTTGGTCGCCAAGTTTTGTCGCCAACTTGGCGACAAATTTGGCGGAGTTTTTTTTTTTGGTTTCAATTTGGCCATTGTTGGTGATATTTAGAGAATAAATATTGAATCACATTAAAATAGCGAATAATGGGGAAATGACATTAAATTGGAGTAAAAGGAAGTCATGTGATGCACACATCAGCTCGTTATTGTGAGTATGCCAGACACGTCTAGTCGGAACTCTATCCGGGATCCGATGGGCTCGTATGCGTACGGAGACAGTAATTTCTGTTCGTAAGACGACGAAGTTGATGTACAGTGACATATATGTCTATAATCTTATGTAAATAAATAAATGATAAACACAACCTGATTTTTCAAAAGTGGTTGATGAATTATAAACATGTGTTCTTGTTATAAGAAAGTTTCACTTATATCGTGTGTCTTTGCAACCCACCATGTTTTATACTCTTAAGGGCAATTCACTAATCGGCCGACCGTCCCGTCCATCCCTTTTTTGACGTGACGGACTCCCGACGAAAACAGAGTAGCATTCACATACGATCGCCGTACATTAATCACGTGACTGAATCCACCCACCAGAGAGAAGAGCGCGCTGCTTGGCAAAAACCAATGAAATGCTGTCCTACTTTTGACGGCCGTCAGATATCAAGGTTCTTCTGATAGAAACCAGTCCCGTCCAAGATGGTTTGCTGTCGTGGCAACAAGCAAAGGAAACCTGTTTCGGGTGGAAAAACTCGGTGCGGACGTGACGGACGGCCGTAGTGTGACCTTGTCTTTTAAGCATTAAATCGTCGAAACGTCTACTTTCATATCCTATATAATTATGAAGTCTCTCTCTGAAGTTTTGCATGACCTTCCTGGTCAATTTAGGTGAAATTGAGAAGAAAATCTTTGTAGAAGGATGTCAGCTGTGTGTAATTGTAATATTCTCGCCTTACTTTGGTAGACTTTAGCCTTAAAAGATCTCCAGCGAGATCAATGAAACGTTCTGTCCATGAAAGTCAATTCTTAAACAGATCAGCCACCTTGGCAGGAATAGAAACTGTTTTGCTCTGAAAACGAGCTGCAGTATGCTGTACAGTAGAACTTTGACCGTTTAGAGATTATTCAAGAACATATAGAGGAAAGTTGTTGACCGAGCCTTTGAAATTTTATTTGCTGCAGTGGACTTACAACTTAAAGAATTTTTCATAATTTAACAGTAATATAGCTGTAGTTTAGGCAAACATTAATGTAAATTCCATTCCACAAATTAAATGGTAGACCATGCTATGGACTAAGCCATAACAATGAATAACGGCACACCGTTTGTAAACTAAGGTGGATAAAAAGGGAATTATTTCACTCGCACCATGTACCCAACGAGTCTACATCATCTGCAGAAAATTTTCCATCAAACCAAAACTAAGCATTTGACTGACAAATCCATCTTCTTTCTCTTTCTCGACTTGACGCACTATTCTTGAACATTCTAGAACTTATTATCACAAGACCGGAGCTAAACTGCAGTGTCTAGTATATAACTAACTGGTTCGGTATACTGCTGTGCTAAGCTTAAAAGTCGTTTCTGCAGCTAAGTTCAAAATGAGATATTACAATTCAAAGTTTTGCCCCTCTTTGTATTTGATTTAGATGCAACTTTTTCAGAATTTTTTTAAAAAAATATTTCCCCATTGACAAATGACCATAAAATATTGTTTTTAGGTGAAATATATGACAAAAGATTACCTCGTGACCGTAACTCAATTTTGATAAAAAGTGCGGATACTTACATTGGTGCTTTGCACGGCATTATATGCTTTCACTCTGCACATGAGACAGATAAGGTCTATATACGTTTTCCTAATTTCTATCTACACTTTCTCAAGGTAGATCGAGCTACGGTTACGGACCTCTCGCTGGTCTAAAATATTTTTATCTATACATAGCTTTTTTTTTTTTTTGCCTGTTGCTTGACTATAGCTTTTTTATACTATTTGTATGGGTTTGACATTTCTAAGCTTGCATCTGAACTTTATTTAAAGAGTTTTAAAAGTTGGCTTTGAATTGTTATATATTCAAATATAAAGAACCATTATGTATCATAGTATGTAGTATCAACTCTCCAAAAAGTGTTCTTGCATTTAAGGGAGGAGGGGGGTAGTGTGGACAAATTTTACATTTGAGGGGTTGGGGAACTAAATATTTTTTTTAACATTTTTGGTATTTTATTTACAGTAATTTGAACGTTTGTGCTTGTTTTGATCGATGTATTAAAACGTTTGACAGAATTGTTATTTGTTCATTTATTTATTTATTAAAGGTTGTTTCTTTCCACACCAAACCCATGTTATGGGGCTAGTGTGGACAAGCTAAGGGGCTGGAGTTGGCAACCTGGAATACTAATTAAGGGGTCTAAGAACCTTTAACCTAAAAAAAATTCGATTTTCTGGAAAAAAAAATATATGTTATGCATAATTTAATTCTGAGCAATTTGATACCTTATTTATTACCATACGCCAAAAACTTTTCCAGTTATCGTAAAAATGCGTAAACTTTCCCCATAGAGATTTATGTTAACAGCAGCTGTTTAAGCTTCTTTTTTTCAGGTGCCGATTTCTTCTGTTTTCTCGTTTTGCGCGCATGATATTTAAAAAATTTTTTTATATATTTCCGAAAAACTTTTCATGCATGTTTGTCTGGTATATTTTTATGATCTGAACCTAAATTTTAACTAAAAATAAAAGTTAATATTTAAAAAAAAATGCCCAAAATTTTGGAAATTTTTGATATTAACTTATAAAATTTCAAAATAAATAAATAAATAAATAAATAAATAAATAAATAAATAAAAAATAAATTTAGGTTCAGGTTATAAATATAAACCAGATAAGCACACATTAAAAGTTTTACGGAAATATATAAGAAACTTTCTGAGATATCATGCGCGCAAAACGAGAACAAAGAGCTGTGTTGTGCACATGTATTGCACATGTGTTCTGTACTGTAAAAAATATTTATAACTGGGATCTAAAAGAAGAAATACTGAAATATACAAAATAAGCGAAAAACGTCGATCTTTGGTTGAGTTCACATAACTTCGTGGCTTATGCGCGTACTAAAAAATGTAAAGGAATGTAAATATTTTCAAAGATATATTAAAAGACTATTAAAATGAAGCATTTAAAGGGAATTAGAACAAAACTTTTAAACATTTGGATTTTTAATAAAAATATTTAAAAATTGACCATTTTTTACCTTTTTTTCAAACTTTGCTGCTAATGCGCGATCTGAAGACATAAATATTATTATTTTTTATTATTTTTTCCATGTTTAGGGTGGCAATACACAACTTTTTTTTTTGCTATTAGAAGTTGCTTAGAAAAAATTTCCTTCTTTCGGCCCACCCTACTGGATATGTAATTATGAGCAACTGGGGCAAGATAGTACATCCAAATTGGCTTCGTTGTCCTAGGTAGACTTTGCGTGTTTACAGTGCAACCCATTTACAGTGCAACAACATTATCCTCTAATGTTGGTATACATGGTACCAATTCCGCTGACTAAATCACCGTACAAGGAAGTAACCTATCCAGTCCCTCAACATCAGTTTTAAGGGTATCTGAATTTCTTTCAATGTTTATTGACAAAGTGAAATTAGCTTGGAGGATTCCTCCTGAACACGACTGGTACGCCGCAAAGTGTCCTAGCTTGTCTTTGCAGATCACCCGCACAAGACTTACACAAACTGCCTTAGCTAGGCTAAGGTCGGGATTAGAAATCTGGTCTTCGACGGTTCCACAACATCCTTTTCTACCTGCCCGTTCTTGGCTTTTGCCTCTTCTTCTCATATGAGGCAGTGAAAAGCAAAGGGATGTAAGTGGCAAAATTTTTCGATTTTTTTTTTCGATTCTGAGTCACAACTGACTACAACTGTATTTATGTCGAGGACTGCATACTAAGTGCCTTGACTCCATTATTTTTTATACCGATAGATGGCAGCATCATCAACGGATCGAACAGTTCATGAGAATTTAGAACTAGACCAGGAGCTAATAGCTACCTGGTGCTAGCACCCCCAGAGGTATCGTTTCATTTGGAGGACATTGAGACCACGAGCATATTTAACGTCGCCCAGTCCCCTTTAATGACGACGGTGGATCTTCGACCATCGAGGTTCGAACTCAAGACCCTCCGGCCCCGAATTCGACACTCTACCGATCGGGCTACCACGGCCCAAACGGCAAAATTAAAAAAAAAATGGAGATAACCTGCACAAGCGGCAGGTAATCCTCTCCTCTGTCTTGGGGCAAGATATAGTACTAGTAGCCCTGGTAGGTGCTGCTGTATAGCATGATTTAGGGAAAAAAATCAATGAAAGCCTACCTAGGAAGTTACCTGTATACGAGTTTTATTCAAAACTTGAAAATGTTCACTTACATCAATTTGCTTCTCGCTGTCGCATATTATCTGTTGTATCGGTACCTCTCTGGGGGAATTGTCGGATGAGAGCGGTGAGTGTTTTTGACATTTTAGTGCGACACGATCTCTTAGACTTGTTTTATGGGTTAGAACCAAGGAGATAAGAAACAACAGCACAATTCACAGCCGAAGTTTAAAATTCTGAAGCGGAAAAAAAAGCGGAAAAAAGTATGATTTTTTCAAATGGATTGAGCAAGCTATTCCAAACTGATGAGCAAAGAACGTGAGTAGATCTGCAGTCTCTGGACGCTTTAACTGACTACCAAACGGCACAGCTTTGAGGGTCACGGATTTAGACAAAATGCTAGATATATATGTCAATTTCAACTAGGTATGAGCCTAGGTAAAGCGGTTTGACTGCATAGGCCCTAGTTCGGCTACAACGGGTATCCACAGTTGATAATTTAGACCCAGGAATGTAATAGAGTTTCCGTTAGAATTACCATTTTTACCCTTTTTTCTGCTAGTGTACTGCAGTATGAGCCATTTACATGCACTTGCCTTTGAATCAATTAACGGTGAATACTAATTTTTAATAAGTGGTTCTCAAATTTAAATTGGATACTACTTTTAATTTCAATAACTTGACTGCCAAAATAACATAGTTACAGGATATTTATCATTCGCAAATGAAAATAATTATTTTTGTTTCATATTAATTCTTTGCTAGTAAAAAGTATCAATCCCTTGCTAATGAAAACATTTACTTTAACTGGATATTTATCGTCTGCTATCAAAGATATTCCACAATGATGAGCAAAAAATGGGAGAGGAGAAAAATCTCTAATTTATTGCACAGTATGGCACATAAAAAAAAGAATGTTTCGATTTATCAAGTGACTTAAATAATGTCCATTAAACAGTTGTTCTCCCTTCCACTCGTTGTACTAACAGTAGATGGCAAATTTGTTGGGACATCGAGCATAGTGTCGAAGTCGGAAATTCGAATGGAACCACCATGGCATTTCTGGGACCAAAATAGAAACTTTGGACCCCCGTTGCAGCCAAACTAGAGCCTATGCAGTCAAACCGCTTTACCTGGGCTCATATCTAGTGGAAATGGACCTATATCTACAATTTGGTCCAATTCCGTGACCCTCAAGGTCGTGCCGTTTGGTGGTGAGCTTATTGGTGTAAGATTGGTATTAAAGTTGTCATAAATAAATCTTTAGTTTAAAACTTAGCAACTCAGACTTACTAAGATCTTTGGTTTGTTTTGGGATTTTCTTATTACAGATAATAAGACAAGACAGAAAGAACAAGCGAAACCTATTAGCAAAAATAAATAACTTTTTGATTCGAATAAGTTCTACTTACCACTTAGGCTTAAAATTGAAATTTTAAAAACAAAATATTTCCAGTATTTACTTGAGATAGTGGAAAAATATTATTCAACCATAAATCTCTCTTTCTCAGCTATTAATAGTTAGTTTTGTTTCTTGAAACCTAACTATGTGTTCGTCAAAAAACAAAAAAAACAATAATAATAGCGATTAATTATATGTAAGTTACCAATGGGATGATATCTTATAATATACGTCACTTTTTTTCTTCCTAAGTCTCAATAGATTTCCTCAGTAAGTGCTGTATTTATTCTTTCTTTTAAAAACATTTTCGATTTTTGTAGCTTCTAAAGGAAACTTTAGTGAAGTTGAAGATAATTTCTTCAAATGGATGTGACAGAGTGTTCTTATCGACAACAACTCGAAAAAGTATGAAAAGAATGACCAATACTACTTTTTCTTTTACTATAAGTGCAATAAATACGGATTAAAGAGTAAAAATAATGTTCTGGTAACTTTCTTTTTCCTACGGATTTATCTCTTAACGGTGTGCAATAATAGTTAGAACCAAGCGGGAAATTCTGTTATCTGTCGGGTCAAACCGGTGTTGCCAGTTAAATACAGATTAGGTTAAACATATTGAAGATAATTTTCATATACGTTCCATTTATGTGTTAATTACCCTGTATTCTAAAAAGAAGTAAATACTTTTGCTGTTTAAGCCTTTATTCCAGCACCACTTATCTGACTGCTTTAAATGAGAAATAGAAAAGCGCAAGGAATGTTTATATATATATATATATATATATATATATATATATATATATATATATATATATATATATATTGATGATATATATATATATATATATATATATATTGATGACTTTTCCAATGAAAGTATCTATACACTACTTTTGATGCATAAAGCTTATAGTCCAGCTGTAGAAATATATAATAGGGGAAAAATATGCGTTTTAGTTCAGGGAAATTCCGTGTGTGACGGAGAAAACATTTTTGATTAAAAAGAAAATAATAATAAGAAAAATCGACTACAGTGAAAATACTTTCATTAAAGCTGATTTTCTTTCCCTCTGCTCCCCTTTTCTCCCAAATGTTTATGCTTTTTTCAGCTTCGTGACGAAATGACCCTTTTTTGAACCAAGTTTTTGGATTTCTGTATTTAGAAAGAAACGATATTTTTGAGAAATTGTGCATTAATTCAATCTTATATCTAATGAATACTTTCAAGAGAGAGAAGTCACAATAAGAAACTGTTAGTTCAAATAATTTTTAATGTACACATTTGGTTGATTGATTCAAGTTTATGTGTTGTGACGGAATAATTGTGGTGAAGTGACAGAGAGTTTTAAGGTTCATTTATTACAATAAAAGGAACCATATACTTAATTAAAAAATAATTTATTGTACTTGACTTATGTAACGCTACTGTTGTTGTTGTTCTGCACATGTCCATAGTTAATAGCCGTGGAAAGATTGCATTCCCTTCCCTCGCGTTATTGGACTTATTTACTTATTTACAAATAAGAAAGCACAAGAGAAATTTCTACCACAGGGCCATGGATGCATCTAAAGCATAATGAGTGAAATTTTCCAATAACATTAGCATATAAATTATTTTCGTAAAAGTTGTCATTTTCATTGTATGTCATTCAGTGAATTAATTGCCATTCACTGAACTCAGGGGCACAGTAAAAAAGGCGTTTTTCCATACATAAATTGTGTCTTTTCAAAAATGCCGTAAATATTTTGTTAGAAATATCAGCACGGTTTTAGCTTATTCTGCTTATGAGAAAATAATGATAGTGCATCTAGATTGACCGTCATTTTGGTTTTTCATAAACCACGTGGTGATTGTACCTTGGGACAGCCAAACATTTTGTACCTTAGGACACGTTTCAAGGTACAACACATGCATGGTTCTTAAAAATTAAGTTATGTTTAGGACCATGGAACAGTGTTTTAATCTTATGTAGTTCTTTAAACTAATTTAATGTTAGATAATAATTCATAATTCATTATTCATGATTAATAATTAATTATCCATAGTTTAATTTACTAACATGTTTTTTTTTTTTTGGTGCAGAATTGGATTAAGTATATGGCTGTTTCCTGAATCGTGATGACTTTCCCATAGTACAACAGGATGTGTCCCAAGGTAGGATGTTGTACCTTGGGACAGCTTGGACTTTTTACTTTAAATGGCTGGCAATATTTTATTTTCGAACTGTCAAAATTAAAAAAAATATATATTGCATACAAGTATGTTGGGGTATTTTAATTTGACTTTTAGATTTTAAATTTGATTCAAAAAATTGACGTTAAAAATTAAAATATAGAAAGTGTCCCAAAGTACAACACTCTCCTTAATTTTTTATCAAATATGGAAACTTTTAACATGTTTTCATTGCAAAAGCTAAATTCTTGTTCTTTTAAATTGATTTTTTTTCTCTTTGATGATTTGACTTATTCAATGTACCCAATAAACTTTTTTTTAACCGATTTAAACATCAATGACAGAAGTACTGACACGCGAAATAAAAGACAGTTTACTGCCAAAAATGAAAGTCGTTGATCTTTTTTTTTTTGAGCAATCACGATTGCTTATTGCTTTTATTTGACTGTTTTTTGGCGTTCCTATGATTTTATTTTCCCACTAGCACCCTCCGCAGCATCACCGTCTACTGGCTCCTCACGATGCTGCACCTCTAGCGAAAACCGTCTCCAGGTTTCGTCAATATCCTACACTTACACGCATACATACACGCGCCTGCACACATATACATATATGCACCTACACACATATACATACACCTACACACATACACACACAAACACACCTACACACTCACATACACACACTCATGCCTGCACACAGACATAAACACATATGCCTACACACACATACCCCCCCCCCACACTCACACACATACACACTACTACTCACACACTCATGCCTGCCCACAGACACAAACACACATGCCTACACACATACACCCCCCTACACACAAACACACATACCCCTCACACACAAACTCACACGTCTACATATACACACACACTCGTGCTTGCGAAAAACATGATTTGAATTCAAGATGACAAAAGTCAAATTATTTTTTTTTGAGCAATCCCGATTGCTTATTGCTTTTATTTGACTGTTTTGATGTTCCTTTGATTTTATTTTCCCCCCGCCACCCTCTGTAGCACCACCGTCGACCGACTCCTCACGCTGCTGCTCCTATAGCAAAAACCGTCTCCAAGTTGCATCCATATCCTACACACACGCGCATACATACAATACTACACACACACACACACAAACACATACACACATACATCTGCACACACATACATCTGCACACACATACACAAACACATACACACACGCATACATACAGACACCTACACATACACACATACAAACGCACACCTACCCACACATTTATGCCTGCACACAGACACAAACACATATGCCTACACACATACACATACCCCGCCCCCACGCACACAAACACCCATACCCCACACACAAACACACACGCCTACCTACACACACACACTCGTGATTGCGAAAAACATAATTTGAATTCAAGATGACAAAATTCAATTTTTTTTTTTTTTTTGTTATTATTTTCCTGAAATTGAGGGAGCTAGCTGTTGGCTAATAGAGCCAAAAAACGAAAAATGGCGACTACACAGAGAAAGCGCATACTTTATTGTAGTTAGAAGAAAGACGTTTACCGATTTACTATGCAAATAAATTTTGAAATATAAAAATCCACCAAGTGTGACGTTTCGAGATCTTAATGGTATGCATCCGGTAGAAATTCCCGGTAGAAAAAATCAGCTAATCACACTACAAACAATATACCGACAGCACAGTAATCACATCCAGAGACTGCAGGTTCATCCTTGTTGTGGACTCATCAGACTGAAATAGTGAATAACTGAGCAGGAACTAGGTGTCACGTCATTGAAGCATTTGTCATCAAATGTATTTATTTCACCTGTAAGTATTTTTAGTATAGATTTTTATGATACTTGAAATCATTCACGCACACCCTGTATTTTAAAAAATATTTCTTGACAATAATTTAAAATGCTGTACTCTTAAAAATTTTTAACCTTTTTTTTCTTTTTTTTTTTTGGCTTTTACTGGATGCTTTTACATCCAAAAGTTCATTGTTTGCATCGAAAAAGGCGTTCCTGGAAAACCCAAAACACGTGCCTGTAGTCCTCTGTACATTTGTACGATTGGACGTCATTTTTTCGTTTCGTTTTCTGCACAAGGATATTATTTATTTTTACGTTGATTTTTTTTTTATTTGAAGTTGTGCCATTTTGATTGGGTTTTTCTGTGGTGTCTAAAAATTTTCTTTTAAAAATAAATGAATGCAAAATTTTATTCTTATACATGATTTTTATTAGATTAAGTAAATTCTATAGATTTTAGAAAATGTTAATTGCTCTTACTGTAATATTCTCATACTTCGTTTTCCTTTTCGTTTTTAAGTATTGATATCAAACTTAGCTTACCAGAAAAAAATAATGCAACAATAGAGAGAGAATCCTTCGTAAGAATGTCTGCTAGAACACTAAGGCTGTGATTAATAAATACACAAAATTCTCTTTGTTATTCTAAATGTAAAAATAAATAAAAAAAAATTAAGTAATTTTTTATCTTAAAAACAAACAGTTAACTTCAAACGCGTTTCCTGATGTAAAATTCCATGGTTGAAAAAGGAACCTAATTGCGCATCTTAGGCCGGTATCGTTCTTATTTCTTTCATTAAAAAATTAAAAAAAAAAAAAAACGTTTGCAGTAGTATTTCAACTATATTTTTTGTGCATTTACCAACGCAATTTATTTTGCTGTACAGGTCGTAATTTACTAAACTAAAATCCAATGAAAACATTTTTTTTTTTTTTTTTTTGGTACAGAATGTCTAGACGACATAAAAAAGGGGCTAAATAGAGAGGAAAAATCAAATTACTGTAAATAGTTTCGAGTTAATTATTCATACTATGAACGAAGGCAAATAACATAGAAAATACTAGTTTTGTACAAATGTTTCGTAAAGATAAATTGTTCTTAAGAAAATATAATTCTTACATTTAACTAATTTTTTCGTTCATAAATTGAGTGAAAAACTATATGTCTTCGTTTTATTGCTCTAATGTGTCACGATTGAGACTATTGTTTGTATTGGAGGAAGCATATACGATATTTTAAGTTAGTACTGACATTTTTTAAAGCCATTGAAGTTATTATTATTCTAGTTAATCTCAAAGGGGTAATACTTTTTCTTAAATAGACTTCTTAAAACGTATATTAAAATAAAAAAAGATTGTGATAGGAACTCCAGAAAAGGTTATTAGATACGATGTCTACAGATTTTTAAATAAACACATGATTCAAAATAACAGCTCAGTTCATCACTCAACAATTCTAAAGTGACTTTTTGGAAGCTATTTTCTGAAAGTGCTATTCTTAAATGCTGAAAGTGCTATTTGTACGTTGTAATATCCTGTATAATACTATATATTTAAATATAGAAATGATTGTATTTGGGTAGGTGTGTATGTTCCTCGTACAATTCAGCTGTTTACATCAGATATTTATGAAATTTGGCACAAAAGTCCATTTTTACTTTCTTCTATATCTAATACATAGAAGAAAGTATTGGATTCGTGCAAATTTTCGAATTTCGAATTTTGACGGATTCGAACGTTTTGAGGTGTGCTGAGTCCATTTCGACTATTTATGGAAAATGTCTGTCTGTCTGTGTGTGTGTATGTATGTGTGTGTGTATGTATGTATGTATGTGTGTGTGTATGTGTGTGTGTGTGTCACGTCTGTGTGTGACCAGTTTTTTGTGGCCGCGCTACAGCAAAAACTACCGCATGAAATCGAACGAAACTTGGTACACATATGTGCCCCTATGTGAACTTGCGCCCATTGGTTTTTGGCGCGAATTCCTCCAAGGGGGGTGGAGCAATGGGACGTTTTTTGAGTTACGCGTGATTGCTATTCCTCAGGAAGTAACTGGCGGAATCAAACAAAATTTGGTCCATATGTTGCCATTAACAAGAACAGGTGCTGATTCAATTTTGGTGTCAATAACTCAAACGGGGGTTGATCTATAGAACGTTTTTCGTCGTCAATTGTGCCTGCTGTATCTCAAGAAATAATGAACGGAATGAAAGAAAAATTTATCGGCAAGTACCCCTTAGTGGGTATAAGAGCTGATTTTATTTTGGTGTCAACATTTAAAAAGGGGGTATGGCAATCGCCCGTTCTTTTTTTCCATTGTGAGTGCCCTATCTCAAGAAGTAATGCTACGTTCTGGTTGAAATTTGGAATATATGTGAATCTATATGTAAACAGGCTTTGGTTCAACTTTGGCGCCAATCGCGCCAAGAGGTGCTGATTTATTTTTATTATCATTATTTTTTAGCGAATAAAAATAGTTTTATTAATGCAACAATAAGAAAGATAAATCGTAATAGATTGTCGTCTGCGTATTTCTCGTGATTTTAATTGTATGGAAATGATCAGAAATATTATCTCAATGATTTAAAATGTTTAACTGTTGCCATCTTATATTTGTTAACAAATAAAATATTTGTAATTAATTCAAGCAAGGCTTTTAAAATAACTTTCAATTTTCGCTCTTTGCTTTGCTTTTGCAATAATTCAGACATTGGGATGGTCGTCAAGTTTTTGCATGTGTAATTTCGTTTTTGTTG
Organism: Uloborus diversus; assembly: GCF_026930045.1. Classification (NCBI taxonomy): domain Eukaryota; kingdom Metazoa; phylum Arthropoda; class Arachnida; order Araneae; family Uloboridae; genus Uloborus; species Uloborus diversus. The sequence continues at coordinate 154,179,636 of NC_072736.1, read as the reverse complement.
GGAATATTGCTTCCTCGTCAAGCATGGGGAGGGATCAGAAAAAAAAAGAAAAATATAGAAGAAAGTTTCGTGATGGCCACAACATACTAGTTGTTCATGATATCACAAAAACGAGGTTTTAGAATGGCAAAAGAAATCCATGTATCGAATTTAAAATTTTGATTTACAAAATTGCTCTTTTGTGCAAGTTGGTGAGATATTTTGATTTATTTAAGTCTTATATTAAAATATATATATATATATATATATTGCCTCAATATGAGGACATTGTCAAAATATATTTCAGAGCTCGTGAACTTATGGCTGAGGCACTAATGTTTTGCATTTGTAAAATAAATTCAAGTCTTATCGGTGAACATTTGTCACTTGACACAACTTCCTTAGTACTTGATTCGAAATAGTTCTATTTCGACTTGAAATGAAGGTAAGGAAAAACAGTCTCATTGGCAGCCTGCTGCATGAGATGTTTTTACAATTTCAATGCTATGTAAAGTATTTGAAAAAATAGCTGGTATAATTGTTAACATTCGTGCAAACAAAACTCAAGGAGATATTCGATTTTAAAATTTTAAGAGATGACCAATATTCCCCGAGCTATGAAACGCCGCGATTTGTGACTTAAACCATTTTACTCTCGACATCAATAGCATCTTTTGGGGGAAAATATAGCGGTTAACAAGGGTTTAAAATTATATGAGTGCATATAGTGTGATTTTTCAAATTGTTCAAGGTTTTGTGGTGTGCTTTTGCGTATCGAGGAATAACATTTGCAATTATATTGGAATAGCAATGAAAAATATAAATACATATTTTATTCCGATAATATCCGATAATATTCCGATAATTTATATATCACCGATAAGAGTTGAATTTAATTATATCCGACAACCTGACATTCCTCTGAAAGGGCGATAAGTTCCCATCTCATCTTTTGTATTGTCCCTTAAAATTTTAAACTCGAATATATCTCCTTGAGTTTTGGTGGCACAAATGTCAAGCTTTTTGTGTCAGTAATACTTTTCAATGGATATTATTTCTCTAAATATTAGTTAGAGGACCTAAAGCTCGTATAAAAACTTAAAATTTTGTAATTTTTTGACCCATTTTTATTTTTGCTTCAAACTTTCAATATCTTAACTCTGCCTGATTTTGAACATTTTTGCAGTATACATCTAGGACTAACGTTTGCGAAAATAAAGATCTTGCAGGTTAAAACGGAACACCCTGTATATTCTTTGTTATTTTTATATAGATGGCACAATTAAAAGTCAAAGTTTTAAATTCCCGAACACAGTTTTTAGGTAAGATAAATTAAAAAAAAAAAAACATTCTGCATGCGTTGCTTAATATTTGGCCATACTTCTATGACGAACAATTTACGCTGACCATAAAGAAAACAAGCTGCCCATTTTTGGCAGTTCTGATATAATATATTGAGCGTGTGAAGAAAGAACGCGATGGACGACTCGAAAACTTGGTGCTGAAGTTGTAGGAATTCCGGGAAGTTGTATTTCATATTATGAATGAATCTTTGAGTTCCGGAATTCCTATTCATGATGGTTTATACCCTGCGCTTTGGGAGGAATGAGAGCAACTTGAAAAGTTTTTTTCTTTCTTATCTTCTTTAATAGCACATGCAATCCAATAACTGAAAAGACAGAAGGTTAAGGTATTTCAGGATCTTCTTTTTTTGATTTATTTAATTTTCATTTTACGTAAATCTCACTCATAATCTTAAAATGCGATTTCTAAATTTGCGTTCAAATGAATTGGCAAACGTAAGTTATGTATAGTTTTAGGGATCAAAATCTGAAATCCTATTACTCAGTTACAAATCTATGTCATTTATTATAACTTTACTTTTAAATAAATAATTAAAAGGCAGACGTTTAGATTAGTTTCTAGCCATGTTTTTCTTTACTTTAAATTGCCCACTTATATTATAATATGTTTATTGTACGAGTATCTGCTGGCATAAAACAAATGTAACATATCAAAACTTGTGAATAAATATTCAACACTAAGATATAATAATTATTAAATCTATTTAGTGTGATTATAATCCTCCTTTTTTACTCTTAGTCAAATCAGAAATTGGATGCAATATAAATATTTTAATAACTTTCGTTTTTTATGCAGAAAAAAAAACTAAATACATAGTTATCTGTTTTTGAATTACACAATCTCTTAATGTTTATCTCATTTATTTTATTTTGGAATGCGATGTAGGAAGAGCGCTGTTAAAATATTGGTTGGCGATAAAAAAAAAAATACACACACGTCAATAAAATTGTAATAGCACACTGTATTTTATAAATGAGGCAGTGAGAAGCAAAGGGATGTAAGTGGCAAAATTAAAAATTTGGAGATAACCAGCACAAATAGTAGGTGAACCCCCCCCCCCCTGTCCTGTTGCAAGAGATGGTACTAGTGGTGCTGCTGTACAGCATGATTTAGGGAAAAAAATCAATAAAAGCCTACCTAGAACGTTATCTTTATAGTCGTTGTACTCGACACTTGAAAATGTTCACTTACATCCCTTTGCTTTTCACTGCCTCAAATAAAAAGTTTTATTTAAGTGCCCCTTTTTTTAATTATTAATTTCATGTTTCGGGTTCTCTTCTGCTTAAAAGTATACTTTTATGAAGTAAAGTTACAGAAAAGTTTAAACCCGGGTTTAACCCCTCTTCAAAATGCTGCTCAAAGATCCAAGTTTAAATTAAGTAATTAAAAAAAATGTGTTTGAAAAAAAAATATAGCAGGGTTTTAAAATGAGGAAGTGTGTGTTGGTTTATTTGCCGCCCTTTGCCCCATTACGTCTTGAGAAATAATTGAAAATTGATTCAAATTTCCCTTTTTCTTTCTATAAAGAACGAAAAAAGGTCTCGCTCTTATCTTTCTCTCTCTTTTTTTATCCTTTTAGATCGATATTACTATTCATTTTTCAACCTGGTTTCAACTGAAATAAGAGGAAAATTCTAGCCTCAACATTATAATCATTGAAAAATAATAATAATAATGATAATAATAATAATTATAATAATGAACGAAAAAAATATGAAACAAACAAAAAAGGCACAGAAACTAATAAATGCGGCATTAAATGAATTAAGTTCGTATGTGGCTGCTTTTGGCAAACTTTAGAATTGAAAATCAATGTTTTTATAAAAATCTTGCGTTCTGGAAAGATGCTGTAAAGATAATCTTCAGAAGTAAAAGTATTCCAAAAGCATAATAACAGACATCAAACAAATATGTATTACTTACGTCAATAGGCGGAAACCTAACAAGACCCTGAGAATTTAAAGTTCTATAGTTTGAAAATTTGTTTTAAAATCCTTATGCTATAAAATGTCCGGCTTTTTTACTTCCAAGTGCATACATTAGTTTTCTATAAGTAGAGTTAGTAATTTTAAACTGAATTTTGGAATATGTATTGGACTTAAAATCGTTTGAAGTTTGGCATCAGTATCATATACCATTTTTCCATGAAGTAGTGTAACTGCATTAACGGAAAAATACGTAATATTTTTTCATTAAAAATTACTTATCTCTATTTTTTAGTACAAGAACCAAATATTTTTCCTTACAAACTCTGAAAAATATATCATTGCTTTACCCTTAGAAGCATGACTAAAATAGTTTTCCATTGTTACACCGCATAGTAATTAACAATTTGAAAACGTTTGAATAAACTATCTATGTCATAACATTAAAAAACATGCATTTAAATAAAAGGAGCAGATACGTTTTTTCATGTTTTCCAAAAACGTTTTTTATTTTTTACCTTGTTGTGTGTATTTTCATGGTACAAAAGGGTTTACCTCCTTAAGTTTTATTAGATTTTTTCTTTCAATTAAAAAAAAAAAAAAACTTTCATTCATTACTTTCTATGAGCCTTTGTGTTTCGAAAAACAATATCACACGGATGATTTTTATTTATCTCAATATTTCTTGTTTTCGTTTCCACAATATATACATATCCATTAAATCAAAAAATAACTTATAATTATGGTATTGATGGGTGATAGAAAAACGTAGCGTAAAAAAAAAAAAAAAAGTTGAAACATATTCAGTGTTAAAAAGGAAAATTCATAAAGAATGCAGAATAAAATGAAGGCCTAGAGAAGATTTAAAAAGAAAGCCATTAACTTTGGTTTGCTCCATAATCCGAAGGATGCTTTTCATTCAATTTAATCAATAAATTCTTCTTGCGTGAAATTGAATAAGGATCCTTGGAAAATCATACTTTTTTCTCTTACTTCATGCTAGCAAGGAAATGTATTGATTCATGACACTAAGCACAGGATCTGAGAATCCAATTAAGCAAGTCATTTTAAAGAATATTTTCACAAAATATTCAGTTTTTGTTTCGTTTTGGGATCTGAGGAATATCCATATTGTTCTGTCTTTTAGAACGTCTACAAAAATCATTATCGCCTTGTTTTGGGAGAAAATGCTAATGTATGATCCGTGTTTGCATTTAAGAACTGTTTTTAAGAAGTTATTGAGTTTCATTAGTTCTTTTCATTCTTTTTAGAAAAGTCCCAAAGCAAGATTTCGAATTTTAACTGGTAAAGGATTTTTTTTTCTTTTCAGAGTTAATTAGCAATACGCATTTATGTAACTAGATTTTGTATGGTTTAATAAAATATCAATAGATTTATATTCGTTTCAGCTAATATTTTTTTTTGTTGAAGGCTGTAGAAATTGAAGACTTTAGTCAGGCAATAAAACATGGAAATAGGGGAATTATAATATCTAAAACAGTGATGCCCAATATACAGCTCGCAAAACTGATTATTGTGGCCAGCTGAAATATCTGGTTTAGAAAAATGAATTTACTGAAAAACGTGGCTTTACTTTAATGAACAAATATACGGTCAAGTTACATGGTTGATATGTGCACTATTGACACCAAAGGGGGGGGGGAGGCAATGTTTTTATGAAGTGAATTTATTATTGGAAACTTAGTAATAATGACTCATTCAATTTTTGTCACATTATTACAATTCTGCCTCATTAATTAAATATTTTTTAAACATTTGAATATTAGTGTATTACATTTCACTATATTTTTATTTTACTTGAATTTATATGCTAAAGAAACAAGAATAATTTATTAGTTTCTGCAATGTGCACTGATATTTTTTCATTCACAAGTAAGTGCTACAATGAGGTAGTGGCATTCACGTAACAGTTTTTCGAAAGCCCATTTCTGAAATTGGCAAGTTTTACATTAAACGTTACTATTCTCTTCGTATAATAAGGTTACGAAAATTTTTATGAAGTCATGAAAAAGTCTTGGAAAAGTCATAGATTTTTTTAAATCCAAATTGAGTATGGACCCTGATTATTATTTTTTTAATATTAAAATATATCAAATTAATATTCATATCTTGTTAATATTTTCTACATACGCCGCGCCGGGTTGGTTTAAGTGCACTAGTTTTTAAACTGCTGTCTGCGCATATTATTGACCTCTGATACATAATATTTTGCATATTACAATTGATTGAATTTTGCTTTCAATTCAAAGCACTTTAAATAAACGTGACTAAACTATCCCTCTACTGCCTATTTCTCAGTTTCCATTGTGTTTTACGTAAGTCGAAAGTTTTGTTTTTCAGCTTCTTAAGTTTCCAGGAGTATTTTCAAAACAAAATTACGTTGCAAGAGTCAAGACAAGAAAAATATTCTTGGAAAGGAAGAATTTGCTGGAATTGCTTATGAACAAAACTCATTTGTTGGTTTAGTGCATAACTTCGTAGCAAAATCCGTTTAAATAAATCTCAGCCTCATTATTGATATTATTTTTCATGAGAGTATGCAATAGATAATTGACATTTGCCCCGTTGTTGATGTTGTCGAATATGGCAAATTGCTAAATGATATTACAACGAGCTGATGAACCGATTTAATGTTATTTCCCCATTTTTGGCAATTTTAATGTGATTCAATAGTTAACTCTCTAACTATCACCAACAGTGGCCAGATTAAAACCAGATTTTTAAAAAAATCGCCAAATTTGTCGCCATGTTGGCGACCAAAAGACGGCGATATATCAGCAAGTGTCCGCCAAATTATAACACCACTTGAGTTTACATCGAAATTAACAAAGATTTCCCCCCAAAAAGGTGCAAAGGACCCCTTTAGAAACACCCGAATGCAACCAAAAGGGGAGGTGCACAATTAGACCCCACTAGGAGTCTACGTACAAAATTTCAATTTTCTAGGACATACCGTTCTTGAGTTATGCGACATATATACGTACATCCGCACATACGCACCTACGGACGTCACGAGAAAACTCGTTGTAATGAACTCGGGGATCGTCAAAATGGATATTTCGGGGGTCTATACGTCCTTAGGCACTCATTCACGTGTGATCGTATTGAAAAAAATTATTCAGGGGTGAGCAAAATGGAAATTAAGGCCGATATTTGAATGAAACTTTTTTCGCGAATGCAATACTTCCTTTTTTTTAAAAGACAGTTAAAAAAAAAAGAAAAATTTAAATATTGCCGATGGCGCATGAACTCTTGGCAATGTCAATGGCTCTATCTGAGTGTAAAGTGTATAGAGTAGACCGGGGCACGCTTACGCGGATTTTTTCAATGAATTTTCTAAATTTTATATTTTAACTTAGGAAATTTTATTCATTGCGGTTTTATGAAGCAGTTAAAGGAGTCAAAATTGGTACATTTAGTTGCGCAGTTTGTGTTTTTATCTTTTAAAAAAGTTATTTTTAAGTGAAAGTTGGTTGCGTAAACTTGCCCCGGACACGGGGCGCGTTTACGCTTATTTATTTTGACACTTAACGTGGCTCCTCTTAGTGTTTTGAACATAATGTCTTACCATCGTTAAAACAAAGCAAATTTATTACAGATTAAATAGAGTATGAAGTAAAAGCTGAACGGGCATGAAGACAACACTACATGATTGTAAGCTATAAGATACGGATTTGTAACTCAATTTAAAAATTAAATGGTGATTTTCAGAACTAAATAGCCTGAAAGTACTAAAAAGTTTTAAGACAGTTCGAAGCAAAGGAAACGTCAGAGTATGATTAGAAATAAGACACGGTAAAAAAGCGCGAAAAGTTGTTCAAACGTCAACGCGTAAACTTACCCGTCAAGTTTGGATTTATTTTTTATGTGCAAAAAAAGTTAATAACATTTCAGTTCATACAAATACAATTCTCAAACAATACTTCCTTTTTTGTAAAAATAAGTAAAAGGGATAAAATTCTGCTGATTTGCATACATTTATTATTTCTTTACGAAGTATTATTTATTCACAATAAGCTTCAAAATGTGCTACTCAAAATTTATTCGACTTGGTAGAAAACGGATTAGGGTCTTTTCACGTCAATTCGCCTAATGCCATGTGCCGTCATGTCTCAGATTTCGTCCACTATTTTTCTACGAACAGATAGATATCTATGAGAAAAGCCGAAATTAATTATTTTAGATTTTTTGAATGAAAATTACGTTTTGGAGAATTTTTTCAAAAATTCGATTTTTGATCATTTTTTGGAGTCACCGTTTTGACCTGAATTCAGAAAATCTCTCTAATTTCTTGATTTTTCAATCAATTAAGCTGAATTTGATATCAATTTCAAGCTTGTATTTTTATCTTTCAGTGTGAACGACAGAAAGTATTCTATGAACAGCTGGGTGTTGCCACTCTTTATCTAAAGTCAGTTTTTATGTTGTTTCGATTGGGAGATTAAATAAGTCATATCTCCGGAGTTCCTAGTACGATCTTCATCAAACTTTTTTTTTGTAGTATATTGAAATTATTCTCTTGCTATGTAGAAAAATATAGAAGGGTGTATCTTGTTGTTTTGAAATAAAAAAATAAAGTTTGTTTTGCTGAAAATAAGAGGTTTTTTGTTACTTTAAATCCCTTTTAAGCTTAAAAAATGCCAAAAACTTTTAAAAACAATTAATACAGGACTCTCAAAGGATTTAAATCAATAGTTAATCGCCAAAAAAACGTTTACTTTTGAAAAAAATTGTGCAAAAACCTCCGTTTCAGACTTCGCAAAAATAAATAAATAAATAAATAAAAACACTGTTGATTGAAAGTGTACTGAATATTAAGAGTAATAATTTGAAGAATAATGTAAAAAATATTTCTAATGGCATTATTAAGCTTTTTTTTTTTTTTTTTTTACAATAAAAGATAGGAAAAAAAAAGAATAATTACAATTGAAAATTTTCATAGCCTAAATTAGTTTGGATTACGTAACACCTGACACTGATCTTCCGCTCTTACAATACTCATACAATACGCATCACTCTTCTTTCGCTTTGAAAGTTAATCGATACATAGCTGTTGTCGATTATAAAATGTGAAAAGAAAGGCTTGCGTGTGCGGACCCCTTTTTCTTTTAAAATTTACTATTTCCTTTGTATCAGAAGATGAAAAAGTCTGAATTTCTATCAATAAGTTTCAATGAGGTTTTAAAATATACTTCAATCAGCAAAAATAATCTTCTTCAGAGAAATCTAGAGTTGTGGAGTACTTACTGTAAGTGTGGAAGTTTATTGTCAGGTGAAACGTAATCCAAACAAGATTATGCTAAAAAAAGTTTCCAACAGTATTTTTTTTCATCTTTTAATGTCAAAAAAAAGAGAGAAAAAAAATAATTCCATTAAAAATACTTTTATACTATTCTTTAAATTTATTTATTTATTTTTATTTATTTATTTTTTTTTCTTGCTGAGTCTGAAACGGAGGTTTTTGCACAATGGGGTGATTTCCTTCAGTCAAAAGTACTACTTTTAGTCATTGAAATGAATAGAATGAGCAAAAAAAAAAATAACATGGACCCAGAAAATACTTTTATTTTCCCAATAGTTTTTTTTTAAATTATTTTTTTAAAATGTCCGATTTTTCAAACAAGGCTTGGTCTTGACTACGTCACAAATGATGCACTTAGCGCATCTTTCTACCAGGATTCTACGTTATGATAATCAAGAAGCGAATTAAAATTGCGCTCTGCGCTTGCTATCAAACATATCGCTGCCAATACACGTGAGTAAAGATGAGAATTAAATATTTTGCACTGTGAATGGCAACACTGTAAAGCATTTCATCATTTGTGATGTCATCGGACAGAAGCCGTAAACAATGAAAGCGCTCCGATTTAGGTATTTTTTTTTTAAATATTAAACTTAAACAAATTATTTAAAAAATGGTCAGATCCTTTTTTTTAAGCATGCGCTTTCAGAAAAAAAAATGCTTTTAAAATTTTGGAAAAGTCCCCATTCTTTTCAAAAGAAACAACTTTTTAGAGATTATTGATACAAATCCTTTGAGAGTCCAATATTAATTGTTCTGAAAAGTTTTTGGCCTTTTTTAAGCTTAAAAGGGATTTAAAGTAATAGAAAACTTGTATTTTCTGCAAAACAAACTTTATTTTTTTCTTTCAAAACAACAAAAAACACCCTTCTACTTTTTTTTCTATATAGCAAGAGAATGATTTAAATATGCCACAAAAAATTGATGCAGATCGTAGTAGGTACTCCGGAGACATAACTTATTTAATCTCTCAATTGAAAAAACATAAAAACTGACTTTAGATAAAGAGAGGCAACACCCAACTGTTCATAGAATACTTTCTGTCGTTCACACTGAAAGAGAAAAATGTTAGCTTAAAATTAATACCAAATTCAGCCTAATTGGTTGAACAATTAAGAAATTAGAGAGATTTTCTGAATTCAAGCCGAAACGGTGACTCCGAAAAAAGATCAAAAATCGAATTTTTGAAAAAATTCTCCAAAGTGTAATTTTTATTCAAAAAATCTAAAAAAAAAATAATTTCTGCTTTTCTCATATATATCTATTCGTAAAAAAATAATGGAAAAAAACGGAGACATGGCGGCACGGCCGACTATTTAATTTAGACGCTTTGACGTGGAACGATTCATTATTCTTTCTGCATGCTAGACCGAAGCTCGACTGATGCTCAAAAACTTGTGAGGATATTTGCTAAGGAGCAGAATTAATATGTTATGGCTGTTGGTTCTCCAGTTATAATTCGTTTTGAAAAAAGGACACTGCGTAAACGTGCCCCGGTGTACCCTTTATTACAGTTGCTGCTTATTTTGAAGAGGGCACAAACAATGGAAGGACCGCTAAAAATGTATTTACGGTCCAGGTGCGTGCCAGTACCAGTGCGTGCCAGTATTGAATTCCTGATATGTCCTGGAACCACTAGGCAGGATCTTTATCTTGGGTTTGGGCAGAGTTGAAGTTGATTTTTGTTGAACTCAACATTATCTAATGCATTTGTGATAATTTTCTCATCCATTGAAGTATCAGATATGATAGTATGAAATGTACTGTGATTGATGGAGCTCTACAAACATTAACCCTTAACAGGGGAGGTGCGATCTCACAGACCGCTCAAAAGTTCATCCGAGTTTTTGTCACCTTGAACACCCCCCTTGCTTATCAGTATCTTTAGGCAACTGCATCTGGTTTAAATTTCATTGCATTCCTTATAAGCGGTCTGTGAGACCGCACCTCCCTTTCAGTGTTGCACTTTTCGGCAGAAGTACACATTACGCCCTTAACGTTATAGGTACATTTATCTTACTCGCGTTATGCGGAAGAGATGCAGAATATTCTAGATGAGGTTTAGAGTTGTTTGAAATGTTCACAAACGTTACGCAATGATGTTCTAGTTACAATGAAGGCTGAATTATTCACCGAAATAACGACGCGAGATACTAACAGTTAAAAGACAGTCAAAATTTTCCCGTAACTTAATAAAATCAATTTTCTGGTACTAAAATGTTCTTTTTATACTAAACAACTAAAATAAAACTAATAATAAACAATAAATTAATTTTTATTGCAAGTAGTTATTTACTGAAGCATATGATTTTCTCGAAAAATCTTAAGACTCTAGCAAAATTTCCTCGGAAAAGGTATATTTCGATTCAAAATTTAAAAATATTTTTCCTCGTGTTAATAAAAGTTCAAAGAACATCTGAGGAAAATTACAGGAATGTATCTTAATTGCACGATGTTTCTGAGACCTCACGTCCCCTGTTACGTCCTACTTTTTCACCTCCCCTGTTATGGGCTAAAAATTGTTTGAATATCAGTATTTTAGGCTCTGTTGATAACCAAGCTTGATTCAACGATTTATGCCTTTAGCATGATTTCCAAAAAATCATAACACCAAGCTAAAGCGAACAATGTTTTGTTCATATTTTCCTTAATAAGGACACAATGCTTCTTTCGCAGCCCTATGGTTTCTTAAGCTGCATCAACTGCAGACAGTTGACTTGCTCATTAGTTTATAGTCTATCTCAGATAAGTTAACTTCCAATCGTTTAGTTAGAAACGATTCTATTTATTTTTACAGGGACCAAAAAAAAGTCGTTTTTAATTGCGATAACGATTAGTAGCTTTCTGCCTATCTAATAATGTGTTAATGCTGTACACCAACAATAAATAGATGGTCTAAGGTCTAGTATCAAATAAAAAAAAGCACACAATAACAGGATTCTAATTATTTCATAATTACTTTTGTACTACTTATGTACTGTTTTACTACGTACTTTTTCTCTTCCTAATTAAAATATTTTTTATGGAAAATCCTGAGACAATTTTTAATCCTGAGACAATGCTTAGCAGTCGATAATTTTCTTAATTAGCTTACCTAAAATGACTTGCATAATTTTTCTAACCTCAGCTAAAAGGTTATTTTTCAAACCTAGAGTAGTATAATTTTTTTACCTTTTTTTTTTTTGCTCTGAAACACCAAATAAGGAGATTTGAATTACGTTTTTAAATGTTGTTCACAAGTCAATATGTGTTAAAGGTTTGTGAGCCTGAGCTTATGGGCAAATAAATCCTATCTAATTATTATTAAGGCTGAATTTGAGTTAAACGTGATAAAGGAGCAATGTAACCTTTTTGTATTTATTAGTTCTTATTGACTTTTATTGAGCACTTAATTGTATTTTGTGAATTTTTATTTAAATTACTAAAAACAAAAAAAAAAGCTCTGTAGCGATCTCTCCTATTTTTTTAAACTCCAAATTTTTATGGAAGTCCTTTATTAGATATTAAACTAATAAGTGTGCACCCAATTTAAATTTTAAAAGATCATAGTTTTCTGTAATAAAACTTTCTGTGCAGCTAATATTCAAATTTCAAAAATAACTAAGGTTAATTTGATCATTACACTTGAATCAATTATTTCAAAAAGGGCGTAAGTTCAATGGATTTCCGTAGGACTTACGTCCTTTCTGAAATAATCAATTCACTTATAAATCATGAAACCATGCATCTAAAGGTGTGGTAAATAAAAATCAATTTACTTTACATAGTGGGCTGAGTTGATCTTAGTTCAATGGCTGTATGTTCAAAATGCAACCAAAAGCGCCATTTTATGTTACATATCAAAGCATTATTCTACATTTTTCAACCCAATGTTTCCAAATATTTGAGTATTGAAAATAGTTAAGCTCTGAAACGGCCATAGCATCAATACAAAGAAAAATTACGTCAATGTGTTCTTTTATCTTGAGCTGTTTTGAAACCAATTTGACTCAGTTTGTTTTCTATTTCATTTCTCAAGGATCTTTTCTGTGTTCAAAAGCCATAAGTCTTAATCATACATACCACTACATACATGCTTTTTGTAAAATTTCTCTCCCAAAGGCATTTTCTTTTCATCCATCTGTCTTACTTTTTAGACTCTATCAATCTTGGCAAACTTTCGCGAGCAAAACATCATTTTTCTAAGGCATTTCTGTCAGTCAACGAAACAATAAAAGTGCATTCATGTTATGTCTGTATCAGTCAACAGTTTTTATTAGAACGTAGTAGTGGATCACACGTAATGACTGGATCTTTAAAGGACTAGAAAAACTTGAAGAACTTCAACTAGCCTGAAAAAGAGAAAGAAACCGGATATATATTTATTTATTTATTTTTTTTTTTTTGCTTACACTAGATATGACTCAATGGTATATATGCGCAATGTATTACAAAACTGCGCGCAAGTTCCCTTTTTTTTGTTACTGTTACTAATAGGAATATTTTCGAGGCATTTAACAACTTTAAATTATTTTTCTAAATATGTGTTAATAGCTGATATATGTTTTTAATCACGCTTATGATTGAAAGCAATGTATAAAATGTGAAATGTTGAAAGGTTAAAAAAAACTGTGAAATCAAGTTACAGCGAATTTCAAGGGACAGCAAATTTTCTTCGTTGTGACGAGAATTTCCCTGTAATGAAATTAAAGCACTGAATTATAAATTAAATCGGGACTGAAAATGTGTTTCGTTGAAACGAATGTTTCGTCGTATTAATACTCGTTGTAACGGGATGTCACTGTAATTCTATTTTTGTCTGTATTTTTTTTTTCGCATTTATTAGGTCGCTTTTCAGTTTTCATGAGTTAAGTGTCCTATTTATTTTTATTTATTAGGTTGCAAAATATATTTAAGTGTTGAAAGCAACTTGCTAGCGGAAGTACGAAAAAAATTATCTATCTTGACGTTAAGATTTAGAACTTGGCAGGTAGTTTAATATTGACAGTCGAAATGGTATAAATATAAGCTTCCGAGTGATTAATTGAAAAGCCGTCATCTGTTATGACATGGCATTTTTATTGGATCATTTATCATAGCCTGTTCTATCAGTGGAAGAAAAAATGACCCTGGGGATATGAGAAGAAGGAGAAATTGAGTTGCACAATGTAGCATAAATTCCATTTCATCTAAACTGCTTTTTATTCAGTCAACTATTCTTTAAAGATATATGTGAGAAGTGATCAAACATCATATGCACCGGAAATTTAGAAAGCATAATTTATAGTTTGAAATTATTGATGGATGAAGAAGTTGTTGAGTTCGACAGTATCTGACACATAATGACAATATATGAACATCATTTGTGAAAGGATAACGATTGCTTTCTATTGTTTAAACAATACACACAAAAACAATTGCAGTTGAGTCCATATATGATTATGGACACACCAGTGCAAGAATGTCTTTCAAAGTTTTGAATGCGCAGATAAAATTGATAAGATGTTAAAATTTTTAATGCACGGTTGTCGCATGAAAATACCTTTATAAACTACTGCTGCGAAAGTAATTTTCTGACGTTTCATTTCCTATTACTGTAATAATTCTGAAAAGCGATCCCATATTCATCAAAGAGAGAGTTTCGAAAGTAGCAAAGTGGAACAACATGAAAATAGAAAAAAAATTCAGAGTGCTAAAAGAATGACAAAAACATACCGTGCTTACCTGTCAACTTATATTAAAAGATAAACATAATAATCAAACAGTTTTCTCACATAAATATATATAAAGACACTTTGTGTCATAAATATATTTGTTTTCTCCAGTTTTTTGCTCTGCATTTCGAGTTGAAAATATTTTGGTCTGAAATTTTCATTCTTCGCATATTTCAAAAGCTTGTTCGAAAAGCGAAAACAGTTTTTTAAGATGTAAAATAATGCGAAATATTTCTCCACTTTTAAGCTTATTTTTATTTTTTGAAAGTCCCCTAACAATTTTCTTTTTTTCTCCTAGTGTAAAATTCTAACTATGGTTTCTGTACAACTATTTCGTAAATTTGAGACCATTAGTGATAGTATGAATCTTTACAAAAAAGTTATTTTTGGGAAAAAATATTAAAATTCGAAATAATATTTCCAACTTGTTTTACATTGAACTCTTGTGCAGTAAACACTCTTCTAGCTGCCTAAAAACGTTAATTTCAGAATTGTACGTATTTTTGATTATTAATCACTCTATTGATTGACATGAAAAAATCACGTAAATAAAGCACAAATTAGCAGGACAAAACACCGTACATATTTTTCAAGGCTACAATGGAGCTCATTAATGTTGAGCCTATTTGATCAACGCACATCAAAAGTCGGGAGAGAATACACATATGCATATAGGTGTTCTCTTACGACGTCTTGTTGTGATTTGAGCAGTTTTGCACTGATGAAGGAATCAATTATTTTATCAGAGGAATCTTTTTTTGGCTCCATACATAATAAGAAGAAAGTGAATTTCATTTGTGCGAATGATATCGGAGAACAGCCGATATATTTTTGAAAACTTTAGCGCAATTAATTAAATACTTACGTTCAAATTATTTAAATACTTTTGTTTTACCTCGCTTGTAGAAAGCTGACTTAGTATTGCATACAGTTATTGCATGTAGAAATAAGATATCTTGTCACTTTGGATATAAAGTTAAACTTCGTGATGAATTTAGTTTTGCTTATTTTCCAATAGTACCAGTTTTTAAAAAGTAAAAAGTTCTGTCCGTAGGAGTTCTTACGGTCAGTATTATCAGCTAGTCGACATCTTCACCAGCAGTAATATTTGTATCCGTGTTAAATTCAACTAACCCATCTCGTTCGTTGCGTTACTTGAATCTATCAAAGATTTCAGTCTACGTTTAACAGTAACAATTTTGCCATCAGCCAAAGATTTACAGCTAATAAAGCAATCCTACGACATATTTGAAACATTATTTTTTCAGAGTACGTGTTCATATATACAGAAAATACTGCCAAAGAACACGCTTGTTCACTACAAACAATCATTCCTTATTAAATAGGAGCAAGCAGTGTGCGACTTTGGGAATACATAGAAATTTTAACGCCTCCACTCTCCACCGAATGGTAACTTGACCCTATCAGTTTGGAAGGGGAGTGTAAATCATAGGAGAGGATAGGCGGATGAGCGAGGGGAAAGTGTTTCTTGAGGCCACATAAAAGAAAGAAATAAAGGAGTATGTATTAGTATTTCCAAGTTTCAAAAACTGCAGTATCTCATGAATATAAATTTCTAGGGAGGGGGGGGGGGGGGCAATATACAGACCTTTTTTTTTTGCCAAGGGCAGATCCAGCTTCTCGTTTTGGAAGGACTCGTTATCGGTAGGGGGGCAAAGTGCATTATTCGGGCACAAATAGGGGATCTCAGATGAAAAAAATGCCCCTAAAATGCAGTTTTAGCCAATGTTTTGCGCTTAAGATGGGAGGGGGAGGGTTTTGACCACCAAGACGTGGCCTCTGTATCCCCTCTTGTTTGTACATAATTGTATAATTTTCAAACTTTATATCCTCTATTTTTAAGAGATGATTGTGAAAAAACGATTTGTTGAGCTTTGATCTTGAATAAAACGTTTAGCTCCACAGGGATCAATAAGAACTTTTGAAATTTCGTTTAGAATCGTGTATTTAATCGTGTCATAAATATTTTTTTGTTAATTACATAGTCAAAATGCAAGAGTTGGACACAAATTGGAGTTTTGGGTAAATTTTTCGAAATTTGGGTCTTCAAACTGCAGTTTTAGACTTTATTTTTCTCTTTAGGGGCAGGGTGTATAACCCCACGATCCACCCACTGAATCTCCACTTGTTTATACATAATTGTATAATCTTCAAACTTTGTGTCTCCTATTTTTACAACAACGCATACCATATAAAAAATGTTCAAAAAATCGATTTTTGACCTTTGACCTTTGACCTTGAATAAAATTTTTACCTCCATCGGGATCGATGGGACATTTTGACGTATACCTTATAATAATTCCTTAAATTATATTTATGTTCATTGCGTAGTCCAAGTGCCAAAATCGGGTACCAATAAGGGTTCTGAGGTGAATTTTTCGAAATGTATGTCCCCAAATGCAGTGTTAAGCTACACTTGGTAGCTTTACTTGGGAGGGTATAACCTCCATGACCCAAACTCTGAATCCCCGCTTGTTCGTACGCTATTGCATACTTTTCAAACATTACAACCTCCATTTTTCGATAACAATTACTTTTTATTTATGAAAAATCGATTTTTGACCTTTGACCTTTGACCTTGAATAAAATTTTTACCTCCAACGGGATCGATGGGAACTTTTCACATTTACCTTATAATGATGCCTTAAATTATATTTATGTTCATTCCGTAGTCTAAGTGCCAAAATCGGGTACCAATTAGGGTTCTGATGTGAATTTTTTGAAATGTATGTCCCTAAATGCAGTGTTAAGCTGCACTTGGTAGCTTTACTTGGGAGGGTATAACCTCCATGACCCAAACTCTGAATCCCCACTTGTTTGTACGCTATTGCATACTTTTCAAACATTACAACCTCTATTTTTCGATAACAATTGCTTTTTATTTATGAAAAATCGATATTTTGACCTTTGACATTGAATAAAAATTTTACCTCCACCGGGATGGATGGGGACTTTTGACATCTCATTTATAATGATGTCCTTAAGGTATGTACCAATTTCCAGCTTTATGCGATTTTTTCCGAAATTAGCGTTTTTTTTTCGTCTATTTTGACCGGACTATGAGCACCATTACCTAGCTTAAGTTAACTTTATTGGATGTTTTTGATTCGGCGCTTATTTATTTTTTATGGTACGCACGCATTACCAAATACATGAAGCCACCTAAATTTCAAGAAAAAAATATAACTCGGCAATCCTAGTAACCATACCAGTTCTTTGTTTTTTGGATCAGCACTAGACTGAAAATTGCCTTTTACCTAAAAAGGCTGAAGGAACAATGTGGCGCCTTCTTGATTTTCGATGGAATTCTTGGTTAATTTCTTCCTTATCGAGTCTCTAGCCCCTTCAAATTTTCCAATGACTAAAAAAAACTGAATCAGTAATGATTTCTGTGATGTCATTACTACGCGCCAAAATGCAAAGTGTTGTGTTCTGTTTTGAATAACGATTCCTATCGTTTGCCTAGTGGGCAGTCGGCAGCATTTTGCATTTGAAATTTCGTCCGACTGCAAAAATATGAAGTTGAAGGTAAAACGTTCTCATGTTACATTAAGTACAGTAAGTAGTTTAAGGGAAAGGTTCCTCTTTTTTTTACTGTAAAAAACTCCAGAAGCCGCTGTGCCCCCCCCCCCGCCACTGCTCCCGCCTTTCTAGGCATACGTTTTAATGCTAATACTTAGATGAGACTATTGACTGTGATTAAATAGGCTCGCAAGTAAGGTCATATTATGGAAAGTCAAAAAGTTCCATTATGTTCACTTTTTTATTTATTGATTTAAAAAAAAAACGATGAACTATAAGAGGGTCATATAGGCCCCTTCCTTCTTTCTAGTGTGACACTTTGTTTGCCTAAGGTAACATCTTAAAAAGAAGCAAAACCACCTTATAGATTAATGTATTTAACTTTATTATCTTCGTTGCCAAATCGATGTAACCCGATTGCGATTATACAAGTTTTCAATAACGCCAAGAGAACAAATAACGCCAAGCTGGTTGTAGAAGAATTTAGCGATGCAACAAACGTATCCGTTATGTTTCTGTAAAAGTTTCTCGCACGTTGTATGTAGCTTTTTTTTGTGTTTCAAGTTTCAGGGACTAATACCTGTTTCATTCTACTAAATAAGGATTTCTGCGAACTATTTTATTCGAGTTGTAAAAACTTGATTCACCTCCTTCGTTGATGAATAAGCTTCAAAACTGGACTGTCGAAAAAAACCTCTATTCCTTCAAGGTTTGTCGATTTTTGTATTTACATTCACCATTCTAAAGTGTTTGTTTCTAAACAAGAGCTAATCAATTATTTTTGATGTCTCTTTTCCAAAATTGAGTATTAATACTCATTTTCTAGTTAGACATTATCTGACAAAAGGTATTGATGTAACTTTTGTGAATGTATAAACATAAAATATACATTAAGCAAATACAATATAACACATAGAAATATTCCCAGCAATAATGTCTGTTAATAAAGTAATTTGTTGCCCAATTACCCATGGACTGTCATAACGAGTCACTCATAACAGTATAATATTTACTATCTTGCTGTATTTTTAACATTATTCCTGTTGATTGTGTCGTAGGAAGTTTTAACGAGCCCTGAGGGAAAGACCTATGATAAGAACTTAGAATTATCTAAGGATACCTCTTTGATTTCCATGATTTGCATTACATACAAAACAGTTACATGGAATTTACTTGTAAACGCACGAAATAATTATTAACTGCATGCAATTTGTTTTTATGATTTTAATGTTAATGTTTACGTTCGTTAACAAATAAACATGATATGAATGGATTTTATTCAAATCGCTGTTCTTTCTGATAACGTCGAAAAAATAATAATAAAAGAAACAAACTTGCCAATGTATAAAAACATAAGTACCTTTTGCTCGGTAAATGGATTTTTTTACGTTAAAATAATAAGTAGGGTTATCTGCTTCTGTTGGTTTTAAATGAACTGCATTACCACGAGTTTAGTGTTACTACGTTAATTAAGTAAACATGGCACTATATACATCATTATGAACATGCTTATTAAATTACTTATAAGGGATGTAATTTTTAAGAAGTTTGTCAAAATTGGATCGCATTAACAGCGGTTATAAGGGAAATTATATTAAATAGAAATGAACTTACAAACGGAATGTTAGATTTAGTTGTTTTTTATGAAAGGAAATTATTGCACAGTATATAAAGCAAAGCGATGGGGGGGGGGGGGGTATAATTTTTATTTAAAGCTAGTGCATTACTTTAATTATAAATGTTGTGATTTGTCATGAGTTTGTAGAAATTGTATCACATTAATAGCTGAATTTAGAGAATTATTATTAAAACAAATTAAAAATTCAAAAAACCGTCGGCTAAACTTCATTACATTTTATACAAAAGTATATAAAATGCTATTGTTTTCTGTGTCCACATAATGCTGCGGTCCTTGAAGAGGCGTCTAATAAGCAGTAATAAATTAACTACTGTTATTTGTTAGTAATAAAGTCAATTAATGACAATGTACAGAACTTTTAGATCTTTATTTAGTTCAAAATCAAACATTTAACAAACAAGTTTAAAACTTTCTTGTACCGTAATACTTTAAAACTGTACATTAGAATGAAATTCAACCTAGAAAATGAGAGTATTCAAAGAAATGTTTTGCGTTAAGAATTAAGACCCAAAACTCTGTCACTTCAGCCAAAGTTGCACAATCAATGGCCCTCGGATCAAATGTGTCCCGCGAAGTGGATCAGTGTGGCATGTTGCTATGTTAAATGTCCCCGAACCGAAAAATATATTCCAGGTCTCTTCAAAGCAACCGATCATCGCCATTTGGTATAATGGGTGATTGTTGCAGATTTGAAGCAATAGGCAGAAATAGGTTTCTGAAAACAGATGCAAATTTTGTATTACAAAAATAAGGATGTTGTAATAATAACAACATATCTTAATTTCACATTTTCCCTCCTTTTCTTGTTTTCCCATGTTATCCAAAAAACATTTACATGTACAGGTGTCCCACGTATAACACGGTTAATTCGTTCCGTGTAGTACTGAAACCGTGTTATAAGAGACAAATTATGTATGTGCATGAGAAAATACAGGTTATATATATAATATGTATCCTGTTACATGAAAACCGCGTTCCGTGTTATATCGAAACCGTGTTATACGAGACATAGAAATAACGTAAATCAAGGGATGTGTACCGTGTTATATCGAAACCAAGTTTCATAAAAACAAAAGTAAAATATTATTAGAGTTATCAATTGTAACAGAATGTATTAAACAAAAATGAAATTCCATTTTTATAAATATAACATTCGATTTACATCAAAACCATTAAGTGTTAAATTCAAGTTTCTCACCGTATAATATCGAAACCGTGTTATAATAATCGCAAATTTGGTACCGTGTAATATCAAGACCGTGTTGTAGAAGTACCGTGTTATACGAGGGACACCTGTATTTATATTTTTTATGCTCTGGCACGTACGATATTCATCTTCAGTGAGTGGCGGCCCTCGGAAAAAAATCAAGCATCACTGATTTAGACGATATACATAATATTGATTTTGTAATAGCAATTATGTTGTGAAGTTATAACTATGGTGTTGCATTGAACATCAATATGCGTCCGAAGGATTAAAAAAAAAAAAATACTCACACCTTTGAATTGAAAAAGGGTTTCCTTGAAATCCCGAAACACGCGTATCCTGTAATATGTGTATTTGTGCTAAACAACGTTGGATATTTCCTGTTATCAATAGCTAGTACGTTTTCCCCAAATTTTGAGCTGTGTCACTTTGCTTGCTGGGCTGCAATATGTTTACCATAATAGTTTAAATTGAATTAAAACCAGAGTTCAGCGAAGTATTCAGCAAACAGAATTTCAAGTGTTGTTCTTGTTTTTAAAAATTAATTTAAATGAAAAACTCTGATTAAATTTATTATATACTAGTGGTACCAACACGGCTTTGCTCGTAGTAGAAAATTAAAAAGGTCATTTGGTTCGCCGGTATATTTACAAATAATGGATAATGAATTTCTCGCCGATTTGCTATGGTTATTTGCTTGCCCATGTTATGGTTCCACGTTATAATAATTTGGTATATTAATCGTCCACGTTATGATAATTTCCTCGATAAAATGTTCTTAAAAATAGAATCTATAAAAAAAAAACGAATTTTCAAAATATCGCTTTAAGGTGCACCCCCAGGCAACAAACTAATTTGGCGTTAAATTTCATGAAAATCGTCCGAACGGTTTAGGCGCTGTGCACGTCAAAGAAATCCAGACAGAGAGAGAGATCCAGACATCCAGACAGAGAGACTTTGAGCTTTATTATTAGTAAAGACCATGCTATTGAAATACACAGTCGACTACAAAATAATCAGTCGCGATTTCCGGTTACTTATATGCAGTTAATAATGATGTTGAATGCGTCACACGTTGTTTTTTCAATTCATGATGTAATTAATTTTGCACATATCTGTATCTCAGAGCCAGACTGACGTAAGTCAACAACTGCGATTTTCAATTATTGATGCATTGTACGTAGAAGCTTTTTTTGAAACCAGACATGTAACTTAATTCTAAAAAAAAATCCTTTTCAATTTTTACTTCTTTTACAAAAAAGGAATTATTGTATTCGAGAAAAAACTTTCATTCAAAAATCGACCTCAATTTCCATTTTGCTCATCCCCAAATGAATGTTGAGGCTTTTTTTTTTCGACTCGAACACTTGTGGATAAGTGCCCAAGAACGTATAGACACGCGAAATATCCATTTTGACGATTCCCGAGTTGGTTAAAAGGAGTTTTCTCGTGACGTCTGTATGAATGTATGTGTTGTATGTATGTCGCATAACTCAAGAACGGAATGTCCTAGATAGCTGAAATTTGGTACGTAGACTCCTAGTGGGGTCTAGTTGTGCAACTCCCCTTATGGTTGCATTAGGGTGCTTCTAAAGGGGTCTTTTCTCCCTTTTTGGAAGGAAATCATTGTTAATTTCGATGTAAACACAAGTGGCGTTATAATTTGGCGGACACTTGGCCAGTCTTTTGGATCTCCAAGTTTTGTCTCAGACTTAGTGACAAATTTGGCGGTTTTTTTTTTGAGCAATCACGATTGCTTATTGCTTTCATTTGACTGTTTTTGATGTCCTATCATTTTTCCCACCGCCACCCGCCACAGCATCACCGTCGACCGGGTCCTCACGATGCTGCACCTCTAGCGAAAACCGTCTCCAGGTTTCGTCAATATCCTACACTTACACGCATACATATACGCACCTACACACACATATATATATATACACCTACACATACACAAACACATACACACACAAACACACACACACACACACTCACATACACACAACTACCCACACACTCATGCCTGCACACAGACATAAACACATATGCCTACACACATACACATACCCCCACACACACATACACACAACTACCCACATACTCATGCCTGCACACAGACACAAACACACATGCCTACACACACACACATACCGTCCACACACAAACACACACGCTTACATATACACACACACTCGTGATTGCGAAAAACATAATTTGAATTCAAGATGACAAAATTCAAATTAATTTTTTTTTTATTAATCTGATTTTAATTTGGCCACTGTTGGTGATATTTAGAGAGTAAACAATTGAATCACGTTAAAATTGCCAGTAATGTGGAAATGACATTAACTTGGAGTAAAAGGATGTCATGTGATGCACACATCAGCTCATTTTTACCAGAGTTAAAAGAGCGCACGTCCCAACCTTTGCATGCGCGAGATAGTTTTCCCTCTCTCCTGTAGAATCAAAATCTCATCAAAAACAACCCTGTTGTAAAAATTTCCCCGCCAAGAAAACCTTCAACTTTTCCGCACAAAAAAGAAAACCTGCATCCTAAACCCAAAAACCCTCAGCCACAAAAAGTTAAGATATCTAGTTTGCCCGCCAAGTATCTGCCAAACTATCATCCTCCCTCTTCTCCTTTTTCATCTCAGCTGCTTCCATTAGAACCTCCTCCCACCTTCAACTCCTCAGAAATATGGATAGATCTTTTAAATTGTTTATCTTGTTTGGCGGGAAGCTTTTTGCTCACCAAGCAACCACTTCACTTGGAAAAGGCCGATTTTCATTAAAATTTGGCACAAAATTAGTTTGTAGCACGGGGGTGAGCACCTCGAAGCGATTTTTCGAAAATTCGATTTTGTTCTTTTTCTATTCCAATTTTCAGAACATTTTACCGAGCAAAATTATTACAAGATGCAAGCCAATTGGCGAGAAATTCATCATACATTATTTGCAAATATACTGGCGAACCAAAAGACCTTTTAATTTTTAACTACGGACAAAGCCGTGCGGGTGCCACTAGTATTTAATAAAAGTATTGCCCTTAAAAATATTTAGAGAAATATAAGAATACGGATGTTAAAATTTAAGTTGTCGAAGCAGTTTAAAAACTGTTCCAAATTTATTCGTGCAACCGTAAGTAGAGCACAAGTCTTGGTATAAACTACGCATCTTAACATTAACTATCTAAATACAATCAGCTACAGTAAAAGCACTTATTTTCACTAGCCAATAATTTACCTAAAATGAAAATATCAGTGATTTTTGGAGCTGAAAATTTTAAGAAATTTACATAAATGGAGCCGAAAGTTAAAAAATACACCACAATATAGAATTTCGCAAATCTTAGATTTTCGCGAATAACTAGTAAGACGGGTGCGCAAAAATCGCAAAAGTTAATGCCTCTCAAAAACAACCTTGTGCGTTTATAGAAAATCAATGTTGCGGTGGAATCCCAACGTAACCTTAAAATATATATTTGTAGAGTTTAGTAGTATTTGTAGAGTTTTAAAGTGTATGATTCATTTACGTTCGTCATTTGCTGATATTGGATGGCAATCTTCAAAGCGTTCTGTAAGCGTTCTGTTCCAGATAAAGATTTAAAGATTACCAACGAGAAAGACGCTTCTGTTTCAAGTGCTAAACAAATTTAAAAACTGAGTAAAAATCCCGTATAGATTTACTTAGAGCAGGGGTTCTCAAACTTTTTCGACTCACGGCACCCTTAGAGGAAATATAATTTTTTGGCGGTGCTCGAGTCATCTCTATTATATTTGGTAAATTTGCTAAATAAGACCATCCTAATGTTCAAAACCAAATATCACGCTCATTTATGATTGAAAGAGCACCAGCTTCTGCATACTCGTCAGATGGCTTTTAAATGGGCTATAATCTACGTTTCTATTGGATATCAAATGACAGAGCAAATTGACGGTACTCAAAGACATGTTTCTCTTTGAATTCGTCTACTACATAAATTAAACTTTAAGAACAATAAACAACTATTTTTATGCTAGTGAACTACAATGAACCACGTAGAAACAAAACATGTCGTAAAATAATATAATAGTGTTTTGACATTTCTCTTCTGTAATAACTTTTGCTACATTGTTGCTTTGTATCCAAAACCATGAAAATGCTAATCATTAGTCAGGCTTTATGATGACGATGAAAACACGATATAGCAAATTTTTATATTGCTAGATAAAAAAAAAGAGCTTTATGGGTCTACATAGCCTTATTTGGCACACCCAACTAACATACATATGGATACCTTGGGCACTTCGCGGCACCCCTTGCCTCTTTCTACGGCACCCCAGGGTGTCACGGCATCCAGTTTGAGAACCCCTGACTTGGAGCGTAGTTTTTGCAATGTGTAGTATTGAATACGCTATACAAAACCATCTCCTTTGTTATAATTTAAGCCTCCTGGGTGCGTTCGTATCTGAGAGATACACTAAGAGGCACACTTGTTTTATATATTTACGCCTTTTAGCCCTAAATACTTCTGCCTTTAGCTATTTTTGCCCTCCTACAGACCTACATTTTGTCATCATAAGGAGTTTGCTAGCGTCAGTAGCAATCTGCATATTTGCTGTTTGTATCTGAGAGATACGTACGACTCTATCAATTTAAATTGGTCATTCGGTCTTAAGTCCTTTGATTACCCAATATACATATTCACAATATCGAATAATTTATTTTATATTCATACAAATGTCAATGATTCTTTGGTTTTTTTATGCTCTTTTCATGTTTTTAGGTAGATTGTTTCTGAGTTTTACAATATTTTTTTTTTTCAATAAATTGTACTTATTTACACTTAGTTGATAACAACATAATTTTGAAATTTATCTCCTAAAAATATAAATTTTGCAATAGTGTATCTATAATCCGGTGGACCTTTTATGCTGGTATAGTGGCTACGCTCGTTG
Source organism: Uloborus diversus (assembly GCF_026930045.1). Lineage (NCBI taxonomy): Eukaryota > Metazoa > Arthropoda > Arachnida > Araneae > Uloboridae > Uloborus > Uloborus diversus. The sequence goes on along the minus strand of NC_072736.1, from coordinate 154,154,025 downwards.
AAAGGTTATGTGAATGCAATTTACTCTAAGACAGTTTGATCACTAAATCAACAGATCCAAGTGAACTTAACCTGGGAAGACGCGCGGGGTTCATACCATGACCTCAAGCCTTCTGCAAATTGCAATTGCAAATTCACTAGCCATCAGTTCATTGTTTTCTGATTAGTAGTGGTCCCCCCATCTACGTTTTGGTAGCAGTTTGAACGGATTTTGGGCATTCGTGCTCCGCTAAAACACGTTTAGTCAGTTATTGCGGTCATAAAATGACCCCGCGCGTCCTGCCGTTTGTTTCACAGACAAACTATTTCGAATTGCCAATGCGGTTCTTTTTTCTTTATATACCTTCAATGTTGAAGCTATTTCATGTAAATAGTAATGCCAATACCATACAGGAAAGAAATAGGTCCTTTTTGAACATTTTTTGCTAAAATTGGATCAAATAATTGTTTTATCAATGACGAATATGGAGCTAAAGATTTTTGTAGGAGAGAATTTCATAGATCATGAAAATTTCAGCAAATGTGATACAGAGTTGAAAAAGGATAGAAATACTTTAAGTAAAGTAAATAACTGTGATTTTTAAATTGCCAAAAAGTGATGTAAAGTTTAATAAAGTGCCATGAATGTAGCGATTTAGTTTTTTTTTTTTTTTAGTTTTAATGAAAAATGAAACATTTTTAGCATTAATTCAACAAGTTTTTGCATCAAAAATACCAATAACAGCATTACAATAGTTATAAAGTTTGTAAAACTCACATAAAGCCTTATTATCCGTTGTGCGTTTGAATTTTATTTAAATAACCAATGTAGAAATTCTTTCATTATCAGTGCGATATAAAGCTCACTTATAATTCGCACTTACGTCTAAAATCCAATTTTAATGTCGAAAATTATAAGACGCTATGGTTTTAACAGTAAACAAGTCGGAAAAATAATGTTTTTATTAGCGTAGTAAATTTTTTGCAAGTTTTAGAAAGAATAGACTAGATTATTTTGTATCTACCCAAAAACTTAACGTATTAATATACAGGGTTACCACTTTTGATTTAAACCCACAAAATACTCTGAGGCAGAATTGTTGAAGATGTCTCAGCTTTTTTTTTCTCTAAATTTCTACTATACATAAACAAAGTCTCAGTGACTGAATGCTAAAATTTTAACGATAATATAAATTCCTTCAAATTAAAGTATGTTGAATTGTTAATATTTGACTCTGGACACTTGATGCTTGATCTAGGACGAACTCATTTAGGTTTCGGAGGAAGGAGGGGGGGGGGCGCTCTAACATTGTTAGTTATTGGAATGACCTTAATACTGGTTATCGCAAATACAACCGGCTGTCGTTGTCTCAATTTATATTCAAATAATTATTTTTTTACGCATCAACGGATTAAAAGTCAATTTCTCAGAGCAAGACTATATTTACTAGCCAAGCTACCGTACTATGGCAACAGTTTATCTGTAACGGATATGATCCAGTTCGGTCGTGCTGTGTTGAAATCAAAATTATAATTTTCAGATTTATTCTTCCCGTATTCCCAGAAATAAAACGAAGAAATAATATAAAACTACAATGCCTAGGAATAGAGAAATCAAAGAAAGTGCTGAATTTATTTCTTATGGAATCTGCTGAGTTGTCTTAAATACTGATAAGTTTGAAAAATGTACAATAAAATTTATTTAAACTCATAATTTACTTGATTCGCCTTATCTTTACCGCAGATATGAAAGTGCTGAAGCATTCTTCTGCACTTTCTAGTAAATATACATGATCATTCTTTTATTTAGCCAGGCAATTAGTTACTCTGCACATTTTCAGAGATCTAAAGCTTCAATAGAAGCGCCGTCTCCGATTTTATAGATTTCCTATAATAGCATTAGATCAAGATATCTCATATTTGATCTTACAGCATTTGGGAATACAAATCAAGGAGATAGAATTATTTCCCTAAATAAAGTTCCTTTATTCGGATGAATTAACTTTAACAAAAGACTCTCCATGATATTGTTTAATTAATCGACCAATGAATGCATGAGATCTCGGAAATGCTTTGATCCCTTGAGCTTTAGGCGTTGTAAAGACATTCTTATTTTTCAACTTTAATTTTAATAATGTGACGACATGGGACATATTTGATTTTTTTACTTATTTAAATTATTTCTTGAAAGATGAAGGCCTCAAGAGGGGGGTCCATACAGCTCCTAATAATATTTTGTCGGATAAAATGTACCAAAACATTCCTGACTGCTTGCTTTTAAATTTATATTGTTTAATTTTAATGACTAATCAAAAACAAGGCAATGACAACCTTGTTAGCACAGAATGTCACGGCTAAATTTGAGTCATCACTAAAAGTCATACTGGTCACAGTCACAAAATTTCTGCTCACTGGAGACAAGATTTGACACACTTGTCACACATTTCATATGACTTCACTGTGATATCATTGCAGCTATAAATTTGTAACTGGTCACTTTGTGGCGATGCTTAGACGTCACTGAAACGTCACTTTTGACGTCACCGTGAACTGACATTCGTAAGCTGCTGCAACCTTTTAATGAATTTACAGTGACGCAACATGGTCGCCACGTGACAACTTTTATGTGACAGTTGCGCAGCTTTCACGTAACGGTCCCGTTTTAGTCACGGCTATTTAAGAAAAAACATGATGTAGATGGACTTCTTTAAGTTCTAGATAAAGCGGTAGCAAAGTTCTCACATCCAAGATAGGCCTTCATTGAAACCTTTTTCTAAATAATGCATCACTTACCAGCGCTACTACTACCCTCTCTTGATTCAAAACAAATAATAAATTTTATCTGTCATGTGTAGAGGAAAGTGGACGATTTCTGAACATGAGGGTGATGATGCTTTCTTGTAATCCCTTGTTCACATAATTCACATGGCCGCGCGAACGTTACTGCCATTTTAAGGGAGACTTGAAAATCGCCTGTCGGGGCATCTTATAAATATCTTCTTGTTTCAATAAAATGCTGCAGCAAAAACTTTAACATTTATGTATTTTAATGCTTTTTAGGGGAGGATTGCCCAAAGCGGGTAGGTCGCCCAATGCGCGTAGGCCTTCGTATGCCCCCCCCCCCATGGTGTGTAAGTGGCGATGCGTACGTATGTCGTGTTTACATGAACACCCTCGAGTTTTAATCAGTCCCAGCGAAACAGCACTGAAGCGGCATAGCGCAACCAGGGTTTAAAAAAAATGATACATTTCTAAAAAATAAAATGAAGTTTTGTAACTTGTGATTAGTCGAAGACAAGCTTAATTTTTTTGATTGTCAATAATATTACAATATTCTTACACCATCCCCTACAAAGTACGATAGTCATTTCGTTTGTTCGTTACAATTATTGAAATAAAAAACGTGTCTTTTGTCAAAGCGGGTATAGGATTTGATAATATATTTATTTATAATTTCTTGAATCGTGTGCTGACTTGTATAACTTAAAGGTTATTTTTTAGAATGGGGCAATTAACTAGTCTATTTATTTAATCAGTCTTTTCGCTTTATAAACAAATGTGCTGACTTTAAATTGGATAAGTACAACTGTTTTATACTTTTTTTATAGAATGGCAGGTGGCTAGTCAACTATTTTAATGATTTAAAACTTCACATTTAATTGACAAATGTACCAAACCACAATTAGTTGAGCTTACCCGCTTCGGGCTCCCTGGTAGGGCAAAGCGGGTTTTTCGAATGTTTGTAAAGTTTGATAATAAGTAAATATTGGGTATTAAATAATGCAAAAATCACTTTATTTTGAAGTTCAAGAACCCTGCTAGGAAATGAAACCGAAATTGTTACGATTAAAATCCAAAAACTACAATTTTCGAGCGTTCTTTGAAAACTTACCCGCTTTGGGCCACCTCCTCTAATATTGACATTGTGTGATTGGCTTTGCGTACTCATAGCAAATGTTCTACGATGTAACACGTTTTAAGCAACATGGCAAGCCTGGAAGACGTCTTGCCGGGAAATGCGGAGACGCTGTCAAATGAATCATGTGTCAGAAAGCATGTTTTCATATGCGCTTTTGATTGCTATTTTTTCCAATATTTTTCATTTTGTATGGTTTCCCGGTTAGAATCATTAACACAATCAATCATATGCTAGTTACGAATCACCCGATTTTCATTTAAATGAAGCTCCGTTTTTGAATGATGTTTCGTTTACGTACGTTTCTTGAGGGTGATTAAAGCACCTGAAGGAACTATCTCCCATCTTTCATATTTTGAATGAATTGGCAATTTTCGAACTATTGCGATTTGATTTTTTTAAATCAGTCGCAACAGGAGAGGAGTTATAATTTAGAGCTATCTATGTAATCTGTCAGTGGCACCATAGCTTCAAAATATATAAAACCAATTCTTTTTTTTTTTTTTTTTTTTTTTTTTTTGTTCGAAATGCAACTTGATTGAGAGTGTTCATAGCAAGGTCTTGTCTTTGTAGAACTTAAACTATTTGTGCGAATAAAACCACAAAAAAAATAATAATAATAATAATAATAATAACAAAATCCCAATTTCGGTAGCGCAAACTTACTCACGCATCTGAAATATTTGTACATAAGAAAGAGCGATTTTTCTGTTTCTGATGGAATTTGTTTGGAACTTCCATGTTACATAAAGTGGAATTACGCAGTCTTTCCCCATAATTTTAAGTATAATTCTAAGTCTCTATTTGCACGATTGGTTACAATTTCATTGTTGAAGAAAAGAAATTTCAGTGATTTGAAATTTTTATGTTTCCATTTTGTGTTTGTTATCAGATAAAATACTTGCAATTGGTTTTCGTTTATAAAATCGATGGATAATAAATTTACCCTAGTGAATCAGCTTCTGTGACTTGCAAAACTTATTAACTGTGATTATATATATTTTGTCTTCTGGACGTGAGGTTCATTTTAGTAAGAGTTGAGGCAGTCGGGTCAAAGGTTTTATCATTTTTCAAAAAGAAGGTTACACTCATTTTCGTTCCACCTCAAAGTGAATATAACATTTTTTTAAAGTTCATAACTGACTTTGGTAGCTGTGTCTCTTATCTTCGCTCACCAGTTCCTGAGCCCTAAAGATTCCTCAAGAGGACCTTTCTTGTTGAGTCAACTTTGATGACTGTTTGGTATTTGGGTCAATAATTGGCGATATTTTTGTGAAAATGGGCCAAGCTTCCTTGATTACCTACTATTAAATGCCATTAAATTCCATTAAACTACTATTCTACCATTTTTAATTACAGCATTTTCAAGTAAACATGGCGTTTGATCCTTTTGAAATCAGTATTAAAATTGAAACTCATTCTCCCAAGCATATTAAGCTCAATTTTAAATACTGTCCCACATGACCTATCTTTCATTACTTTCGTCACTTTATTTTGCTTAATCAAACAATACTCATATATTGATAATCTTAGAAAACTATAAATTTAAACAAAAGACTACAATGATTATATTTAATATAATGCTGGAGAGAACTTCATTTCACGATTTCGTTAAATAAATAAAATAAATCAAACAATTTGGAACCACGTTTGAATTAATAACGAAATAAATTTCGGAAGAGTGTTTCGAAATCAAATAAATTTCAGCAAACTAAATATAGTTTCCTTGTGTAGCCAGCAGATGAATTTGGATTGCGTTTCTGCTCTTGCACAAAAGCAATTGGAGTAAGTGCTTAATGCATTTACATATAGAACTCCATAAGATTTGATCAGAGCTTTCTTAATTACAGAGTAGGAAAATATGTTTAAGGCATAAAATATTGCGATGAATGATAATTTAGTACATTGAAATATGGGTTATGTTTAAATTTTGATCTTATAGCTGCACTAATAGGATATATTGCTATAAAAGACAGAGCTACGGATTTGGCGGGAAAAAGGACAGACTCCAGACATTTTAAAACCTTCGACTATGACTCATAAATAAAAAAAAAATCCGACTAAGACTCGGCCTCTTTTTTTGCAGCCTTGAGAGAGTTAACGGCTCATAGAAATAACGATCACAACTCTGAAATTCGCAAATTTTAATCTTTTGACTACTCTGACTTTTGAGTTATGAGAACTTTCGGCTCAGTCTCCTTTACTCCCAAACCAGTCTTACTAGCTTTCCGCAACCCTGGTTTAATTAAAGACAAGGACGGATAAGGATATAATCCTATTCTTTGGAATTTAAACCCTTTGACTCCCGACTCCTTTATCCATAAATGAGTCCGCCTCCGCGGCCCTAGTAAAAACACTATTATAAGCTTTCCAAAGGAATACATAAAAAGAGGCAGAAATGTATTGAAAATATTCAAACTAAAGCATATTTTAATATTAATTAATTTCCGAATTTCGGTTTAAAATTGGGTTTACTTTTAGCGCACTCAAAAGAATTGAGCGCCAAGTTTATTTAATTTTATTTTTTTCTGTATTTCGAAAATTCCTTTTCAAAATTGTTTAAGGATTCGACAGTTGAATTTTTCTAAAGTAAAAGCAACAACAACAACAAAAAAGTCATCCCAATAGGCGTATTTAAATTATGCAATATTAAAAAATACCTTCTAAAAACATTTATATTTTTCTTGTATAAATTTGGTGTTTTTATCTCGTCGTGCGTAAAAAGACTTACTGCGATTAAAAACTAGCTTTTAGAAAATATTTCAAGCAAAGCAAGAAAAAAGAAAGGTGAAAAGACTTTACATCAAAATCAAAATATTTCTATTTTACATAGTGTCGGTTGAACAGCGGGAAAACTGCTCTGCAATATTCCTCAAATGAAGTATATAACAAATCCCTCAAGAACTGCATTTCAAGATAGAGCAAAATTTAAAAAAAAACGAGCAAACTTTGAAACATAGCTGGAGGGGGGAGCATGAATCCACCTTTGCTTTAGCTTGCATTGGCAGACGTTCAAAGTACATATGTTCAACTATGAGCATGAATACATGTCGTGCAATTTCTGATTATACAATTTCGTTTCTCATACCGCCATGTTTTAATTTCTCATTTTTCTCGAAATTTTAGGGTCGGAATTACGCAATTCTTTTCAGACGGGATTGTTTATGTACTCTTAGTGGAAACTGTTATGCCATGCAATATGTGTGTACATAACATAAACGATGCTACAATAAGATATTAATTACATTTTTTTACAGTTTAACAAAATATATGTACCTCAGAAATAGACAAACGTAAGTGACATTATGATAGTTTTGCAGTAAAGCGAAAAAACAGAAAATTTTGATTTTGTTGCCTTGTTGCAAAGCTGTTATTTAAATTACGCTACAAAATATGACTGTTAATACTAAAAAAATATGTATACTTCATGTCTTGTTGGTTAATTTTTGCACAATTTTAAAATTAATTATAAAATTAAAAAATAAATGATTCACTATATCAGAACTGGACTTACGTTAATGTGGTTTAACATCAAAAACAGTTCCGTACCTCAGTGCCAGAATAACGTAAGTCACATAAATCTACTTTGTATGAGAGTATAAAAACCAGGGCTGTGGGTTCGGATTGAAAATAACCAACTCCGACTCCGGGAATTTTAGAGTCTTTGACTCCAACTCATTTCTCCAAAATTATTTAAAATCCGACTGACTCCGTAGCACAAGCAGAGTAGCGGACCCAGAGAGAAAATGACGAACTCCAATTTCGACGTTTGTACTTTCAAACCTTCGAATCCCGGCTCCAAATCCGATTCCTTTGCCCCAAAATTAAATAGGCTCCGAATCTGCGTCCCTAGTAAAAACTGATAGAGGAAGGATTTAATTTCTTAGTTACATAGGCAAAATATGAATACTAACTTAAAAAAAAAAAAAAAAACATGTATGCTATACTCCTTATTAGTCTATTTCCGTACAATTTAACAATTATTTATGTAATTAAAGATTAAATGGCTCATTATATCAGAACTGAGCTTACGTTATTGTATTTTTACACCAAACACTGTTTTAGAAATTTTTAAGCGGTTTTAAAAGTAAACTGCAAATGTTCATAGTAGAAGCTCAATGATACTTTTAATACAAAAAGTAATCGACAGTTAGAATAAGAATATAAGTAGAATGCATTTAATTTTAAAATTTTGTAAAAAAAAACTGAGATCGTCTATGAACTGCAGATGATCTTAAAATTTATTAGTCCAGAGCAGTTGGATCATCTTCAGGAAAGTTTCCTTCGTTTTCTCCATGTGGAAGATTTTCAAAGTAAGGTCTGTACTCTATAGGGATCCACTGCATTAAATTCATAAGGTCTCTGTACTTTTCTTTACTTATCTTTTTTGTGGTTAGTCTTAATTTTGGAATTGTCTTTGGCATAACAACCCTTTCTTCTCGTTTATTTCTTTTTAATTCAACTGCTTTAAAGGATTTATCTGCAGAGCTGGTCTTATAATACAATTTGCTGTCTCCTTTTCGAAGCTTCAACCAAACTGCGTTCGATATCAAAAATGTCTCTTTATTAGTGTTTGTCTTTCTTGAAACAAAAGGAGCCTCTTTGCTCCTCAAATAAAGAAAATCTAAAAAGTCTTCAAGGCCCATCCTTCTTACAAGAAATGGGTTTTTTCTTGAACACGAACGAATAAAATTAGCCCAATCATTTGTAGTGTAAATAGTGTGGTTTTTTATATGTTTTTTAGCTCGCTCTATAACACTATGTTTTCCATCAACTTATTTCTTTTAAAGTAGACATTTTTTCTAACATCCATATGTACATGAACACCATATTGATATTCCTATTTTGGCCACTGCAATTATCAGTCCATACCGTTAAATTTTCAGTAGGATTTTCAGAATTTTGAAGTTCTTCATTTACCCATGTGAATAAGCATGATGCAATTTCATTTCCTCCAGGGCCTGCTGTCACTTCATCCCAAATCATACACCAAGTTTTGTCGGTGGTTGTATCAAGAATAGTACGATTTAATGTCTAGAGTTTTCTTTAGTAAAAACTTTGAGAGTTCTTCAAGTCTGGAGTAGGAAGGCATTTTTGGAGATCAGACATGACGACTCTCCAGCCATTATTAGTACGGCCTTTTTGTTTATCTTCTCTTTTTAACTCATATTTGAGTGAAGCTTCTTCCAAGTGCTTTTCTTTTTTAACTTTAATTTCGTTGCATTTTTCTGCAGCTCTTTTATTTTTTAATTCACAATCTAACTAGTCACAAGTATCACAAGTGTCGTTGTCTGGCAAGTGGAAAGACAAATTGAAGCCTTCATTGAAAACTTTTGAATAGACCCACTTTTTGTCTGGCTTATTTTTTTCTTTCTCGCATTCATTGACGTATAGTGAGTACATGTCGGAAATGTTTAGGTGGTTGCCCAGGTATTTACGTTTGGATCTTTCCCTGCTGTAGTGGCTTTCATACACTGGAAACTTTAAAATACTATGTGCTTTGATTATTTCTAACCTATCATTTGTTATTTTATTTACAGGAATACGCTTACCTCTCTGGTCTGGTATCATCAACGTAGATTCGCTGGCTTTTTTTAATGCGACTCTCATAAAGGTTTCAGAAATAGATAGTGTATTGAGAAAGAATGCTTTGCACACTACTTCTTCCCTGTTGTTAAAATTGAAAACAAATGTATGACTTTTGGTTTTGCTTTCCTTCGTGCCATCTCTTTTACGTTTTCTCGCAACAGGCTTAGTTTTTATGCATGAAAGTACAAATTGTCTTTTAGAATCTCAGCTCCTTTCAGGGTTCCAATAGTCAGAAAACATTTTTACTCTCTGGTCCTCTGTAAATCTCTGAGAGCATTTTTTTGGAAATTTATCATTGCAGGGCGACTTAATTGATTTTTCATTGGTGACAAAACTTTTTGTGTTAACATAAGCTTTTCCGTTTAGCCTATTCTTCTTCCTTACATATTTTTTCCATTTTTTTTTCATTTCTTACTCTTTTCCTCCCTTTTTCTTTATTTTGATTTTCAATTTTTTCATTCTCCTCACTATCCGAGGAACTATAAGGGACCAGAGAAACTGCATTTACTCTGTCATTTAAAGGCATACCTGATATCGAAGTAGAAAAATCAGTACTTGACGATTCACTTTGTAAGCTTGTTCTTGAAGAAAAAGTTGAATCATCATTCAACTGCATTCTATCCGGACAATGATCATCGTTTTTTGCAAATGAATCAGCATACAACAAAAAACTCATCGCAATATCTCTTAATACTTCACTTTTAAAAATAATAGAATAAAACTCTCAATAACTGTTTAAAAAACAGACCCTCGCTTTTTAATATTCCAAGCACAATAACAACTCTCACTCTTGCCAAAACATGTTGACAAAATATAAGTTTAAATCTATGCAGACGATAAATTAAGAACTTATGCAATTGAATAATTATAAGTAATTTTTATTTTTCTAACCAATATTATTTCGTTAATAACAGACGATATTTTTCACAACTTTTATTAAGCAATAATTAAAGCCATTTCGTATTAAGTAGACTTACGTTTTTCTGGCTCAAACAAAGGTGGGACTTACGCTGTTATAACACTGGTTAAACTATAAAGGAACTTTTTTTTTTAATTTCGTTGTCATGGCTCAATGCGGAATAAGATTATACATACAATGCAGCAATAAACTGAAAATCGCCATTTTTGGATTTACGTTAGTCTGGTTCTGAGGTACAGATATAGCTGTTAATTTTCACTGAACATAAAGAAAAGTTTTTTTAAATGTCAGTGGAGTGCTTTTGAATTTTTGGGGTTGTTCTGTATAGTGTAATTGAGGCAGTTAGAAGCAAAGGGATATAAGTACACATTTTCAGGTTTGCCTAAACGCGTTTAAATTTCAGGTTCTAGCTGGGCTTTCATTGAAAAGTTTTTGTAAATCATGCCTGTACAACAGCAACTACCAGGGCTACTACTACCATCTCCTACCCCAAGACAGAGAAGAGGTTCACCTACCATTTCCACTGGTTATCTCCAAGTTTTTGTTTTTGACACTTATATTCCTTTGCTTCGCCCTCATTTCTTTTTTTTTTTTTAAAGAAAGAAAAACGCAGGTTGCTGGTAAAATTTTATTTTCTTTCATTCAAACTACATCTCCATGTTTTATCTTCCGAGTATCCTATTACGTTTATGTACATGTCTTACGTTCCAATAAAAACTTTGTACATACAGTGGTGGCCAAATTATTAGACTAAGACTGTTTTAAAAGCAAATTCTTCATTGATTACATAACTATAGACACATTAACGAACACTGAAATAATTGTCTAATAGTTAGTATGCATGTCCTTGTTCTTGATGAGCATTTTAAGTCTTTCTGGCATAGTTTTCACAAGGTTTACACCATTTTCTAACTTTTTAAAAAAAGAGGTAAAAAATTGTGTGTACTCACTATTATATATACTTATATACACATACTCAGTAATTACCTAAAACTAATTTTAAATATAACAGAACACACTAATAAAAAGAGCTAGTGATCTGTTTAAGCTGATTGAGGTTATGTTCCTGGTCGGTAGATAAACAAAGAACATAAACAAAGCAGACAGTGCTGCCACCTGCAAACATTAAATTATGCTAAAATAACGTAATAAACAGTGTACAGTATGTACCGTACTTTAACAGTAAAATAAATAGTATTTTGTACAAATAGTGTACAAAAAACAAAAAAAAAAAAAAAAACTCTTTAGTCTAATAATTTGGCCCGCACTGTATGCAAACACGCATGCGTTCTTACAGTAGATCTTCAAACATATATAGTTAGCGTCATGATTTTTGGCTCTTGAACCAGTTTGAAACTTAAACGCATTTCAAAAAAAAAGAAGAAGAAGAAAAAGAAAGCAAAAATGATTTTTACAAAAATTGACATGAAATGTATACTTATGTTTTTATCAAAAGCTCAATACATTATTTGAGACATACAAGAGAGATATTCATGCAAGATAAAGACAACACATGCATTTCCTAATTGCATTTCGAGTTTTCTTAAAGTCACTTAATAATATAATGACCGGGACACGTTTACGCGGATTTTTTTCAATGAATTTTCTTTTTTTTATGTTTTAAATTAAGAAAGTTTAGACATTGCGGTTTTATAAAGCACTTAATGGAGTGAAAATTGTTAAATTCAGTAGTTGCTCAGTTTGTGTTTTTAATCGCTAAAAGAAATATTTTTGAGTCCAAGTCTGATGCGTAAAACTTGCCCCTGACACGGGGCACGTTTACGCATATTTATTTGGACACCTAACGTAGTTGTTAGTGTTTTGAACATAATGCCTTACCATCTTTAAAATAAAGAAAAATTATTACAGACTGAATAGTGTATAAAGTTGAAGCTGAACGGCAACATTTCATGATTGTAATCTATAAGATACGAATTTTTAACTCAATTTTTAAAAAAATGGTAATTTTCAAAATTTAATAGTTGGAAAAGAATAAAAAGGTTTCAGACAGTTCGGAGCGAAAAAAGCGGCAGTGCACGTTTAGAAGTAAAGGCTTGGTTTCCAAGGAGCGAACACGCCTGGCGTCGCTCCTCGCCGAGGCGAAAACTTGATTCTTCTGCTCATGCGCGCCCGAGCTAAATCGACATCGTGAATGGCCACGCCGGAATCCACTTGACTTTGATTTTAGCGTTACGGCGAGGAGCGACGTCGAAGATCGGCGATTCGCTCCTAAGAAACCAAGGCTTAAGATACAGTAAGAACGTGCGTAAATGTACTCCGACGTCAACGCGTAAACTTGCCCCGCCGCCAAATTTGGATTTATTTTTGACGTGTAAAAAAATTAATAACATTTCAGTTCATACAAATGCAATTCTCAAAAAAGGATAAAATTCTGCTAATTGTTATATATTTGTTCTTTATTAACTATGTATTATTTACTCATAATAAGCTTCAAAACGTTCAACTCAAAACTTACTCGTCTCGGTAGAAAACAGATAATTCTTTCTGAACCCTAGACCGAAGCTCGAATGATACTCAAAAGTCTTAACCATAGTTTTTGATGTATTTGTAAAAAACAGGCACAATGTGTAGTTAGAAAAGTAGGGGAACATGAAGCAAAGTGAACTAGCGGGGCAAAGTTAAATGGTGAAATATTTACTATGCTTTTATTATCCTATCCACCCTATCTGGTATTTATCCACCTATCTGGTATTATTTTAACTATATAGTGCCGTATGTAATCTATTCCAGTCACGAAAAAAATACCGCCGAAGATTAAAGCATTTGGTTATAAAGTCAATTAAAAAAAAAAATGATACTCCGAATAACTTTGTTGTAAGTCAAAAATTATTTTTGTTACTATAAAATGATAAAGTTCACATTTTTTACATTTTAAATATTAAATGAGACCGCGTAATATTTAACGCAGTATTAATTTAGTTAATATTAAGCTTATTTGAATTTTAAATAAATTGTACAATTAGTCAAGTACATACGGGGCAAAGTGGTTGGGGCATTGTGAATTATTTTGTTTCCCTTGCTCTACTCAATCATTTATTACAAATCACTTGCGTTTTTATTTATTAATTAATTTTCATTCCTTCATTAAGTAATTCACTTATTTATTCATTCATTCACTTATTTTCTTATTCATTCATTGTTTTACTCGCTCATTTTTTTCCTTCATATATTAGTTAATTTATTGATTTAATTATTCGTTTATTGTTTCATTATCTTTCCCTTTATACATTCAACTTTTTATTTACTGATTCTTTTGATCAAAAATGTAATTTACAATCGAATAGAAAATATTTAATTAGAAACATATTTTACTTTTCACTTTGCCCCATAAAAAAAAAGTGAAAATTTTCTTTTTTTTGAAGAATCTAATTTTTTTACTGCCAAAAATAAAAAGTACTGGTTCCACGCAAATTTTATCACAAAATACAATGTTCTTTCTTAATGTACTGTAATTTTCAAAACAAATTTCCGATTTGTTCATTTTGAAAAAAAAATAGTTATTTTAACCATTTTACTTTGCCCCACAGTCCCCTACTATTCTGTGTCAGGTTTTCAAGATAGGGGTGCAACATTTAAAGCCTAATAATGAGGAACCTCTAATTTCCATCTACGGAGACAAAGGAATTGTATTTTGCTTCAATAGTAGTTTCAACGAAAGAAATATGGTCCATATATTGTACGAAATAATTAACCATAAATGTTTAATTTTCATGGAGCAGATTTCAAACTATAATGATCAAAAGTGATTAAGACTTTAACGGAAAATTGAAAGATGTGCATTCTATATAGCGGATGCACTAGAACAGCGTTATTACTTTAATGATTTAAAATAACATAAACATAACTTCAATTATGCTAAGTAAAATCACGCGAAGAAGATAATACGTGTTATAGCAAATGGCATAACTAAAAATCATTTTCTGAAATAATTGCGTTTCCAAATGCAGCTTTTAAAAATATATTATGAGACAAAAAAGAACCATTCGAAATCATGGTATTTTCACATGCTATGTGCAAATGTACTCCGACAGTATATATAGGATTTCAAGCAAGGAATGAGATGTCTTGTCATCTGCTAACTCCCGCACAGTTTTTGAGAACAATTTTCAAATAAAAGATAGACAATATTTTTAATCACAATATATAAGGATAATAAGATAGTACTTGCGCAGTAAGAAAACTCAAAAATTGTAGGAAAACATTAATCCTCTATGTTCACACGATATTTTTTATGTTCTATGTACATTACCAATACTAATTAAAAGCACTTCCAAAATTCGGTTCACCACCAATGATTAGTAGAAAATTAATAATTTCACAACTGACCAGCAGTATTATTCAATTATAAAGCTCAGATGCAGGGTTCAATGTCTTTTTTATAACTTAAAGTTCAATGCACTTTTAATGACAAGAGAAGTGCACAATTCCTTTATCACGAAGAGTTTATAACATGACGAGACATATCAAAAGTAGGGAATTTCAACACAGATTGATGAGAAACACAATTCAGATTTCATGAATACCTTTCGTCCCACTAAATGGGAAACGTTGAGCGCAGATTTTCGAGCAGAAAATCTGTAATGAACTTTTGTGGTTCATTATAGGAATATGTAGAGGAAAATCAGTGAAAATATATTAAGAAGAAAACAAGTAGAAGGAGACGTAGTTGAGAGGTTTTGTCGGCCGTGCTGCATGGCTGCCGGTTTTTCTCCTGGAATTAGAAAAGAAAAAGGTTAATATAAGAATTGGCATTTATCTTGAACTAATTTTTATTTATCATCATTGTAGGTATCAAACCATTGTATCAACAGGAATAAATTGTTCGAGGCGATGTACGAATTCGGAATCCCTCCTAAGCTTATCAATCTTGTCAAAATGACTTTGCGAAGCGTAAAATGCAGAATTAAGACCATGTCCGAAGTATCGGAGGTCTTCTATACAGAGAGAGGCCTCAGACAAGGAGACTTGTTCAATTTAGCCCTTGAAAAGGTTATACGAGACTCAGGTATCAACACTAGAGGCACAATCCTGCAGAGAACTATACAGATATTGGCATACGCGGACGATATCGACATCGTTGGGCGAAGAAAACAGGATGTGATCGAGGCATTTGTTGCCCTTGAGAGCGCTGCCAAGGAATTGGGCTTGACTGTAAACGAGGAAAAAACTAAGTTTTTGGTTGCGAGCACTAGAATACAAGATGTGCAGCCGCTTAATATTAGAAACTATACTTTTGAAGGAGTCACCCAGTTTAAATACTTGGGTGCACTTATTACCAGTAAGAATGAGTTTCGAGTTGAAATCGGAAATCGAATTTTGATGGCAAATTGATGCTACTTTGGCTTAAAGAGCCAATTAAAATCTAAGCTCCTTTCCATTAATACAAAAATAAACCTATACAAAATCCTCATAAGACCGATCATTTTATACGGTAGTGAGACATGGGCAATTAATAAAACAGAGGAAAATAGACTTCTCATTTTTGAAAGAAAGATCCTTCGGGCAATTTTTGGAGCAGTAAAAGAAAATGACACTTGGAGAAGTTTATTTAACTTTGAAGTATACAGTAAATACAGACAACCCAACATCTTAAGAGTAATTAAAGCCAATAGAATCAGATGGCTGGGGCATGTATTTAGGCGTGCAGATCTGGACCCGGTTAAAAAGCTAACTTTTTCAAGGATTGAGGGTACAAGGAGAAGGGGAAGACCAGCAACAAGGTGGCTGGATAGTGTTGAGAAGGACCTTAAAATTTTGGGAGTGAACAGGTGGAGAAACCTGGCAACATGTCGTACCGCCTGGAGGAAGCAGACGGAGAAAGCCTTGGCCTGCACCAGGCTGTTGTGCTGATGAAGAAGAAGAAGGTATTAAACCTCTTAAAGAAATATCTAGTACTGGGATTTTTAAACTGCGTGCCGCGGCACCCTGGGGTGCCATAGGAAGAGACGAGGGGTGCCGCGAAGTGTCCATGTCATCATTATATATTTAAGGTGGTGTGCAGAATAAGGTCATATACACCAATACGGTCATCCCCTCATTGCTGTAGCATAATAAAAATTTGCTAGATCGTGACTTCATCGTCATCAGAAACTAACTGACGATAAAGTGTTACCAACAAGCAGTTTCTAATTACCAGGCAATACAAACAAACAGAAATCAGGTAAAAACAAAGCTATCACAGAAGAGTGATGTCAAAACTAGCTGACCTTATTTTACTGTAAGTTTCATTTCTACGTGGATAGGACACTAGTATGAAAAAGTTTATTTATTGTTCTTGAAACGTAATTTATGTTCCTAACAAGGCTAAACCGTCTTTCTTTGTTAGAACTGCTGAAAAACAAAGTAAAAACTTGAATTTTCACTTGTTTAATTTCTTTCGCAGTTTTAATGAATCATCTGGTGACCATGCAAAAGCTGGAGCCAATTACATCATAAATGAGCGAGGTACTAGGTTATGAACTTCAGTGTGATCTTGTTTGATGGACCTACCTTATGTAATTGAGATGGACTGTGGTGCCGTGAGAAAGTTATAATTTTTCAAAGGGTGGGGTCACGAGTAGAAAAAGTTTGAGAAACCCTGATCTAGTAGATAGACAAATGTTACAAAAATAATTTTAAAACTAGTACATTTTTAACACATATATACAGGGTTCAGTAGCATAATTTTCTTATTTGCAATCGCCGCTGTGAAGCGAAAAATGGCTGCATGAGGGCGCGGTTGATCCTTGCAAACGAATGGTTTGGGAAGTGTATTCTAACCTCCAATTATTACTGAGAAGCGTGCGTTGGACGAATTAGCTTACTTTTCAAATGTTCACTGGATAGTAGCGACACAGCGATCCCCTTAGATTGCCCTCCCCCCGATTTTCTCTCTCTGATACACAATCAATTGTGACGAAGGTATTCACATTCCGGAGGACTAAGAAAAAAATTAGGCGAGATATCGCGGATACACACTTCGCTACTGTTCGTTCTCGAAAGCAAAGACTACCACTCAGGATAGATTCCATTTTAAAAAGGGGCGATAGGTTGAGAATGTGCACTTTCTGTTCGCACTTGTTATCTCTAACTTTTTCGACGCGACTTCATAAGAACTGCTGAACGCGTAATATGTCACCTTTTACTTCCGGGTTTCCCTCCCTATTTTGATAAAATCAGAACAGACCTGACGCATGCGTAAATTGTCGCTAGGTCTCGGCTAAGGAAAACAGACAGTATGATAGAAAGAGTGGACCGAAACTTTTTGGAAATCTGGTAACTCAGTGTATAGCCAAGAAGGAATGACAGTTGCTCACCATTTTGAAAACAGTGTCCAAGTAATTTTCCATGTATGTAATATAGGGGGACGAAATATGTAGAAATACACCTATATTTTCTTTTGTTTTAGAGACACTTCAATTAAGCAGATCACTACACAATATAGTTTCGTTTAAAGCATTGAATATACCATGACTCTGAGTAAAATCTTAAATATTTTTTTTCAGGCATTTTGCTTATCTGCTCTTAATCTCGTAGTTAAGCACTCGCTTAACAGCGCTGTGAAATAACACTTCATTATGTTAACCTTTCTAGTAAATATATACTATCAGTGCTATAGAAATGCAAAAGGATTGTGACATCTGTATAACATTTAATTTTACTTTCCAACTCTGAGTGAAAATACTTGGTACACTAAGCATGATGGTACATAAGTACACATCAGTAAGTTTATTCTGCAAAATCAGAATAGGTATCTTGACAAATAATATTGTAAAGTAAACAACTGTGTGATGATTTATCCTTTTTTAACTAAACAAGTATACTATCGACAGATATCTTAAATAATTATTTGTCCATCATTTGGGTTTAAGAACTACTTTATAACTATCGTTTCATGAATGAAAATAGTTTTGATTCGTTACATTGTTTTGAATATTTTATAATTGTTTTTTCATTATACTCGACAATTTAAAAAGTAATTAATATAAAAATTTTAAATACCCACGACTATATGAAGCTATTAGGATCAAGGTTTTAATATATGAATACTTCAACTTTAATTAGTGGGACTACCAAGCAACAAGTAGGATAAAAGCACCGGAATAACTTTTCAAATTTCAAATGTTTATTTCCATTAAGAGATAAACTTCAGTAAACAATACAGCAACAAAAGCGTTTTAAAACTAAACTCTAAACCTTCCTTATAATAATCCACTTAATTTTTTCAGAAATAATTTTTTGATTAAAAAATAAAGCTATTTTAATTACGTGCATATTAGGGTGGATCGAAAAACCTTTTTTGTCGATAGCTTAATTCGCACAGTAGGCCTTAAAATACCATTTTTAAAGTAAAAGATATTATTTCAAAAATTCTTCAGCTGACATAAAACTATAAAAACATGCTATGAAACATCCGTTTTAATGTTTTACATTCATTTATCTTATGCTGCAATGACTTAGGACTAACCACGCGCTGGACCGTCATTTAACATTTTTTCGGGGGGGGGGGTCGAAAGGTGCAAGTTCAATGGAGTTTTCAATTGAAAACAGCAAAAATCACGCCCACCCAAATGTAAATACATTTATTTCTCAAAGTCGTGGTGAGGGGGGGGGGGGGTAATTAACCAGCCCCTGACCCCTTAAATGACGGGCCTAAACACTTGCCGGTAGAAGCAAGTCGAGTCCCACTCACCACCCTACCCAATCAACCAATCCATTTGGATGTGATTCATTATGCTGAAGTTCTTTAAACTCTGAATTCGTATCAAATGTTCTTCATCTGATTGTTATTTACTGTGAAAAAGTTCTCAGTTTTCACGCTTGCGACATTTTCCCTCCGCCTCTGTCACAAGTTTTGCTCATCACTCTACCAATTGAGTGTGCTATCAAATATTCAAATTACGGCAGGCCTTTGGCTTTCAATGAATATTAAACATCCGTTTTAAGGCTTTATTTATTTTTCCATTTTGTTAAAATGACTCAGGACTCACACGTGGAGGTAGCAGCAAGTCGAGTTCTCTCCCCCCTCACACACACTCTACCCAATTTGTGTGTGACTTTTCTGTTGAAGTTCTTTAAACTCTGACTTAGTAAAAAAAATTTCAGCTTGATCTTAAAGCTGTCGACTTCTTAAAACCATCTGTGTTTTCATTCCCGCAAATTTTCCACCAGTGTTTGTCACAACTTTTACACATTTGTCTACTGACTAAATATGGTACGGTTCACCTTATCGTTAACATTTCCATACCCAGAGCACAGAAAAAGTTCAACAAGTCGTTCAAAATTAGCTGACGAGAATCCCAGGCCCCTCAGTTATTCCCCACGGTTAACTGCAAACTGGGTGTTACGACATTACTATGTACGACATTACTTATAAATACCGAATTTCCGGTATTTTCGGACGTATTTCCGGTATTTTCATGTCTGAAAATACCGGAATTATGTTCTTTTTTCGTTATGCTTTTATCTCCCTACCTCAGCAATTTATTTTAAATAAATTGCTAATGTTGTTTGAAGTTACATAACCAACTTCAGAATAAACCACTCACCGTTCAATATGTGAACTGTTGTATTGGCAGGATCAGCAAACGATGGCTGGCAGGAATAATTTCCTGAATCAGCAGGTCTTGCTGAATGGATATGCAGCCTGCTTATCGTCGTATTATTTCCCCTTTCCGTTGTAACCGTAATACCTCTGTGGGAGTCATAGTTTATGGATTCACCATCGTGATACCAGAAGACATACGGAGGAGGAGTAACATACTGCGTTGCAACGCATGTTAAATTTAAATGGCTGCCATCTTGTACGTAAAGAACTGGTCCCTCAGTTATTGATGCTTCTGCAACTACAAAAACAAATTAATAAGCTTGATGAAACCAATTCACTTATGCATAAAATTTAAAAAGGCTGTGAACTTTTAAAATATAAAAAAATCGTATTGACGCAGATGCTTTTACTCATCATGAATTATACAGATAAGTCAATTAAACTTTATATGTCAGAGAGTGATTCGACTTCATGTGCAATTTACTTAATGTATTACTAATGACATGTATATCTCTTTGTTTCTCGCTGCACCAATTTTGCCTTAAATTCATATGAGAACACCACATAGAAGATGAAGTCGCTTAGTTAGTAGTAATTTCCATCATAATCGGCACCCAGAAGCAAGAGTAGTCAGTAAACAAAACTGAGATTAATAAACTCCAAAGAGTAAACGATAGAAAAAAAAGCACATTAATCTTGAAACAGATGCTTTTACTCATCATGAGACTCATCTTGCTTTTACTCATGATGCTTTTACTCATTTAGTTATCTGAGGACAGATAACTAAATAAAATGTTTGCATTTTTTGGGAGTGCTTCTGTTTTTTCGGAAGTTTACATAATGTATTTCTTTTGACAGGACACCGTTATTTCTACAAGTGCTATTTTTCTCATACTAATATGTTCTTGCGTACCTTCTGATGTACACTATAAAGAAATTTAGTTACTTATTAATACCGTCAGCACAGTAACACTACAAATGGCATAATGCACAGTGCACGTAGCACTCAAAATATGCACTCAATATATATACTTTTGCATTAATTATCTAGCAATATTATTTGAGTCATAAATTCCCTGAAGAAATACTAGAGTAAGAATTACATTATATACTGTCAACGTTCAGACTCTTGTATCAACTTGTACATAGGTTCTGGTTAAGTTGATTATTCAGTACTTAACAATAAGGTAAATCTAAGTTTAATGCATTAAAATAGGCTTTTTTGAGTCACTTCTAATTAATATTACCCTTCATAGGGATATAAAGGGTTTTGAAAACAAGCTTGGATATTTTGACTTAATTATTATTTTTGAAAACTTTTTATAAATCTCGTGCTGCCTGTTAAAATAAACTTTTTATAAATCTCGTGCGTAACAAGCATGGATTTATTTATTTTAAATGACGTAATTTATTTCAGGTATAATTATAAAATTTTACATACCAAAACCCTAAAAAAGAGACTGTCTGTAAAATTATTACTTCTTTTAATGAAAAAAAAAATCCGCACTACTTATACAGAAAGCCTAACATTTAAGATATACAAGACATGATTCATTGTTTTGGTTTCCATAAAATTGAAACATATTTACTTTCTTGATAAGTGTCATAAATGTATTTGTTTATACTTCAAATGGATATAAGCATCGATATTATTATAGTGTGCTAGAAACAAGATGTTTTTTTTGTGTGTCTACATAAATATAATCCTGAAGTTTCTATCTTTGCTTTAGAATCAACCAAAGAAACGGGTGGAGAAAAGCTCGTTCAGAAATAAACGAGCCTAGTGTCTTCCAAGAAAAAAAATATCCCTGCTCAAAATGCTTTCTTTATAATCAAGAGAGTTTGAGACTCATTCTATTTGATTATATCATCGTGAGGCTTAAAAAATTATTTTCAAAACTAAATAAATGCGGTGTTCAAAAAAAAAGTCTGTTAAAATAAATGCGATATTATATTTATTAGCTTTATCTTTAAAGGCGGATCGTGGATTACATGTATTAATGTGAGAAATTTTCAATGTTCCAAACAATTGCAGTTCGTCATTTTTATCCCACATATTGGCATACCCTGCTTTCTAGAATGTTTTGTGGCAAATTTGCTACTCCATTAAGTTAGCTCGACAGTAACCGGTAAACTATTCATAAATGTAGAATGACAGCAGTGTTAGTCATTTCAAGTTCCATTAAAACAAATAATAGCTAATTTTCGATAAAAGGTGATTCATAATACGAAAATGACCTATTTTAAGTACAAACTCTGTTCTAAAAGTTAAAAGATACACAATCTTGATTGTTAGCAGATAATGTTACTAAACCTTCATTTACTCGAAAGTATGTAAGAAAGATTTCTTCATTACAGCAGTTTGAAAGTTTACTGAATGAGATCATAAAATCATAAAATTTTCATCAACATCAATTTTCCCAACATTAATTAAGGAGTTATAGTATCGTATTACCCCGCATTATCCGGCATGCCGCAAAATTCGGCGTTCACAAGATTTTCAATAACACTTGCTTGGTTTTTTCCGGCATGCCGGAAAGTTCGAGGTTAGGAAAAAAAAGTACTATATGTTCAGCTTAAAAATGAATATAAGTTTTATACATACAAATTTTATTAATATTGATAATTAGTTAGTAAATAATTTTAAAGAATTAAACAAACAATGTCATTTGCTATTTTAACAAGAAAAATATTGTTTAATAACGAATAATTTTATAAAAATTGAATTAAAACTAAGTAAGCAAACATTTAAAAGGTAAGTTACCACCCCTAAACCAGTGCTTAAGAATTTGCCATAGCTATTCAATAAATAAAAATTAAGCTTATCTCGCTTAAAGGAGCCTAAAATAATTTATTTAAAAAAAATATGAACAAAACGCAGTTTTTGCTTCTGAATTGATTACTTTATTGGCATATTATTAAATCCATTAACAATGATCCACCATAAACAACAAACACATATTATATGCAATGCTTATCTTTTTTTGAAAGAAGGTTACTTTTGGAATTTATTTTTTTCCTTACGGTGGTTTGCTTTCTGATTGCAACTGAATGGGCAAATTTACTTTTGTTTTGTTGCACAATAAACCTCGATTTTTTCGGCATGCCGGAAAATTCGAATTTCCCGGCATGTTGGTCAACTTAGCTTTTTTACAACAGGCCGAATAATGCAGGGTAATACGATATTTAACTGCAGATTATTTGTAAATATTCGTGAGAAACGCTTCATAGCGTACAACAAACTAACTTAAAAAAATTACCTATAACATTTTGCCTCATAGTTGTTTTGTGCTTTTAAAATGAAACCCGTTAGTATAAATACCTCCCTTACTCATGACGTTAATGAAATTAATTAACAGCACAAATTAATTAACATGAAATTAATAAATACCTTTGTGCATCAAAGTAACAATAGTAAACAACGTCATATCAAGCACAAATAAGCAAACTGATTGAAGAAACATGTTTCGGTGTTTCGAGGAATCTATTTTTCACTGAACCGAAGTGTGAGCTTATGGATGCAAAGTCATCAAGATACTTTTCATCCAAAAAGCTTACACTTAGTTGCATTGAAAAAAAAAAAAAAGGATCCTTGAAACCCAAAAACACGAATCAATCAGTTCGCTATTCAATTTGTTCTTAATTACGTTCTTTAGGTTTGTCACTCCACCATGTTCAAAACATTTATTCATTCAAAATACCAACGAAGAGTAATATTGGTGATTCAAATAAGCCAATTAAATTAAGTCGTCAATGAGTTTGCTTATTTTAACTTGAAAACGTTGCATTTTTTTATTACTCCGTCATGTTCAAAATATTCACTTATTTATTCTTAATTACGTTGTTTACGTTTGTCATTCCATCATGTTGGAAACATTCGTTTATTCAAAATACCAACAAAGAGTGATGTTGGCGATTCAATCAAGCCAATTAAATTAAGTCTTCAATAAGTTATTAGAGCTTTATTACGCTGCGTATTTATGTCACTCCGTCATGTCGAAAACATTCATTTATTCAAAATACCAACGAATAGTGATATTGGTGATTCAATCAAGCCAATTAAATTTAGTCGTCAATCAGTTTGCTTGTTTTAACTTGGAAACGTTGCTTTTTTTATTACTCCGTCATATGTTCAAAATATTCACTTATTCATACTTAATTACGTTGTTTACGTTTGCCACTCCATCATGATTATTCATTCATTTTTTCAAAATATCAACGAAGAGTAATATTGGTGATTAAATTAAGCCAATTAAATTTAGTCTTCAATCAGTTTCGTTATTTGTGAACTTGAAAAGGTTGCTTATTTTTATCGCTCCGTCATGTTCAAAATATTCACTTATTTATACTTAATTACGTTGTTTACGTTTGTCACTCCATCATGTTGGAAACATTTATTTATTTAAAATACCAAAGAAAACAAAAACTGGTGATTCAATTAAGGCAATTAAATTACGTCGTCAATGCTTATTTGAATCACTTATTTTTACTTAATTACGTTGCTTACGTTTGTCACTCCATCGTGTTCGAAACATTCATTTATTCAAAATACCAACGAAGAGTAATATTGGTGATTAAATTAAGCCAGTTAAATTAAGTCATCAATCAGTTTGGTTATCTGAACTTGGAAACGTTGCTTATTATTATCACTTCGTCATGTTCAAAATATTCACCTATTTAAAATACCAGTGAAGAGTGGTATTGCCGATTCAGTTTAGCCAATTAAATTAAGTCTTCAATAAATTATTTGAGCTTTATTACGCTGCGTATTTATGTCACTCCGTCATGTTGAAAACATTCATTTATTCAAAATACCAGCGAAGAGTGGTATTGCCGATTCAATTTAGCCAATTAAATTAAGTCTTCAATAAGTTATTTGAGCTTTATTACGCTGCGTATTTATGTCACTCTGTCATGTTGAAAACATTCATTTGTTCAAAATACCAGCGAAGAGTGGTATTGCCGATTCAATTTAGCCAATTAAATTAAGTCTTCAATAAGTTATTTGAGCTTTATTACGCTGCGTATTTATGTCACTCCGTCATGTTGAAAACATTCATTTATTCAAAATACCAGCGAAGCGTGGTATTGCCGATTCAATTTAGCCAATTAAATTAAGTCTTCAATAAGTTATTTGAGCTTTATTACGCTGCGTATTTATGTCACTCCGTCATGTTGAAAACATTCATTTATTCAAAATACCAACGAAGAGTGACATTGTCAATTCAATTAAGCCTGTGTCAACAAAAACAATATTCATGCACATAAAGCAAAAAGAGAGAAATAAGACTCAGGCCGTCTTACCTAGGATATTTAATCGAATGCCTAAGCTCATTTTAGGTTCAGTGTTTATTTGACACTCGTAAACTCCAGCGTCTGTTTTATGAGGATACTTTATCTCAAGAGTCCAGACATTTGTGCCCGGTAAATGGATGGATGTGAATCTCTGATCAGTGGAGTAGGTGTAGTCGTCGACTGTGAGGATATGGAGGTCCCTCTGGCGAATCCAAGAGACCTATCAAAGGAAACTGATTAGACTATGGTGCAATTATTAAAGCTATAACTTCATAGACGTTTAATAGTTACAAACTCTGTGAAGTGGATTCCCAAGATAATTGCAATCAGACTCCTTATGATGTTAATACTAAACTTAGATTTCACTTCAATAGTAGATCCAAAAATATGACTTGTATGATAAAGGTTTTGACACTTGATATTCTGAGCTTCAACTTTTCGTCTATTTTTTTAACAAATATATATGTGTTTTAATAAATATATATGTAAATAAATATATACAGAAAAACAAACTTCTTAGAAAAAACTCGAAAAATTCTGCAAACCAAAATTAAACCAGAAAAAAATATATTAGTTTGAATGAAAACAGCAAGAGCCGTTTTTTTTTTTTTCATTTAAATAAATTCAGTTTTGGAAAATAAACAAAATATAAATGAGAAGATATTTGTTCAATGGCTAAAATAGCATTCAGAGTTAATAACTTATATGAAAAAGAATCATTTATTAACTTTACGTCAAGAATATTAAAAGGTGCATTAGGGCTGTAATACGACTTTTAAGCTGTAGGCTGCTGAACAATGTGTTACATTCTGTGGTTCACTAGAAGTACTGAAGATTGTAATTAGTAATTGCAGTACCAGTATACCGAATACCGGTATTTCGAGCATTTTTGAAATTCCGTTCCTGAGGTGAAATACCGGTATTTTCGGTATTAGCTAAAAATAATGAATACTTCCAATAAAGAGGGAATTTTCAATTTAACTTTTTAAATAACTACTTATATTTTTAAAGTACATTTCTTTTTCCATTATACAGAACCAAAATCAATCTATTGATGTAAAAATGTGACTTCAAAAGCACGAACTAATAGAATATCATTAAGCAAAAGTAGCAGAAAGAATACAAAATGATATTTTCATAACTAGATGGTGAGTTAAATCGCATTTTGGTGCACCATGTTTTTATTTTTTTCTAATTTCCTGATCACTCACTTTCCTTTTGGGAAAGTAAAATTCGAGTGTAATTTCGAATGTTCTATGAATAATTTATTAACATCATCAATTACAGTAATAATTAATGATATTTTCTTTAAATATTTGTTTCAAATGTACTGAATTTCGGCATTTTTTTTTTCTTGTTAGTAAAGCAAATGGTAATTTGTTGTCACCGATGTTGGTTTGTTGTCATGTATCGCTTTATACTTGGCAAGATAATATTTAGAAACTATATAGTGCCTTGAAAATTTGCGTAGACATCAAGCATAATCATTTGAAACATATTTTCAGATATTTACATAATTATTATTCTAAAGAATTTTGAAAAGAACGCGACAGCGAATAAGAGAAACTAACAAGATCAAATTTAGTCAAGTTTATCGTAAATATCAAACCGAAGGGATAATAATAAAAATCAAACACTAACCTTCCCTGCTAGAAAATGATATTAATATTGGAAAAATGTCTCTCGGAAAGAAATTACAACTAACTATAAATCTTTAAAAAATATAATACATACAATACAAAAGAAACTCACACACAGAAGGATTTTTTCAAAAATAACACGCAAGAGACCAAATTCTTTTAAGATAAAGGAATTCTAGACAATTGGAGGAGGTATAACAGTACGACCGACCTGCGTGAATTCAGAGTGTTTTCAACTGTAGAAAAGTTGAGCACAAAATGAGTTCCAGGCTTGGAGACAATTCAATAGATGTTCTTTACTAATATTTATTATGACATAATAGTTTTTATGATGATTTTTCATTATGACATTTGTTCCTTCGTTTTATATTTGTTCACAGTGCGTTTTCATAAATAATGAAAATGTTGTACAAATTATGAAATGTGGCAACGAAACAATGTTTTTCAACATTGTTTGAGAAATTTCAAATATTGGTACTAGTACGGGTATTCCGGTATTACTTTTATAAAATACCGAATACCGGTATTGGATTTTTGGTCCGGCATTGGAATCCCTAATTGTGATACATTCAGATTAATTGTTTATAACATTGATCTTTCAAACTACTCGGTTCATTTTCCCTTTGCTTAGAGTTAAATGTACCTATGATAACTGTGTTCATTTCATGAAAAACTCACAACAATGAAGATTTAAATTTTTAATTACCGATCTGTCAGCAATGTTGCACACTTTGCAATGTAGATGAACTGTCTTTAAATAAGGAAAAGTAATATTTCTGTCGGTGTTCATATCAAAGTAGGGTGCTTGTCTCTGTTCCAGTCTCTCGCTTTTTTGTCTGAGGGGGAGCTCTTGTACAAAACTGCTGTGGAAACTTCTTTCGGTTCTGCTGATGAGTTCATCTTCACTTTCTGAGGAAAAAATAATGATGATGAAAGTTAGTTTTTTTTATAATTAACCACATTCAGAAACCCAAATGCAATCACTCACTTATATAATACGCTTCGTAAAAGTATACGAACGCTGAAGTTTTGCGTCAATTTGGAGCTATTTTTACTTCCTTTTACAAAAAAGGAAGTAGTGTAATCGCGAAAAAAAATTTCACTCAAAAATCGGCCTTAATTTCCATTTTTCTCACCCCCGAATGAATTAAGAGTTTTTTTTCGACCCGACCACACGTGGATACATGCCTAGGAACCTACAGACATCCGAAATATCCATTTTGACGACCCCCGAGTTAATTACAACGAATTTTCTCGTGACGTCTGTATGCACGTATGTATATGCGTATATGTGTGTATGTATCTCATATAACTAAAAAACGGTATGCCCTAGAAAGTTGAAATTTGTTACGTAGACTCCTAGTGGGGCCTAGTTGTGCACCTTTAATATTGGTTGCATTCGGATGTTCCTAAGGGGGTCTTTTGCCCATTTTTGGGGGGAAGTCATTATTAATTTCGATGTAAACTCAAGTATTGTTATAATTTGTCGGACACTTGGCGATACATCGCCAGTCTTTTGGTCGCCAAGCAATGTCTTTTTTTTAATTTGGTTTCAATATGGCCACTGTTGGTGATATTTAGAGAGTAAACAATTGAATCACATTAAAATTGCCAATAATGAGGAAATGACATGAAATTGGAGTAAAAGGAAGTCATGTGATGCACACATCAGCTCGTTTTACATTGCATTAAAATTATCTATACTTCTTCTATTGGTAATTGTCCGTGATTGAATGCGAAAATATTATGTGCACTTTTATTTTCTAAAACTGTATTACATATCCATTCCTGGAGTGTAAAAAAAGTAAGACACTTGCTGAGATTGGATTCGTGCAAATTTTCGAATTTCGAATTTTGACGGATTCGAACGTTTTGAGGTGTGCTGAGTTCATTTCGACTATTTTTGGAAAATGTCTGTCTGTCTGTGTGTGTGTATGTATGTGTGTGTGTATGTATGTGTGTATGTGTGTGTGTCACGTCTGTGTGTGACCAGTTTTTTGTGGCCGCTCTACAGCAAAAACTACCGCACGAAATCGAACGAAATTTGGTACACATATGTGCCCCTATGTGAACTTGTGCCCATTGGTTTTTGGCGCGAATTCCTCCAAGGGGGGTGGAGCAATGGGACGTTTTTTGAGTTACGCGTGCTTGCTATTCCTCAGGAAGTAACTGGCGGAATCAAACAAAATTTGGACCATATGTTGCCATTAACAGGAACAGGTGCTGATTCAATTTTGGTGTCAATAACTCAAACGGGGGTTGAGCTGTAGAACGTTTTTTGTCGTCAATTGTGACTGCTGTATCTCAAGAAATAATGAACGGAATGAAAGAAAAATTTATCGGCAAGTAGCCCTTAGTGGGTATAAGAACTGATTTTATTTTTGTGTCAACAGCTAAAAGGGGGGTAGCGCAATCACCCGTTCTTTTTTTCCATTTTGAGTGCCCTATCTCAAGAAGTAATGCTACGTTCTGGTTGAAATTTGGAATATATGTGAATCCATATGTAAACAGGCTTTGGTTCTATTTTGACGCCGATCGCTCCAAGAGGTGTTGATTTTTTTTTTTTTTTTTGCGAATAAAAATAGCTTTATTAATGCAACAATAAGAAAGATAAATCGTAATAGATTGTCGTCTGCGTATTTCTCGTGATTTTAATTGTATGGAAATGATCGGAAATATTATCTCAATGATTTAAAATTTTTAACTGTTGCCATCTTGCGTTTGTTAATAAATAAAATATTTGTAATTAATTCAAGCAAGGCTTTTAAAATAACTTTCAATTTTCGCTCTTTGCTTTGCTTTTGCAATAATTCAGACATTGGGATGGTCGTCAAGTTTTTGCATGTGTCATTTTGTTTTTGTTGGGAATATTGCTTCCTCGTCAAGCATGGGGAGGGATCAGAAAAAAAGAAAAATATAGAAGAAAGTTTCGTGATGGCCACAACATACTAGTTAGCTGTTGACACCAAAATAAAATCAGCTCTTATACCCACTAAGGGCTACTTGCCGATAAATTTTTCTTTCATTCCGTTCATTATTTCTTGAGATACAGCAGTCACAATTGACGACAAAAAACGTTCTATAGCTCAACCCCCGTTTGAGTTATTGACACCAAAATTGAATCAGCACCTGTTCCTAGTATTGGCAACATATGGACCAAATTTTGTTTGATTCCGCCAGTTACTTCCTGAGGAATAGCAAGGACGCGTAACTCAAAAAACGTCCGATTGCTCCACCCCCCTTGGAGGAATTCGCGCCAAAAACCAATGGGCACAAGTTCACATACGGGCACATATGTGTACCAAATTTCGTTCGATTTCATGCGGTAGTTTTTGCTGTAGAGCGGCCACAAAAAACTGGTCACACACAGACGTGACACACATACATACACACACACACACACACACACACACACATACATACACACACACACACAGACAGACAGACATTTTCCAAAAATAGTCGAAATGAACTCAGCACACCTCAAAACGTTCGAATCCGTCAAAATTCGAAATTCGAAAATTTGCACGAATCCAATACTTTCTTCTATATATTAGATATAGAAGAAAGTAAAAACGAGACGGATACTACAATTCTGCTGCGTAAACTTTCAGTTGTTGTTTTTTTCATTAGATTAAATTAATTTCACTTATTCTATTGGTAATTGTGCTTGACTAAATTTAAAATAAAATGCACTCTTATGTTTTGAAACTGTATTACACATCGGTTCTTTAGATGTAAAAAAAAAGTGGAAGGACACTTGTTGAGATTCAGTATAACAGAAAACTACAACCTAGCATTAAAAGGTTAAAGATGGAGTTATTGTACTATTTTTCTTCCTATTGCACTTGAAAATACCTTTTTTGTATTAAAATTTTTATAGGTCCTGGTGGACCTCCTGGTAATCACAGACAAGCAAATAAAAATATAGACATAGATACGTCGTTTCCTTTAAATACATGTATTATAATTATCAAAATTTAAATTAATTAACATAATCTCAAGTTAAATTTAAAAAATTAGAATTTGAATATTACAATTATACATCCGATAAATGACTACCAGTATGTCTTATCAACACCAGAGAAGCAATTATTTAAAAAACCCATAACAGCAAGGCACAAGGAAGAGGTAAAAAAAAACTTAAAAAAAAAAAATTGGGAACAACAAAAAAAAAGTTGAATAGCACCAAGGCAATATACATTTAAAATACAAATTAGTGAACGTATTTCATACTGCGTTAAAAACCTGATTTAAATCATATTATCATCATTATTTATCTTATCTATATATTTTTGAAAGTATTTTGCAGAAGAATAAATTATGCCCCAAATCCTTAAAGAAAGGAAAAGAATTAATTACGCCCAAACAAGCTTTCTGTTCCTTGTGATTAATGTTCCACCATGGCAGATAATGAAATATCACCGCTGCCTACCCATAAATCTCTGAAATATTTTGGGATAAGTTCTCTTTCTTCCAAAGAAATGCTATTAAATGATTTCCCAAACAGCAAACTTGACGTAAAACCACATCAAAAATACATAGATCTAAATGCTTTTCTTTTTTAATAAACCCATTGCAAAAGCTTGTGATCATGAGTTTTGGAAAAACGTTGTTCCTGCAAAAAAAAAAAAAAAAAAAAAAAGAGAAAAAAACAGATTTACCATATCATTTCTTAATAGTTATGAAAATACAGCTGATCTTTACATAGAAACCTTTTTATGACGATTCTGACCTTAATTTTGGTCGAAACCGGGGCTTTATTTCCGTAGGACCTCGCGAGAGCACATATCCAATTCTTAAATCTTAGGTTTCTTCAACTATGGTATTAGATATATCTTGAATGTGAGACAAAACGCTTTAAAGTAAATAAAATACAAGTTCCTATCATTCATTGATAGGTTACACTCTAAAAATTAAACTGAACCTTTTAAAAAACCCAGAATAACCGTTTTACTAATTATATTGATATTTATGGTAAAAGAATGGAGAACGTGATTTTTTTTTAAAACAAAGAAATAAATACGAGTATCATACAGTTACTCGTATCATACATAAAATACACCGCCAGCTCAGTTATTCTAGCTCAGATGGAATGTCGGAGTATTTTATGAATTTTTGCCATAGGGGCCCTGGCTTAGGGTAGTAACTTACTACAAAATGTAAATATCATATAAATAAGGGACTCTTTACTGTTTTTTTTTTCTTTTCAACTCTTACCTAATCGAGAGGTGGTGTCAATATTTCAAATAAATGCAGTCAGACCACGATATAAAGTCACCCACATAAAAGTACGCCCTGCTTACAAGGTCACATTTTAAAACCCAGACTCATTGAATATGAAATATTTTCGATAGAATGTCGGAAACATGGTCAGGTCTCAAACACTGTGATGGCTCATAAGGTCATTTATGTTCAATTTTCATCTACTGAGTTCAGTGATATGCTAATTTTCGTTCAAGAATTTACGGAGAAAGGACTGATAGAAAACTTTAAAGCAATTTGATAGACACTCAAAAAATAGAATGGTCGTTGCATGGCAGACAATTTCACTGCTCATGGCAGGAAACATAGGAGTATCCACTGTCCATATCAGAAAAATATTATTGTTTCTTTTTAAATCTATTAATTATCATTGGTTTAACTCAATATAAAACCTAATAAATCAGTAAACTGATATTTTTAAAAGCTTTAAATTCAACTAAGAATTACACTACCATACATGCTTATGCTTTGGCAAATGCATTATATTCTGTTATAAGGGCTCCTCGCATATAAGGTCAATTTTGCGAAGGTCCCAGGAATGATCTCATTACGAGATATGACTGTAATAAAAAGGAGGCACGCTCTTAAATTTTTAGTTTTATCAATACATGTAAAAAATAATTTAGCAATGTTTTTGGAGAGCTAAGTCAGTAAAATTATTGGCCATAGTAGCATATACTTTTGCTATATATAAATGTATGTATGTATGTGTGTATGTGTATATATGTATGGGTGTATACATGTATATGTATGTGTATATATATGTATGTATATATATATATATATATATATATACACACACCTGTTTGTTGCACAAAGGTATTTTTACATTTCAAATTTATTTCGTGTATTGTTAGTTCAGGTTTAACTTACTATAACAAAGTTTAAGTTTTCTTCGCCATTTCCGATATAACTTACTGATACATTATGATAAAATCTATAATGAATGATGCAATAACAAATGTTTTGCCCCACAAAAAGTAAATTAAAATTACTAAGCGTCTCTTCACTTTAGCTCATTAAATTTTTATGCAACTTGAGAAAACTATTCACTCAAGTCAGTCAATTTATCTTTTCAAACATTAAAATTTATTACCAACACCATTTAACAAAGTTTCTGGAACCGCCTAATGAATAACTAAATGAGAAAAAATCCAAATAACTTAAAGCACCCAGTAAAAGCAATTTCATACAGAAATTTAGAAACTTGAATCATTAATCAAAAGTAATTCTTTGAAACTACATGCCGTTACGCTAACGACTCTCGCTTATTTCTCCATTGGTTACAAAAGCAAAGGTAACGGAATGTTATCATTTTAACAACTTTTGGACAGTTTCAGCAATAACGCAAAATCACTACAAGAGGCTCAACAAATAAAAGCTTCGCTTTATCGTGTCAAAAGCAGTCCCAAGAAATCTGATCTTTAGGAATTGCTGTATAGCCCCAGTCGTATCTCGTCGATGTTGTTAAACACTGTTCGGTAAATTTTGCTTTTGCCGAGTTTTATGAAAAGCGTTATTTCCTTATCAACACTTGCGAAGTAATTAAAACCACATAAAATGCTGCAATTCTTTAATGAAGCTTTTAGATGAACATGGGACCTTCTTTCTGTAAGCAATAGAAGATGAGGTGGGTTCCGTTTAATGTAAATGAAGGGAATTTAATTAATCTTACTCTTTGATAAGGTGAAAAATATCTTACGATGCTTGAGCAGAATGGAATGACTTTACTGCTGTAACTCTATGGCAAAAACATTATTGTTAAAAAATGAGTGTTTGCATGGATGGGCTTGCTGCTTTAATAGATTATGCAACTCTTCCGGAAGAAATCTGAAACTCAACTTTTGGAATGTACTAGTTTGTATGAAAATTAACAGCATCTTGCAAAAAAAAAATGTAAAAGTAATCTAAAGATGTCATTGAAAACTTGGAGAAAAATCAAACGGTAAGCTTATTGTATGTTTGATTTATTTAGAAGTTTGTTGATTTAGCTAAATTAAAAAACTGTTGGAAATATAAGTGTTTTAACTTATATAATACTGATATGAAAAAGTACAAAGGAACAAGAAGAAAAGCAAAGCATGAATTCCATGTAGTATGATTTTGATTCCATCAATAAAGACTTTAAAACATATTATATTCATAGTGAGAAAAAGTATAACCATGATATTTTATTTTAGATTTTCTATTTACAATAGCACCCTACGAAAAGAACAATAAAACTAAATCAGACCACTTTGAAAATTTCCCCATGATACATTAATAAACCACCAAAAATAGTTTCTTAAAGAATGTGCATACCAGCAGTAATAAAATATATATTACTTTTAAAAAATATATAAATTGTTGGGAAACAAAATGAAATATTATCCCTAATGTATTGCATAGCATCCCCATCAAAATAAGAGAATAAACGGTAAAATAAGTTTTAAAGTAACGTCAATGTTTCCTTTAAAAACATCAGTCCTAAGAAACGTATTTAGAAGAAACTAAAATTCTGAAAAAAATACCAAAATTCCGTCAAGAATTAAAATTCTGACTCATAACGATAGAAGCAAAAACTCCTTAAAAATCCCTATTGAAGTAAGAGCATATTTATTTAAAATTGTTTAAGGCTTATATACTAACATTGACTCCTAGTGATTTTATAAAGAAGCCCCATTCTATATTAATGATACGAGAATGGCGACTATTTTGTGAAGTAGCACTCACTACACATAATTACCATAGCCCCATTACATCATTCCTCAACCATTGAGAAATGTCGCCACCTCCACAATTTACGACATTAGGCTGCAGAGGACGGAATGTTTCTCTAGTATTCTGTCCCGATATCAACTTCCTCTCTACCGATCACATGACGAAAGTCAGTGGCCAAGGACACAAACTAAACGAGCTCGTTTTCGGCGAGTCTTAATAGCGTTAAGAATCGAATCAGTGATTATGTGTTGCCGAGTCGGCTGCTCTAACTACTAATCAAAGTCAAAATAAATATTTTCTGAAATTAGTATACAGCAGAAAATAAATATAAAGTCGCCAGTCCTTCAAAGATAAAACTGTACCAAACAGGCTCCAAGAACAATTCCGAATTTTGCGTTACCTTTCTCGACCCCTGAACTTTCGCTTTTTCTGAGAAATAGCGTAACAGTTTTCCAAATAAACATACACTTAATAAAGAAATAAATACCTTTGTGCTGAAAAATTAAAAAGTCAGTAATCCAACGTTATTAAGCACAAAACTTGCAAATGATTGCAGACACGTGTTTCGGTGTTACAAGGAACACCTTTTTCAGTGCAAAGAAGTGTGAGCTTTTTGGATGAAAAGTCATCCGAGAAAAGCAACACGGTGGAACAGGAGATAGTATAAATTTCAAAAAATAGAAATTGAACAAAACAAAAAAGATAAAATGACACATGGAGACAAAATTTATTATATAATTCCATCAAGGAAAAAAAACCGTTAAGTAATAAATTTTAAAAGAAAACCCATAAACAATGCAAAAAGTCCAAAAATGAAACCACTCTGAATAAATTAGCAATAAATTTACCAGCGGGAAAAACTATGAATGGAAGCAATGTATCAAATGGAGAAATGCAGAAAAAACAGAGTGAAGGATAAACATATTGGAATTAGTTAATCACAAAACGAAATAAGAAAGCAAAAAATGAAAAAATAAAAGTAAGAAATGTACGACGTTTATATAAAAATAATAGAAAATCTAAACCAATTTTAACAAAGGAGTCCACACAGAGGAAAAATAGGGAATTGCAGTAAGATCGTTAACTAAATTAGAACGGTTCTTCAGGATGTGGAAAGATTCCCAAAAATCAAGATCCAACGAATTGGGGCATTTTTGGATAATTTGATAAGAGTTAAAATCAAAAGAGTGATTCGATTCCCAACAGTGTTGAGCAATACTGGATTTATTCAGCTGTTGTTTCCTCACATAGCTTTGATGTTCTTTTAACCGAAATTTCAAAGAACGGCGGGTCTGTCCGATGTATCCGAGTCCGCAATTGCAAACAATTTTATAGATCCCACAGCAATTAAGAGGGTGAATAGAATCTTTAAGAGAAGAGAAAGAAAGTTTATTAATAGGAGAAAATACCACTTGGAATTGGAATCGCTTCAGAATCTTAGCAACCTGAAAACTGATACCAGGGAAGAAAGGCAGAACAACTAAATTCTTAGTGTTAAAAGTTCTATTAAGAACAACATTTTGAGATTTTTTGCAAAGTTTTTTGTAAATGGAATCAACTAAGGTGGGTGGATAGTCTCTATCAACAGCCACAGCTCTTATATAGTTAAGTTCCGCATTAAGAAGCTCAGGTGAAGAACAAATATTCATTGCACGATACACATATGTGTTGAAAGCTGAATATTTTTGATTGGGAGGGTGAGACGATAATCTATGTGGGGGTAAGGAAACAGCAAAAGGTTTACGATAAACCGTAGTTTCAAAACCGGACTCAGTTCGAGAAACGAGAACATCCAGAAATGGAAGGCAATTATTCTGTTCTTTTTCACAAGAGAATTGAATATGAGGATCAATGGAATTTAAAATGGATAAAGCATCATCAATGCTTAGTTGATCGTGGTTCATAAGAACAAAACAATCATCAACATAGCGAACATAGAATTGAAACTGTAGTTTCTGAAACAACTTGACCTCAAAGTAATGCATGTAAATATCACTAAGGATGGGGCTAAGTGGGTTTCCCATTGCCAAACCATCCGACATAGTATAAAATTTACCATTAAAAACAAAGGAACTTTGCCTTAGACAAGTATGAGTAAGGAAAACTAAATCCTCAATTTCCTTAGAGGTAAAATGAAATTCAGACAGTCTTCTCTGAAAAAGGTGTTCCTTGTAACACCGAAACACGTGTCTGCAATCATTTGCAAGTTTTGTGCTTAATAACGTTGGATTACTGACTTTTTAAACATACACTTGTTCAAAATATGGCTTTAACAGATTTTCCTTCTATTAATATTTTTCATTACTTGCATATGGAAAAACATCAAGCTTTAAATGGAAACTAATTTGCTAAAAAATTAAAGTAAAGATTAAGTTTTAGATATTTATTTATTTATTTATTTTTTGCTATTGTAATTATGTTTATTTATTTATGTATTTATTTATTTTTTTATTCGGTAAAAAATTGTTTTTCCATTACGTTTTCTGGCACTGATTAACTGGTATACTCATTACGTTTAAGACTAAAAAGACAAAACAAAAATTTGCATTGCTTTAGATAAATTTAAAATATCATATCTTACTTTCTACTTTAATTTGTTTTGCACTTTCAAGCATACTCATTTTTCCCTTTTGTATAACCAAACACATATTTAGAGGAAAATTTATATTATTCCATGTCTTAACTAAATTTGAAATTCCTATACAAAATGCAGCATTATAACTTAAGTACATATTTATACAAAGTGATGTTTAAATTTTGTACTTAAATATATCCTCTAATAAAACATAAATCAATGGTGACCAAGAATGCAATGTATAGCATTGCTATACCTAAAAGCATGTTTTGAAGTATTCCACCTCAAAGCATTTAGCAAACATATAAATGCGAATTAAACATAAGAAAATTGAAACTACAATTCCAAGACAGCGGAGCAATATACTCAGACATTTTGAGCTTCTCTTCAAACGGGGAAATCTCACTAAATAACAGTCTTAGAAGTAGTTGGTAAACATGATGTACTGTTTGCTCAAATGACAAATGATTCGGAGCAACGCAAGCGTAAATGGTATTTCGTATGCAAATTGAGAAGGGTGAAACTTCCTATTAAGTTTTATAATGCAGCTCAATATTATGCCATTGCGCATGCATGGCGAACTTTTCCATGGGGTACATTAGCAAGCTGGGGCATTAGTATTAAACCTGATGCTTTTGAGAGTAATTCTGAAGAGATTGTGTACTGTGTTTACAGTACTTTGCATCGGACGGGAGCTATGTGTTTACGCTTAGCAGAATGAATACATAAAATGTATTATGTTATCATTTTAAAGATAATTTTATGTTAGTGTCCATGAGTTGAACGTGCGTTGTGCATACAGAAGGCAAAACGCGTTTTTGACAGACTAAGGGCAAACACATATTGTGACATGATTAGATGTATTTTCTTGCAGAAGTTGAAGTAATGAATGTAATACAAGTTTTTAGATAGCTCTAACTTCATTCTGAGCCTAATTTCAACTAAGCAGTTAGAAGCATACGTGTCTAAGTGCAAAACATTTTAAAATTAAAGGTAAATTAGTATGGGAGAGTGTTGCACCTTGGGACAATTTTCATATTTAAATTTTTAACGTCAATAATTTGGATCAAATTTAAAATCTAAAAGTCGCATTAAAATACCCCAACATATTTCTATGCAATATATTTTTAAAATTCAGACGGTTTGAAAATAAAATGTTGCCAGCCATTTAAAGTAAAAGTCGCAAGCTGTCCCAAGGTATAACATCCTATTGTAACTTGGGACACATCCTGTTGTAATATGGGAAAGTCTTCATGATTCGGCAAACAGCCATATACTTAAATCAATTTTGCACCAGAACTTTTTTTTTATGGTAGGGTATTAACTCATGAATATTTAATAATGATTATGAATAAAGAACTATGAATTATTATCTAACATTAAATGTGTTTAAAAGACTACATAAGATTAGGACATTGTTCCATGTCCCTAAACATATCCTCATTGTGCATAACCATGCATATCTCGTACCTTGGGACGTGTCCTAAGGTACTAAATGTTTGTCTGTCCCAAGGTACAAACACCACGTGGTTGAAGAAAAACCAAAATAATGGTCAATCTAGAGGCACTGTCATTATTTTCTCATAAGCAAATTATTTGAACAAAATAAATTTCAGTTGATTAAATTTACAAATACAAAGACAGAAAATGAAATAAAAATGAAGAAAATATTTACTTTGGAGTCATGAAATTTTCTTTCTCTCACAAAATCGTCAGTTTTACTCACTTGATGCTGATTCTTACTATGGCACCATTCAGTGGTGAAGGTTACTATTAGAGATTACAAAAACATGGCTGCTAAAAATAGATTCTTAGAAATTAGCAGTGTCCCAAGGTACAACACTCTCCCCTACTAATAGTTATGGAAATTTTTGTTTTGAGTCAAGACAAAGAACTTGAACTCTATCAGTTGCTGCTATACAACATAATTTAGACAATATTTCAATAAAAGAAAACCCACCTTTGGTTAAAAAAAAAAAAAAAAAAAAAAAACGCTACACACCTTCGATTCCACTGCCTCAGTTAATGTTTTATTCAACGTAAAGATAGTTTTCAAGTATTTCCCGTGCCTGAGGCAAAAGTGTTTGAAAGATTTTAGTTTTTATCCGTTCATACTGTTTTAAAAAACATTTATCATTGTTACTGAGGCTTAAGTTCAGTATGGATAAGTTCAATATAAATGCTACTAACGAAATAATTATTTAAGTTACATTCTTAGAAATTAAATGCCTCTGTATTTGCTCTGTGTCTCTCTCTATCTCTATACATAACTGTATACAGGGTGTTTCTGAACTCTTGGCCAAAACTTTAAGGGATGATAGTACACATAAGGACAAACAATATAATAGCAAAAGTAAGGGTCCCAAACGTCTTCCGAAGGAGATAGGTTTAGCATCCAAAATTTCAAATGATCATAAAAAACGGAAACACTACTCGATTCGTTGGCAGTTTTCGCTAATTTTTTTCTTTTTATCAGTACTTTCTTGAAAATAAATTTTGAAGATGAAGTTTAAGAAATGCCAAAAAAGGGGGCTTTAGAATTTGGAGTAACGAACAAATATTTTTTGCCGCTATTTTTGAATCTCATTAAGTGTTTTCTAAGGCTTGGACTTAAACTTAAATTTTCAGCTCAAAACCAAAATTATTGGGCGTGATTAAGTTGCGCAAAAAGAACTGTGTTCAGAAGCTGAAATACACTCATAAAAAATCCATTAACCCAGAAAGAAACGAGCAATCATCACGATAATTTAAAATAGATGTGGCCTATGAGAAGATAAGGAAATGATTAGAAATTCAGAACACAAGATTATTTTATAAAGAAGTTATGACACAATAAAGGCTGCAAAACCGAAAATTGTCTAACCTCCTCTAGCAGCTATACAAGAAAAAACGAGCTGATGTGTGCATCACATGACTTCCTTTTACTCCAATTTAATGTCATTTTCTCATTATTGGCAGTTTTAATATAATTCAATAGTTTACTCTCTAAATATCACCAACAGTGGCCAAATTGAAACCAGATTTATTTTTTTAATCGCCAAATTTTTCGCCAAGTTGGCGACAAAACTTGGCGACCAAAAGACTGGTGATATATTGCCAAGTATCCGCCAAATTATAACACCACTTGAGTTTACATCGAAATTGACAATGATTTCCAACCAAAAAGGGGCAAAAGACCCCCGTTGGAGCATACGAATGCAACCAAAAAGTAAGGTGCA
Source organism: Uloborus diversus (assembly GCF_026930045.1). Classification (NCBI taxonomy): domain Eukaryota; kingdom Metazoa; phylum Arthropoda; class Arachnida; order Araneae; family Uloboridae; genus Uloborus; species Uloborus diversus. The sequence goes on along the minus strand of NC_072736.1, from coordinate 154,113,383 downwards.
AAACTAGACCCCACTAGGAGTCTACGTACCGAATTTCAACTTTCCAGGAATTTCCGTTCTTGAGTTATGCGACAAAAATACACACATACGCACATACATACGTGCATACAGACGTCACGAGAAAACTCGTTGTAATTAACTCGGGGATTGTCAAAATGGATTGTTCGGGTGTCTGTACGTTTCTAGGCACATATCCACGTGTGGTCGGGTTGAAAAAAAACTCAACATTCATTTAGGGGTGAGCAAAATGGAAATTAAGTCCGATTTTTGGGTGAAACTTTTTTCGCGATACAATACTTCCTTTTTTGTAAAAGGAAGTAAAAAACGGCGTGGAATTGAGCAAAATAGGTTACCTAACCCACTGGGACTAAATCGGGATTCATCGTTAAATATAACATGCCTCTTTTCTGTCACACCCAAGGTAATCTAGTACAGCGAAAATTCAATCGACAAAAATCCAATCCATCGCAATGAAACGCCGGTTCGAGATACCAGCGTCTTTCAGCCTACTCAAGATTGTTTTTCATGATACCATCAGTTTCTTGGAAGGTGTTAAACGGCATGAAACTAGTGCTAGCGACCTTGTTGGTACGGTAGTGGTCGCTCTTATGATGTACGATTGTCGCGCTCATTTCTGTTTCTAGAATGTCTTAACCGACCGCAATAGAGTGATTCATTTATTTTTACCTACACTAAGCTACTACCATATCGCTCCAACCGAGGTGGCGGCAGACACGCGCGTACAACCAACCTGCTTCTCTGAGACCTACTGTACGTTTCTTTAAAAAAAAACAACTATTGTTCATATACCTCTAAAAGATCGTCCTAGTCACAATAGTGTCCCTACAACTCTACAGTTCCGTTTGAAGTGCCCTTTGACACAAGCTTTCACACTTTCAGTCGTAGTTATATGCGCATCTTGTATGTGCATAGCGCACTTACCCTTTCGTCACTGGCGTCGAAATTTAAATCATCTCTTACCAAACTACGTTCCTGAAGAGTTTGTTGGTTGCAACTCAATTTATTCTTGATGAATACATTTTTTTTTTTTTTTTTTTTTGTAATGAAATATTTCAACTTTTAAAGACAGTTCTTTTTTCGCTACTTAATCACTCCCAAAAATTCAGATTTCTGGCTAAAAACTTATGTTTAAGTCTAAGCATTAGACAACATTTAACTAGATTAAAATATAGCGGTGAAAAATGTTGTGCGTTACTCCAAAGTCTAAAGCACCCTTCATCGGCATTTTTTAAACTACGTCTTCAAAATTTATCTTCAAGATAATACTGATAAAAAAACAAATTTTAGAGAAAACCGCACAGGAATCGAATAGTGTTTTCCGTTTATTATGATCATTTAAAATTTTGGGCCCTAAATGGCGCCTATCTCCTTCGGAAGACGTTTGGGACCCTTACTTTTGCTATTGTATTGTTTGTCCTGATGTGTACTATAACCTCTTAAAGTTTTGCCCAAGAGTTCAGAAACTCTCATATATATACCAACATCAGGGAAACGTTGGAATATGACGTTTGTTTCTTGCTTAATTTTCAGCGGAAACCCGCAAGCTTGTACACTTAAGCTAAAGTATGTCGAAAGTGACCGTATGAAAAAAACATGGAAAATTGCTGTTGCTTTGCTTTATCTTCCCAGGGCAAAGTTATAGTTAATGCTTATATCGAAAAGCAGCAAAAACAAAAAGGTAGCTTGAAAGCAATTTACATAATATTTGCATTGGTTTAACAATAAAAAACCAAAAATACCAAGTGTCGGCTTTCTTCCCTACCAAACTACACCACTGCACGTACATGTAAACATTTTTTTTTTAATTACATGGAGGTAATTTAAAAAAAGGTCACCTCCTGCGTCCCTTAAGTGGTGGTCCTGATTTTATCACCTATAATGAGTTAAAACTTAAGTTTTATCTCGTTTTTAAGTTGTGGGTGTTCTAAAAAAAGTGATCTGCTTTCCAGTTCATAGTTTTTATAAATATTTTAAACATAAACGCACACAATTAATGCAGGGGTACCTATCTCCTCCAAGAGTGCCCGCACAAGATCCTACCACAAGGCCACGCAGGAACGGAAACCCCGAAAAACCACATAAATGAAAAATAAACCTTTGAAAACAACCCCTTACAAACATATTTCTTTGGTGATTACCAAAAAATGAGAATGAGCACCTTAAACTTCTCAACAAAACTCACTAACTTTGACCACTTTACATAAAATTTTGTCTTTCAAATGCTACCTATTTTTACCATTTTTTAAAAATTTCTTTGATGGTGTGGTTTCTTAGTGAACTATTAAAAAAGGTTTTGGAGTAAAAAATAATAGTATATTTTCAAACACTTTTTTATTAGCTTTACATGTATGTATGTTTGTGTCTGTGTAACGGAACATTTTGCAAGTAAATTTCCATCCACTTCCAGTAATTGAATTCCGTAAAAATTTGGTATGCTATGTCAGACTCGGTTGCAATGCAATATTCTATAATCAAAATATTTAATACGACATTAAGTGTTAATTAATTCCAATTTTTATCAATATTTTCGTATAAGTCCTCTAATATGAGGACGAAAAAAGGCTTGCACAAATTACAATGAAACATAGATTTTGTTTTTTGGACAATCATATTGCTTATTTTTTCTCACTTGACTGTCCTTGGCGTTACGCGGATTTTATTTTCCCCCGCCTCCCTCTGCAGCACCACCGTCGACCGACTCCTGTCGATGCTGCTCCTCTAGCGAAAATCGTCTCCACGTTGCGTCCATATCCTACACCCACACGCGCATGCAAACATACACTTACACACACACCCCAACACACACACACACACACCTAGACACACACATACCTACACAAACACACACGCCTACATATACACACATACACACACCCACGCCCACGCACTCATGCCTGTACACAGACACAAACACACACGCCTACATATACATACTTGTGATTGCGAAAAACATAATTTGAATTCAAAATGTCAAAATTCAAATTATTATTATTATTATTATTATACATATTTATTTTTTGCATCATATAAAGTTTGTTCTAATGTTCTAAGGTTATTAGAACGTGAAGTATACAAGTTTTAAACTAAATTCATGCTAAAATGTAAGTAAGCCTTTAAATGAAAAATCCAATGTTAACCGTGATTATTGCTGCACAATGCTTATATTAAAATGTATATCTCTAATTTTTAATTCATTATAAATATGGTTTACGCACATATATACCACACTTATATATTTCCACACATTTATTCACTATATACCGTAGAAAATAATAAATAATAAATGCAGTGTTTTAAATTCTTCACTTATCAGGAACGTTATTTGCGGGAAGGAAGGGGAGGGGTCGCAATTAAGGTCAAATCTTCCTCTGGACTTAAGAAATTAATGTATTTATGCATATAAAGGCTTGAAATTTTGCATTTGCTTCTACAGCTTGCATTGAAAATGTACGCCTCCACCCCTCTATAAAAAAATTTGAAGTCACTAATATTTAAAATGTTAATAACAAAAATAATAAGTTCCCGTAATAATAAAAAAAAGTTCTGTTAATGTTACAGTATGAGTATCATTTTTTAAAAAATTGCTTGTATTATCATGGTCTTTGATTTTCAGAGATAAGATTTTCCTGACTGGAGTAATGTGTTGTACATGTGTTGCTACACAGTTAAAATATTTCCAGATAGGATGATCTTAAAGCATAGTATATATCTCTATATATTTGAATTTGTCTTACTACTTCCATTTGCCGCAAATTACCCTAAGCATTTTTTTCCATTTTCCATAATAATGATTTAATCCTAAAAATAAACTTCCGAATCAAAGTAGGTAAAAGAAATTTCAAAATTAAGAAAATTCACTTGTGAGTGCAGCTGACTGTATTTTAAAATAGTTTTGTATTTCGTTTAAGCAATTGCAAGGCATATAATACGTATTCTTCCGTTCCGCTTCGTGACTATAATAAACTCTAATTGGCTGGCTGATTTTATTGTTTTCTTCGTTGCGTGTATTTACTTATTCTAATAAATATTTAAAAGTTTCGGAATTAGAAGAAATGTTTAGTGAACTGAAAAATCTCAGTCTCTAACAGTACCTTACTGTCTATTTAATTCCGTTAATTTGTGAATGTTTCCTGAAGAAGAAAATTGAATTTATCGTTTTCGCGTTAAAATCGTTTAATCCTCTGAGTTTAAGCCTCTTTTGCACACGCTTCGTTTAGCCTGTTACGCAGTTCAACTTGATGAATATTTCAACTACATAATTTAGTTTTTCTGCTTCATATATAAGACAAACATTTTCAACAAAATATTGTTTTTTTTTTCTGTTGTAAAATGAATTTTAGATTATTTCAGTTTCAATGAATCTAGTTTTTTAAGAAAATATACATACTTGCATTGATCAGCGTTGTAGAAGCATTTTAAGATTTAAAAATCGACTTTTCAAAATTATTATTGCAAATATATCTTTGCATTATGCATATCAGTTAAAGTGAAGTGTATGTGTAGCTAAATCACTTTTTATTGCTATAAAAGTACATACCTTTAAGAATATACTCGGAAATATGATTCAAATCTTAGTTAACAATTGAAAAGATGCAATACAAAGTAGTTCGCTAAAACAATGCACACACATTAATTGTAGGGATTTTCTCTTTTTCCTTGCCATTGTTTCTTAAATTCTTAACCGTTTCAGTTGACACATATTGCTTGAAATCATTTTTAGCTTTCCAGTGGGCACGAGTATATGATTTGTGCACTGAGAGGCGATTTCGTTTCATAGCTTTTCACCAGATGGCGCTACTGACGTGAAACAATCTTTCCCCCTCCCCAAGGCCGACTTTTAGTCATCATTGGAACTTTTCTAGGGTTAGTAGCAGGCTGCACATCTACTGTTTACCTGAGGTATACGCTCCAGTGCCCAATTTAGTTTTTATAATTTTAATTTACTTTTTTTAAAACTTTAATTTTAACTTCATTGTATTTCATATGAAAATAGTTGAGTAAAAATGAGTTGAGTAATTTTATTTTCGCGTATTTTTGAAAATGCATTTGACATTTTTTACTGTGATTCTGTTTTATGGCAGATTTTTTTCTGTTTTTTTAAACACAGTTTTTCTTTTACTTATTAGTTCTTATTTAAAGTACACATAATAACATATTACAACATAATTTTGAAATTTAATCCATGAAAAAATATGTTTTACCTTAATAGGTTATGTATCTAACTACCAAACTGCGCGACCTTGAAGGTCACGGATCAGGACGAAACTCTGGATTTAGGTCTATTCCCACTAGATATGAGCCCAGATTAAGCGGTTTGACTGCATACGTCCGAGTTCGCCCTAAAAAGGGGCCCCAAAGGGGGTTTAGCTCCAGAATGCAATGGTTTTTCCTTTGAAAATAACATTTTTTTAATCTTTTCTTAATATTGTATGACGGTATCACCCAACCGAAAATGCATTCACAGTATAGAATAAATTCCACCACCCCTTACGTTATACTAACAAGAGACGCGACATATGTTAGGAAAGCGAACGTTGTGGCAAAATTTCAATTTCAAAGAAAACGTTATTGCAGTTCCGGGGAAAACAGCCAAATTAGATCCTCCTTGCAGCTGAACTAAATCTTATATGTACTAAAACTATTTTACCTGGGTTCATATCTAGAAAAAATTGACCTAAATCCAGACATTTATCCAAATTCATGACCTTCAAGTTTTTTGCCGTCTGAACTACACGGATTTGCAGGACTCCAAAATTGCATTGGCGTTTTTATTGGAATTTGAAACTTTGGGACAATATCTACCCTCCGAAGACATTCGACGTCTCTTGTCAGTACAACGAGGAGGTCGGTTATATTGTGAATACGTTTCATTGACAAATATGGCAATGCAATTCAAGAAAAGGGTAAGGACAGTTTAATTTCAAAGGAAAACCATTGCTTTTCTGAACTCAAACATCAACTTTGGACCCCGTTGCAGCCAAACTAGGGCATATGCAAACACACCGTTTTACCTGGGCTTATATGTAGTGTGAACTGGTCTGAATCCAGAATTTCATTCAGATTTTTGACTCTCAAGGTCGTGCCGTTTGGTTGTAAGAAATGTGCATGACATTTCATGTTGGTAGACACCGTTCCGTTTTAAGGTTAACTCGCGTTTTATTATCTTTTAAGGATTATATTATAATGTAGAAAAATATTCATATTTTGATCAATGTAAAGCCAATAGGGAACATCGCGTCGGAACATTATATTTGGAACAGATCATTTTCCTCTTTTTTTTTTTGTAAAATGCTGCTTGCATGTCATTTCTTCATTTGCTTTTGCTCACCTGGAATAAAAACCGCCACTCTTGGCACAATCTGTCAGTTAAACAACCCCCCTTCTAACCGTAGCATCATATTTGGAGAGTCACTTAGCTTATTGTTTTGAATCGAATGAAGAAAATCCAGAGCTTTTCATCTCGTATTCCGTGCGACCGATTGTTTATTGCCCCCCGTCATCTAAGAACACAATCTTTGGCGACGAAAAGTAAATTTTCATCGAATAATTGAGTGGACAAAGCGAGATTTTTTTAATCTCTCTTGTTATACATTTCAAACTCGGTTGTGCTGCTTTTATACCCAACCTCTCAATCTCAAATTTTGTAGGAAACTTATATCGCATTGGAAAGCCCGTGTTCTACGCAGAACGAAGTATGTTTACATTTTTTAAAATTTATTATTCATTTTTATAACCAGGAGTTAAAGTTTGACCTCTAGTGCACACAATATTGAGTTAGTTTTCCTCAACATTCCTAGTTATCAATGATGGAAGGAATGAATATTGATATAAATGCAGTTCATACATGACCGCTGCTATTTTCATAAAACTATTATCCGAGTATACAAAAAAGAGCCTTGCACTACTAAATAAAACCACCTATGGCGCCACCTGGTGAAGTGCCCTGCTGGGATAAATGATGGAAAAATTTCTATCTCGAAAATGGACCGAGATAGGGGAAAAAAAAAAGATTTACCAAATGGGCAGAAAATCAGAACGAAAAGATACTTTACTTACATTGGTGCAAATAATAAAACGGTCAAAACGGTTTTGTGTAAAATGAAAACGAAAAATTTATTCTAAATGAATTGATTCGATTTCTTTAATATAAGAATTCTTAAGTTACACATAGTTTAGAGAACAATCAGTTATAATTGCCGTATCTTTGTGTTGAAAACTAATATTATAAAAAGGAACATGCATTTCAACAAGTACAAAGAAAGTTCAGCCAGAAAGATATTGAAAAAAAAAAAATGTATATATTTTTAAAAATAAAAATTGCTGTATGTATGTGTGTGTGTGTATGCAAATTCACGATTTACGTTGAAACTTTGTAAAATTTTGCACAGATGTCCTTTGATAATCAGGAATTCACTTTGGGGGAGGAGGTCGTCCCTATGGGAGAAAACAAGAATAGGAGGTCTTCCTTATACACTTGAGTCACCTTATACAACTTTTATTTGCGAGGTAAACTGTGTAACATCGGGCAACGTAGTATACCTACAGATGAATACCATTGAGAAGGGATAAAATGAAGCAATTCAAGACACATTCGTGAAGAAAAGTTCACAAGACACGTGATAGATTTTAAAGCAAAATATTGGAAGAAATCGTGTTTCTTTCGCAAGTTTCACGCAAAACGTACCAACCATTTGTCGTTGTTAAGTCACTGAACTTGGGGTCTTTGACTCAGCTTTTGCTAAGCCAATGATTGAACTTGCTCCCTCTATTTACTAATTCCTTCTCTAAGACGAATACATATACAGGCGTCCCTCATATAACACGGTTCTTATACAACACGGTTTCGATATTACACGGTACGAAACGTGAATTCAATACTTCATGGTTTTGATACAACTCGAATGCACTGGCGTAACTAGGGAGGGGCGGAGGGGGCGGTCCGCCCAGGGCGGCACATTTCGAGTGGCGGCAAATTAAACCATTTGATGTGGGAAAAAAGCGTATTTTTCAAATAAATTATGGTTTTAATCTGTTCCTGCAGGCAAAAATAAAATCTTCAAATTGTAAGTCTTTTGTGTCACTACCAGATTAAAATTACTTACATACAATACTTTGTGATTTCTTTAAAAAACTTTGAAAAGTCTTCCTTGATAGCATATCAGTACACTTCCTTGTTTTGTTCCTGAGGGGGCAGCAGTGGACAGTTATGGGACTAATGTTTTTTTAGACTGTAGAAGTTAACTCCAGGAAGAAGAAATCAATGAAGTTTTCCACTTTTCACTGTAAGAAAGAGTTAACACTGAATTTAAGAGAGATTCTTAAAAACCTCCTAGTGGAACATAACCTTTTTTTTTTTAACTTTAAGAAAATAGTGACAAGAGTAAGAAAGGGAGGTGGGGGGGGGGCGAATGGTACACGAAACAATGTATTGCTTATCACGCGGGTGGCTTTATATGTTGTATGGTTTACTTAGATTTCTCATTCATTACAAGAGTTCTCTATTTCGAAAGAAGTAAAAGGGATTTCTGTTTTTCGCTTTTGAGAGTAGAAAATCTATCCGACAACTTTGGATCACATATTAGTCTATTCCTTATGGAAGGTGAGCGAATTTCATTTTTTAACATTTGGTGTGGTCCCTCAACTTGGCCAAGCATACTGTCCAACCACGGATTGAATGGAATTTCCAAACGTCCAGATAAGACGAATATATGTGAATAAGGGGGAAAAGTAAAAATTTGATGCGCGTGTTCCGCTCATTTGAATGAGACTCTGCTTCTGCAAAAGCTGCCATCGCTAAAAAATAATAGATTTGTCCATTTCCGGCTGTAAAACGGATGTTTGTCTTTCCATACAATCCGTGGTCAGACAGTAGTCAAAAATTAGATTTTAGCGTAGTCAGTTTCAAATAATTCCGGTTGGGAACCTCTCCCAGCTCCACTCTGTGGTCTAACTTCTTGAAAGATAGCTTCAAAATGTTTTTAAGAGAGAGAGCTCTCTAATCTTTCATCTCTTTTCCTGATGTCACCAAAGATAGCTTAGAAATACGGTTTTGGACCTCAATGTTTAAAAATTTTCTGGGTAGAACCCCGAGTCCTGTCTTTTCCTCTAACGTAGCAATTACAGCAAAAGAGTGCATGTTTAGGACTTTAATTCTGGAAATTTTAGTGGAGAAAACTCCTCTCTCTTCTAAGGTCTCAACATATAGCCTAAAATTAAGTTTTTAAAACTTTCATTCTTCAATATCAATTTTTAAAAACAGCATTTGAACCTTGACTATGCTTTATCTCCTAACGTGATCAAAAGTAGCTTAAAACACGTTTTTAAGTCTTCAGTTTCGGAATTTTTCCGAGAAAGATACCTTAATCACCTCCCCCCCCCCCCACTTCCTTACCTAACGTCTCCAAAGATTAAAACTGCGTGTTGGAAACTTCAATTTTGAATATTTTCCGAGAAAGGAAACACGAACTCCGCAGAACTTTTCCTAACGTCCCCCAAAGATAGCCTATAATTTCGCTCATAAAAATGTTCGTGATTGGGAGAGCTTGCTAATTCTTCCTTTACAAAGATAGCCTAAAATGAACTTCAGCTAGAAGAAAGCTTTTGGGAGGGAAGCCTCTCTGCCCCCATTTGCTCCTAACATTATCAATATCAAACAAAGCCAAAAGTCGGACGTCAATTACAGAAAGTTTCCATTAGAGAGCCGCCTGGCTTCACAGCATTTTTAATGTCATTATATATTAGGGAACCCTTTAACGTCACGAAAGATGGCCTAAAATTGCGTTTTTGAAACTTTGGTGATGAACAAATTTCAAGGAAAGAAGCCGAACCTCCCACAATCCAGTAAATCACCAAAGATGCCGTCAAAAATGATTTCAATTTAAAAACATATTTTAGTAAGGAGCCTCTCCCTCCCCTAACGCTTACAACTGTCTTAAAATACACATGCAATTGTGTTGCCAAAGAAAGCGTAAAATTGTATATTTCAGAGCTGAAAGTTTTCGAATTGAGTATCCGACCATTCCCGATTTTCTTAACCTCTCCACAAAGTAGCCTAAGTTGCATTTTAAAACATTGATTTCGGAATATTTCCATGTTGTGCCCACCGAACACCTAATGTCAACAAAGAAACACTAAAGAGACTTCAGTTTTGAAAAAAATCGAAAGCAAACCCAACTCGCCCTTCCCTCCATTTTCCCAAAAACTGCCTCAATATTCGAATTTTTTACGTAAATTTAGCAATTTTCTCCAAGTGTGACCCCCTTCCTCTTTCTTTTTTTTTCTTTTGTAAGTATGTAGAAAATAATTACGCCTATTTTTCTTTAAGTTTCTGGTTTTAATTTACAACTCTATTGACAGTTTAAACTTTTAGCTATTCACAACAAAAAGGCGGCAAATTGAGAAACCGCCCCGGGAAGTAAACACTGTAACTACGCCACTGCTCGAATGTTATACATATAAAAAATTGACTTTCATTTTTGTCTAATATGTTCTGTTCTTGGTTGACAACTCTAATAAGTTTTCACTTTGTTTTTATGAAACTTGGTTTCGATATAACACGGTATACATCTATTGATTTACATTATTTCTAAGTCCCGTATAACACGGTTTCGATATAACACGGTACGCATCCTATGATTTACATTATTTCTAAGTCTCGTATAACACGATTTCGATATAACACGATATATATTAACCTGGTTTTCCCGATGCTTATACATAATTTGTATTAAAAATAAGTAAAAAGGGTATTCTTAAAAAATGTATAGCACGGTTTCGATACTACACGGAACGAGTAAACCTTGTTATACGAGGGACACCTGTAATATATATATTTTTTAATTCTTTTATTAAAAACTAGTGGTACCCGCACGGCTTTGCCCGTAATAGAAAAATTAAAAGGTCTTTTGGTTCGTCTGTATATTTACAAATCATGTATGGTGAATTTTCTCGCCAATCGGCTTGTACCCATGTTACGGTTCCACGTTATGATCATTTCGCAATTTACGCGTCCATCTTATGATATTTTTTTTCTTAAAATTGGAATAGAAAATGAACCACATCGAATTTTCGAAAAATCGCTTCGAGGTGCACACTTCCATGCTACAAACAAACTTTGTGCCAAATTTCATGAAAATCGACCGAACGGTCTAGGCGCTATGCGCGTCACAGACATCCTACAGACATCCTCCGGACAGAGAGACTTTCAGCTTTATTATCTTCTTTACTAATAATAAAGCAGAAAGTCTCTCTGTCCGGAGGATGTCTGGATGTCTGTAGGATAGGGTGGGCCGAAAAACCCCGATTTTCGAAATCGGTTTGCGGATAGGGCGGAATTTTGGCCAAATGGCTTCAACATGACGTAAAAAAAATTTCAGCTCGATCACTTAACTCCTTCTGCTGCCGCCGGAGCCCTAAAATTTGGTAAAAATGACCAAAAACTAGGATTTTTTGACAAGTTTTAAAATTAATTGGTTTCCTTAAATTGGTTTGCGGATAGGGCGGAATTTTGGCCAAATGGCTTCAGCATGACGTAAAAAAAATTTCAGCTCGATCACTTAACTCCTTCTGCTGCCGCCAGAGCCCTAAAATTTGGTAAAAATGACTGAAAACGGGAATTTTTTTGACAATTTAAAAAAAGTTGCTAAGAATGTTGCTAAAATAATTATAGTGCTTAAAAAAGAAGAAAATATGGTAAAGTTAGTATAAATAGTATTTATAAATATATTTTGTCATAAAATCCTCAAAAAAATTTTGAAAAATTACTAAAATAGGCAAAAAGTAACATTACAGTTCGCAGTGCGAAACTTATTTAATATTTATTTTCAATTAGTGTTTACATACCATTTATATTTATACGTCTGCAAGGAGGCTTGAGTTAACAGCTGAGGCGAGCTTTTTACTCCGGTGAAGTGACGTATGAACTCTTTGATATAAATTGTGGCATTTTCTTTCGCGATTTTAAAGTGGCGAGCACAAATCCGTGCCTTGCGTCTGATCCACACACAAAAGACGCAGCTTCTGTTACTAACTTCACCATCCTTTCTACACTCTGAGTATGAGATGGATAACACATGATGTTACTGGTTTCTTCAGGAAAAGCAGACATCTGTATGTTGTGTTTGATCTCTTCTATGCTCAGATGTTTCGTGAGAGGAGGTTCTGTCAGAATGCATTCAGACCAGTCAATCATATCAGTGTATGAAGACGCATCCAATTTGAGGTTTTGTGGAACACAAAACCTTCTGGGAGACTTCATAGTCGAATTTGTTCGTGCTTTAAGTATTCTTCGCCATCCCAGTTGTCTTATATTCGGGTGAATGTCCGTAATGAAACTTATGAGCAAATTTTCGGGGTGGCTAAACCACGCGTTTCTCCTGATGACTGGATCTATCACCATTCTAGCCTTTTCGTCCAAGAAACGAGAAAAAGAAAGCATCTTCCAAAGGTGTCTTGCTCCGTCCGAAATCGATGGTTTGCACTTGACTGAAAACCACACTAATGCATAAACTTTCATAATGTAGGCTACGATTGTCACTAAAGACTCAGTAGGAGTGCTAGTTGCTAGATAGACACGCAAAATTCTGCTTGCTGCTGTTAACCACCTAGCGTGATGCAATTTTCCCGGATTCAGTTCGGCCAAACGCTGGGGACACCTTCCTGAAGACACTGCTTTGCAGATTTCCAAAAAATACTGCTGATCACTACTTAAATCTTGTACCTGTTCTAATTTCAAATCCTGGATCCAGCGCACTGAGACTGGAGAAAATTTCGCAACAGGCATGGTTTCACAATTTGATAACAATTTTCCAATTGGTCCTTGATAAGTCTCTGGCCCTGTTGTTCTGCCATCAAGAGTTTCAAATAGATGACGAAGAGGCAATTCGTTAGTGTGAAGAATGCAGATAATTCTTTGAAGAGGTTTCTGAATGGCTTTCTCAATAAGCGACATAACCCCATTTGTGTGGCCAGTGTTTGTTACTGTACCATCAGATCCTATGACAGCAATATCGGATAAGTCCATTTTGTGTTCACGAATGAAACTGAGCATCGCTTTACTGATAGATTTCCCCGTACCCGCAGAAGGAGTTACATGTCCAAGGTACCTTGATTCAGGTTCTTCAACAAGGACAATATGTTCTTCTTTCTGTGTGGTCCGATAATATGTATCGTCCTGTTTCCTTTCAATCACCAACGTGCTGTCAATTCTTCCATCAAAATATATTGCCTTCAATTTCTTTTGCTGAAGTGTTGTGGAAGTCTCCTTTAAAATATGTTTAGAGAGACTTTGTTTTTCCCTTTGAATTTTGTTTGGGTCAATAACCTTTTCTTTATTTTCAGGGGTCACCACCCCGATGTCTTCAAGAAGAGAAGAAGCCAGAAGAGCAGCGTCTCTTTTAGATGTTTGTGTCCTGAAGACTGCACTAGAAAAATTGGGCAATTTAAACCTCTGTTGTGTCACGGGAACATAAACTGATCGCTGTACCTTTCTCGATGGCTGAAAATCTGTGTCCGAGTCCGTTTCACTTTGATTATGCACAACATGCTCCTCGTCCTCAAGCTCACTCAAATCGGGAACAATTATATCTCGCTGACTAGTTTCTTTATTTTTTGATTCTCTCTCTTCTCTTTTTGTATCACGTTTATGCCTTTTGCGGAGCCGATTGGTTTCTTTATGGTCAATTTTTTCAACAACCATTTTCCTCTCAGATCGTTGATCAAGGAGAAAGGGCAATTCCAATTTAGGTACTTTATTTTCATTTTTGCACGAGCATTGAAGAACGGGATCGATGCATTTACACGCAGCTATGTCAAACAGCTTATTTTTTGCATAGCGTTGAAAAGATGCAATCTGTTCATTAGAAAAAGAAGAATTTTTTTTTGAAGACTTTTGCAATTTACGAAGCTGTTCAAGGTATTTCGAAATCATAGCAACTATGCGCCTTTCACTGACGATTGCTTTGTCACCGAATGAAGCAATAGTCCAAATATCCACAACTTTCCTACCTACAACATAAGATATTTCTTTGGCAGAAGGTTCCTTTCGAGATTCTAACTCTCTCATTTTTTTATTTCTTTCCCACAAGTAATGCCTTAAAACGTCTTCTACAGTCGGTAGTTTTAAAATAGAAAGTTCCTTGGGCGACCCAATAATGTCATGAAACACATGTGAACGTAATACATTTAAAGATGCCATATGTTCTGTTCAAGGTAGTTAAAAATATGCACTAAAACTGTATGCTATTTCACAGATAACATCGGTAGTTCGCCACTTCAGGAAAGAAAATTAACGAGCGAGCACGTTAAAAACCCTAATACTAGCACTAGGGAACAAACGCCTCAGGAAACTAACAATGGCAGTTTGAAAGTCTAACTGGCGCTCCGTAGACGAGCCCAAAGTTGTTTCGCGGGAAAGGAGAAGTAGATTAGATGCGTCGGTTATTTGCGCTGCTGGCGCTGGGCGAGTCCAAGTCTGCGGAGGGGAAGTTGTTTTTTACAGCTCTGGCGGCAGCAGAAGGAGTTAAGTGATCGAGCTGAAATTTTTTTTACGTCATGCTGAAGCCATTTGGCCAAAATTCCGCCCTATCCGCAAACCAATTTAAGGAAACCAATTAATTTTAAAAATTGTCAAAAAATCCTAGTTTTTGGTCATTTTTACCAAATTTTAGGGCTCCGGCGGCAGCAGAAGGAGTTAAGTGATCGAGCTGAAATTTTTTTTACGTCATGCTGAAGCCATTTGGCCAAAATTCCGCCCTATCCGCAAACCAATTTAAGGAAACCAATTAATTTTAAAAATTGTCAAAAAATCATAGTTTTTGGTCATTTTTACCAAATTTTAGGGCTCCGGCGGCAGCAGAAGGAGTTAAGTGATCGAGCTGAAATTTTTTTTACGTCATGTTGAAGCCATTTGGCCGAAATTCCGCCCTATCCGCAAACCGATTTCGAAAATCGGGGTTTTTCGGCCCACCCTACTGTAGGATGTTTGTAGGATGTCTGGATTCTCTGACGCGCATAGCGCCTAAACCGTTCGGCCGATTTTTATGAAATTTGGCACAAAGTTAGTTTGTAACATGGGGGTGTGCACCTCGAAGTGATTTTTCGAAAATTCAATGTGGTTCTTTTTTTATTCCAATTTTAAGAAAAAAAAACTATCATAAATTACGAAATTATCATAACGTGGAACCGTAACATGGGCACAAGCCAATTGGCGAGAAAATTCAACCATACATTATTTGTAAATATACAAGCGAACCAAAAGACCTTTAATTTTTCTATTACGGGCGAAGCCGTGCGGGTGCCACTAGTTACTAATAATAAAGCTGAAAGTCTCTCTGTCCGGAGGATGTCTGGATGTCTGTAGGATGTCTGTGACGCACATAGCGCCTAGACCGTTCGGCCGATTTTCAGGAAATTTGGCACAAAGTTAGTATGTAGCATGGGGGTGTGCACCTCGAAGCGATTTTTCGAAAATTCGATTTTGTTCTTTTTCTATTTCAATTTTAAGCCCATTTTTCACAGAAATTTAATAATACGGGAAAGAATTTGTTCTGAAAATTAACTTTATTTTATTTACTTCTTTATCTTTCTTCTTTTCTTTTCTTCTTTACTAATAATAAAGCTGAAAGTCTCTCTGTCCGGAGGATGTCTGAATGTTTGTAGGATGTCTGTAGGATGTCTGTGACGCGCATAGCGCCTAGACCGTTCGGCCGATTTTCATGAAATTTGGCACAAAATTAGTATGTAGCATGGGGGTGTGCACCTTGAAGCGATTTTTCGAAAATTCGATGTGGTTCTTTTTCTATTCCAATTTTAAGAGAAAAAAAAATATCATAAGATGGACGAGTACATTACGAAATTATCATGACGTGGAACCGTAACATTGGCACAAGCCAACTGGCGAGAGAATTCACCATACATTATTTGTAAATATACAGGCGAACCAAAAGACCTTTTGATTTTTCTATTACGGGCAAAGCCGTGCGGGTATCACTAGTTAGTAATAATAAAGATAAACATGTATATTTTGAAACGAATAAGGACATTTGCGCAAATATGGTTTCATTTGCTTTATTTTTTTTCTTGTTCCCTTTTGTGCGTGTTTTTATTGATGTAACAGGTGTCCTTCCATCGTTTTTAAACGTTTTATGTCTTTATATTTTCCATAAATTATTATTTTTATTTTTTTAATTCGGCAGCTAAAACGTTTTCTTTTTCTTTTATTTTCTTCTCTATCTGTATTTTCTGATGAATGTACCAATTGTTTCATTGCAAACATTTTTGAACATTTTTTTTTTTTTTGTTAATTTAGGGATATTACAATCGACCGTATTTTATTCGATTGAATTCAAGCTACCAGCAATTCTAGCGCAGCCAGAAATTTCCCTTGTCCCACCCACATCATATTTCTCGTTGTATTACTGCCATATTCAATCGATGGAACTAAATATAATCGAACACAATCGAGTTAACCCATTTCCTTTACAACAGCCAAAGTATATTTGCCCATAGGTTTTGTGAGAAATTTATTGCCATTTGGGTTTATTTGGACGGGAGTTATGTAATATTTTTTTTTCTAGGTGTACAATTACTAGGTGTACAAAAACTACTAAGTAAGCTGTTCGTTGTAACATCGTATTGCTTTTGTCGGATTACTTTTCTTTCACAATCTTGCACTTTTCTGTATTGAAATGGGGAATTCATAAAATCCCAAAATAAATATTTTCAAAGTATTGCAAAATCTGCGTTTACAATATATTTCAATTTTTTACATTTTTCATCTTCGAAGCAAACATAATATTCTTATAGTATCGTATTGCCTTTCGTAGTAAGAAGTTTTATCATGGTAAACAACGGTTGTTTTGTTGGTTCTCGATATTACAGCATATTTTTCAATTTTATATATTTCAGCTAATATGAAAACTAAGAGACCAGTTGTTTGCATACAAGAAGCCAAAAAAAAGGATGTACAAGTTTAGAAATTGTTTGAATGAGACATTGCTTTTTCTCATAAGTCTTTTTATTTGGTAAACAGTTTTCCTATATTAGTGAGAATTGAGTTATATGAGAAGAAAATACAGTCATGAGAGGTGAAATAGTTATTTCTACATAGTATGAAAAATGTAGAAATTTTTTTTTATTGAACTGAAAATGTATCAATATGTCTGAGAAAAGCTAAATGTATTCATAAAATCCATACATTTTTACATTTTGACTAGCTCGCTCTTTCAACACGGAAAAATGTATCTGCTACATTTGGAAAATAACTGTTTTCGAAGAAATTTTAAGGATAAAAATTCACGCTTCAAAGATGGAACGTGCATACGTTCCGACATCGTAGGTACCATAGGAAAAGTTATTTATTGACTCCTTTAGTTAGATTAATAAATTTTATTTTTAAAAATCGTATTAAATAGTGTTTTTTAAATCCTTATATATTATTTCTGTAGCCTGTTTTTGGTTTCTACGCGAGATTTTCCTCAATTCTTGATCGATTTCTTTGATTTACACCTTATTTTAAAGCTTATCGTGCAGGCTACTGAGGAAAAATAGACCCACGGTCCAAAAATTGTTTTTTCGGGCAAAAAAACCTGTTTTAAAGAACCAGAATGAGGTTTTCGGTTAAATTTATAACTTTAACTTGCACTGTTACTGACAGAGCTGAATAGCTTGATCGGCTGAGCGTTCGACTGGTAACCAGGAGAATGCGTGTTCGGGCCCACGTCCGGACATTCTGCATCAAAAAATTAGAAAAATATCGCGCATTACATGAACAATGAATAACAAATATGAGGGAATACATGAGGTAGAAACGCTCCTAGCCGTTATGAAAACTTGATGCAACAGGGAGCTAAATTGATACTCAATTGTAAGGTTTTTTTTTTAAGCTTTGGCTCCGGGAAGAAAATTAAAGCATAATGTAAGAGAAAATATAAGTATCAGGTTTAAGATTTCAGACTACATTGGAATTGTTTTTTGTTCAGTAAAATATAATAAATCGTATGTTGAAATATAGATTCTTCTAATGAGTTTTTGACTCTTTGTACAAATAAAAAAATACGACCTCAATTTAAAGAGTAATATATATATTTCTTCTTTTTGCAAAAAAACAAATAGCGTATCACATTTTTACTACATTTGAAAAGCTACGCTTAAAAGAGAACTTAGTTCAAATTATTTTGTATTTTAACCGTGCTGTTAAATGATGAACACGTGCTGCCATCTAAGTCATAACGGTTCAAACAGCCTGTGATAACAAATTGTAAAAATTTTCAAAAATAAAAAACACTTCTCGGCAAGAAAAAAAATTTAAAATTACCTGTTTTTATTTATTTTTTGGTAGAGCGTTCGGATAAACTGTCTGAACTTCGGGCCAGTTTGGGGCTGTCCGACATAATAGCAAATTTACAGTAATATTACGCATTACATGTACTCATAACATACAGCAGATAACACACGTAATAAAATAAATGCAGTGGGAATGCTATTTGGTGTTTCGATTCCTTTATGCAGGCTACAGTTTTAATTCAGGTAAGTTGACTGCTAACCGAAGGGTGTTCTTCCCTTTTTTTTAAGCTTTGACTCCGTCCAGACCACTGAGCATAATGTAAGCATAAAAAAGTAGTAGATATACCTCAAAGGGAATCCTTTTTGTGCAGAAAAACATTTTCATTGTATGCTGAAATGTAGATTTTTCTAATAGCAGTGTTCGAACTTCTGTACAAATGAAAAAATACTACGCCAAATTAAAACTACGAGTTTCAACCAGTAAATCTTTAATTATTTATTCGAATACGATATAAAACATCAAAATTATTATCAACTTCATTAGTAAGAAATCATTTTCTGCTCCTCTGCTTTCGGCTGAAAAAAAAAAAAAAACATTTTGTCTACGTTCGAAAAATTAACACTTAAAAAACGGACTCAGTTCAACTGGTTTTGGTTTTGAATTTTAAGTGTTCGATTAAAAGAAAAACAAGTGCGGGCTTTTAAGCCGTACAGGTCAAAGAAGCCTGCTATGGGAAATTGTTGAATATTCAAAAATAAAAACACTTATTTTTTCAACCGAATTTATTACTTCTCTAGAATGTTTGTTTCAATTGCTACGTGAGATCTTCCTCATTCTTTAATCAAATTCCATGTTTTACGAATAATTTTAAATCGTATCATGCTGGCTAATGACAAAACATAGACGCATGATCTTATTATATTTTTTTCGGCGAAAAACTTTTTTACTGTTTTTTATTACGCATTCCTTCAATGAATAGCATTCGAAAAGGAAGGCACAGTTGCTAGGTTTGTTGGAGCGTCGTACTGTTAATCAGAATGGCGCCAGTTCGAATCGGTGCCATTAAATATCTCTTTAATGTTTCTTTTTTTTCCGTCAGGTGCTCACATGGGCAGGACTGTATTTGCCACAACCTGTTTTTTCACATGCAAAATTACTGATTTTTCACGTGTCACTCAGCCTCACTTTTAATGATATTTATATTTGCATTGAAAATACGTACAACCAAAAGGGGAGCGATGATCAAATTATCACAACGTTGTATTTAACGAGGTTTTGTTACTGATGTCTTCAAATTACATGCCTTCTCGTGTGCGCTTACATTTTTCCGTTTACTTTTTTCGGTTTTTCTTCATAATATTTTTTTCTTTGAAATTTTTAAAGAGCGAAATGCCTTATGAAACGATTTGAAGTACAGTGCGGAGTCCCGCACGGGTCGACTAGTATTTAGTTAATATTGTAACATGTATAGTCTCGTGTCTTTCGGTGGCTCACGTAGTAATTATGTCATATCTGTTCGTAGTCGATGGGTTTGGCGAGAAATTAAAGAGGTATTGCTAAGTTGGCATCCTTGTAGGTGACTTATTTTAGGGACAAATTTGGGGAGAAATTGTTAAATTTCGCCAAATTTGGCGATGATGAAGGTCAGGTGACATTTGTGATGACGTCATTCACACAAACAATCAGAGGTAACCTTTAGGTTAACATTAGATATAGACATACATACAGTCGGGTTTTCTTTAGGAAACTATTTTAGTTTTTATTGTGTTTTAAAAAGTTGTCAACTACTGGAGGTGAGTGGTTGTTTACAGGCCCCCCTCTTTAACTACTATTGAAAACAATTTGAAAAATAGTAACTAAAACACAAACATTGACAAGCAATCGTTGATCCTAATAGTTTTTTTTACACGCAGAAATATTTCCATTTTTTTTTCCTGTATTTATTTCCTGTGAAATTAAGTGGTACTTGCAGAAACTTTCACTAAATTGACAACTACTGTCCAACCACGGATTGCATGGAATTTTCAAACGTCCAGATAAGACAAATCTATGTGAATAAGGGGGAAAAGTAAAAATTTGATGCGCGTATTCCGCTCATTTGAATGAGACTCTGCTTCTGCAAAAGCTGACATCGCTAAAAAATAATAGATTCATCCATTTCCGGCTGTAAAACGGATGTTTGTCTTTCCATACAATCCGTGGTCAGACAGTACATGCAAATTACACTAGTATCTTGCAGTTGCTTGACTGTGACAATTTTGTTTATTTTTTCATTTCTTGAAAATTTATATGTGCCTTCATTTCCAGAGATTCCAGCATGGAATGAAATCCATTGTTAGATGACATTCATCCCTTTTTTAAAGCTCAGAGTTAAAGATTTTGCTTTTGACTTGTTAAATACTTTCTGAATCTGCTATATTGTTGGCTGCAATACCTTGAAACGCTGAAAATGAGTCAGAGAATATAGCTATCTCTGAGTCGAAGCTCTCTATTCAGCATTTCTTCAGTTGCAATTATAGTTGCATCTGTTTCTCAATCTAAATGGCTTTTTAATTTGCAGAGTTAGGTATGGAGTGAGAATAACTCTAAATGCATACTAGCACCAGGGGTGCCTATCCCCCCTCCGCACGTTCAGTGGCGCGAAATTCTCCCCCCCCCCCCAAAAAAATACTTTTCCCTATTTTTTTATTTTTTTTTTTTATTTTTAACTCATTTTTTATATTTTTTACTTTTTGCAAATGTTAGTTATTTAATAATATTATTTTTTAGCTCTCTTTTTTATTTTATTTACCTTTTTTAAATATATTTTTTAATTTAGTTTTTTTATTATTATTACTATTATTAATGTTTTATTTGAAAATTTCTGTGGTACGCCAATGACAGACAGACACACACACAAAATAAATAAATTAAATGAAGCATAAACATTATAAAAAATAAAATAAATAATTTAAATTAATTTTATGAATCAATATATAAATTTTAAAAATCCCCCCAAAAATTCTGATGTCGCAATTTGCGCCATAACATCCCCCCTCCCTTTGTGGGCACCCCTGACTAGCGCCAACCCCATCAATCGACTGCGATTCATCTGTGTAAAAAATAGAGCCATTATTTTTTTTCGGGATATCTACACTTACTCTCCAATGCAACTGCTTTAAGTTCATCATCTACTGATGATGACTTAGTAATGTTATGCATCAAATTTTGTTCAATTCTGATAGATGCAAGTTAAATATGGTTAGAAGGTTTTAATACAGTTTCTTTAGATATATTCAGAAGAAGGGGTCTAATTTCACTTTATAGGCCTTCTTTAAAAAAAAATGAATTTTGACACCTTGAATTCAAATTATGTTTTTCGCGATCACGAGTGTGTGTATGTAGACGTATGTGTTTCTCTGTGGGGGGTATGTGTGTTTGTGTGTAGGGGGTATGTGTATGTGTGTGTAGGCATATGTGTTTGTATCTATGTGCAGGCATGAATGTGTGGGTAGTTCTGTGTATGTGTGTGTATGTTTTTTTGTGTGTGTATGTGTAGGTGTCTGTATGTATGCGTGTGTGTATATGTGTGTGTGTGTGTGTGTGTGTGTGTGTAGTTGTGTGTGTAAGGACATATACGCAACCTGGAGACGGCTTTCGCTAGAAGAGCAGCATCGTGAGGAGCCGGTCGACGGTGATGGTGCGGAGGGTGGCGGTGGGAAAATAAAATGATAGGACGCCAAAAACAGTCAAATGAAAGCAATAAGCAATCGTGATTGCTCAAAAAAAACTTCCTGTGATTTCAGTCTTTTAGGTTCTGTGATGTTATAGTTTCCCCATAGGGTCAATTGATACATTATTTGATCAAAAATATTGGGCCACTTTTAAAACTTCACCTTTTTAAGGATTTCTCAAGAAATATAAAAGACCAATTGCTTTGTAGCTTTTGTCACAAAAATGCTCCCCACTGTCATTTTCCAATAAAAATTACATCACATGCGCGTTTTGGGGATCAGTAACAAATTGAAGAAAGCAAAAATGGTTTTTGATCATCATTCACCGTAAAGAGCTGAGAATAAGCTGTAAATTACAGAAATTAGTTAGCTGAGCATGTAGAATTATTTTACATATTTTTGAACAAGTATCACGGATATTCACGATAAAGATATGAGCAGTTGTTTCAAAACTACGATTTTTTTTAAAAGGTTTTTGGCTCCTAATACGCAAAGTTTTTCATCAAAGTTTACCAAACTTCCAGTAAACTTGACAGCATACAAGAGAAGCATAATACGTAAATTTGAAGTTGAAATATTGAAAATTTGATGAAATATGGACATTTAAAGCAATTAAATTTTCCACTGCGCATACGCGAAAGATAGCAAATTACAACTTTCACAATCTAAAACCCAACTAGATTCCTCAAATCATAATAAAATTTCAGTTCAATATTTTAAAAATTCAGAAAAGTTAACAGCGATCTAATGAGCAGAATTTCAATAACTCTCGGATAGGCGAGGTATCGAAAGGTCTCGTTCGTAAGTATGCAACATTTGCTTGCAATCGTTCTGTGTAGTTCATGATAAAAACAGATTATTTGCAAGAATTTCAATAATTCTCGGATAGGCGAGGTATCGTAAGGGCTCGTTCACAAGTATGCAACATTTGCTTGCAATTGTTCTGTGTAGTTCATGATAAAAACAGATTATTTGCAAGAATTTCAATAATTCTCGGATAGGCGAGGTATCTTAAGGACTCGTTCACAAGTATGCAACATTTGCTTGTTTTGTGTAGTTCATGATAAAAACAGATTATTTGCAAACGAGCCCTTACGACTCGTCGCCGATCCAAGAATTGTTGAAATTCGACTCATTAGATCGCTGATAACTTTCTGAATTTTTTCAAATATTCGACTGAAAATTTATTATGAGTAGAAGAATCTAGTTCAGTTTTAGATTGTGGAGGTTGTAAATTGTTACCTTTCGCGCATGAGCAGTGAAAAAATAATTGCTTTAAATGTCCATATTTCATCAAATTTTGAACATTTCAACTTCAAATTTTAGTATTATGCTTCTCTTGTACGCTGTCAAGTTTACTGAAGGTTTGGTAAGCTTTAATGAAAAACTTTGCGTTTTATGAGCCAAAAACCTTCAAAACAAATTCGTAGTTTTGAAAGAAATGATCATATCTTCTTGAATATCAGTGATACTTACTGAAAAATACGTAAAATTATTGTTCATAGTCAGTTAACTAATTTCTGTGATTTACAGCTTATTCTCCGCTCTTTACGATGAATGATGATCAAAATTCACTTTTGTTTTCCTCAATGTATTACTGATCCCCTAAATAAGAGAAGAATGTACTTTTTTGTGGAAAATGACAGGTGGAGCATACCTTTTACATGACAAGAGTTACAAAGGTAATTGGTCTTTTATTTCTTGAAAAATCCTTAAAAATGTGAATTTTTGAAAGTGTCCCAATACTTTTGGTCATATAGTGCAGTAACCGGATAGTTTTTCAAACAATATTAAAGCTCTCGTCTGAATTATTAACACTTTTGGTTTGTCAGAAGGAACATTTTATATGGCAGCTACGCTATTGTTTGAAAATCAAAGAATTTTCCATATTCTTATTAGGAAAATGAGGAACGTAATGGAATGTACTAACAATAATAATAAAAAAAAACAATAATTCGGAATTTGTGCAGTTACACTGGTCCTGCAGTCATTCAATCGACCCTTTGAGAGACATTTGTTGGAGGTTTATTTAGGACATGCATAGTCTTTAAAAAAGGGATTTTTTAAATTGTTCTTTTTGAAACTATAGTTTAACATTAATTGGCAAGTTTATCTAATTTCTTGCATTGCTTATTATTATCACTGTTTTTTTTCGTACAATCAGGATTGCTTATTGTTCTCACTTGACTGTTTTGATGTCCTATGATTTTATCCCCCCCCCGCCTCCCTCTGCAGCACCACCGTCCACCGTCCCCTCCCGATACTGCTCCTCTAGTGAGCAAAGTCTCCAGGTTGCGTCCATATCCTACACACACACGCATACATACACACACCTACACACACATATATACGCACACACACCTAGACACACATACGCACAAAAAACAAAAACACCTACACATACACACAACTACCCACACACACAAACTCACATGCCTACACACACAACTATCCACACAGACACACAAACACACATGCCTACACGCACATACACCCCACAAAAAAACACTCATGCCTACACACATATACACCCCACACAGAAACAACCCCCCCCCCAACACACAAACACGCACGCCTACATACACACACACTCGTGATTGCGAAAAACATAATTTGAATTCAAGATGTCAAAGTTCAAATTATTTTTTTTAATTTTTTAATCAAAATCATTGTTTTCTATAGTGATCACATTAAGCAACGTTTACTTCCTTTTCCAGTATTAAAATGATACGCAATACTAATATCATCACTAATATCTAGTGCAACAATGAACTTTTGCAAAAAAGAAAGAACGGTTTTTCGTGGAGAACAAAAAAAAAAAAAAAAAAACGCTCGTCAAGGTATGACGGGTGAAAATTGCTTCTATAATTGAACGAAGCCATTGCCTGTATAGTGATATTTTGATAGTTTTAATTTTAACCTTAACTAAAGTGGATTAATCCTAAACTCCAGTAAGGTATCGTTCATTAATAACCGTTTTTTCGTGTCTTCATTCCCCTGAAACGACACAGTCTTACCAGTAAAACAGTAATGTTACCAGATCGAGTTCAGCCTTGTCACAATAAAGCCTTTCCCTGCATGTTAAATATTACTGATACATATTATCAAATTATCATGCCGTGGCGCGAGTTTCATTGTTGAAACACGCCGGTTACTCGATCATCGGCTATTATTTATAGTTTCCAGTAGATAACGTTAGTTTTTACCACTTTTTCGTTTCTTTATTCTCTAAAAATTAGTCTTACTCTTAAAACAGTTAAGTTACCCCATCCAGTTCAGCCTTTTTGAAATAAAGCATTTTAATGCATGTCAAACTGTGACAAAAATATTATCAAATTATAAATAGCTACTGATTTTTCATGCTTCAACAATGAAATAATGTAATCACGCATGCTATGGAGCGAGTTTTATAGTTGGTGACGTGAGAGCGTTACTCGATCTGTGATTTTCTTCTTTATATATGGATGCTTCACTTGCCATATCGATTAACTCAAAAAAAAAAAGTTTGAATTTGACTTTTCTCGAATTCAAATTATGTTTTTCTCAATCACGAGTGTGTGTAGGCGTGTGTGTTTGTTTGTTTGTGTGTGTGGGGGGGGGTATGTGCATGTAGGCATGTGTGTTTGTGTGTGGGTAGTTGTGTGTATGTGTGTGTGGGGGGGATATGTGTCTGTTGGCATGTATGTTTGTGTCTGTGTGCAGGCATGAGTGTTTGGGTAATTGTGTGTATGTGTTTGTGTGTATGTGTAGGTGTCTGTATGTATGCGTGTGTATTTGTGTGTGTGTAGGTGTATGTGTGTAGGTGCGTGCATGTATGCATGTAAGTGTAGGATATGGACGTAACCTGGAGACGGTTTTCGCTAGAGGAGCAGCATCGTGAGGCCGGCCGATGGTGGTGCTGCATAGGGAGGCGGTGGGAAAAGAAAATTATAGGAATTCAAAAGCGTCAAATGAGAACAATAAGCAATCGTGATTGCTCAAAGAAAAAAAAAGAGGCATCCATGTATGCAGACATTATTTAAGCTATTATTATAACATAATTCCGCACACAAGATCATATCTATGAGATATTTTCACTTACAAAAGAAATAAACTCAAAACCACTAGTCACAGCTGGAACAAAAACGCAGTACAATTCGACAAATCACAGAACCAAACATATTTCATTAGAATAACTCAAAGATACTGTTCGAACATCATTTCTTCACAAGTCAAAATCCATTCAGGGATAACATACTTTTTCCACGTTCCGCTGCAATATTTCGATAAAAGCAATCCTTCACTTCTACTTTAATGCGAGTTGAGAATAGGGAAAACCGTGCGCTTCCAATACTCTTAATGATATCTCCAGGGTTTATAGAACGTTATTGATTGGTCTGATATCCGTATAAAACGCTGCTTTGTCTGCTTTATGAAATATTCATGAGGACTAAGCATCTATGGCGGCCCCTTTCAAAAATTCCGTCCTCCTCGTGTGCAATTTAGAGGGTAAGTCGTTGAGGGTATAAGCTTTATTTACCATGATTTAAACTTTAAGTTAGCATAGTTGCTATTTTATTAAACGGGATGAGAAGTTAACAGCAAAGCGATTAAGAATGTATGGAAATTAATGTTAGAAAAGGGGGATTTGTATAGTGAGAATTATTTTGAGGCGAGCCGCAGCATTTCAGAATTATTTATTCATCGTAAAGAGAAATACTTTTTCTTTAAAAAAACGAGCTGATGTGTGCATCACATGACTTCCTTTTACTCCAATTTAATGTCATTTCCCCATTATTGGCAATTTTAATGCGATTTAACTGTTTACTCTCTAAATTTCACCAGCAGTGTCCAAATTGAAACCAAATTTAAAATAAAATTTTTAAAAAAATCGCCAAATTTGTCACCAAGTTGGCGACCAAAATGGCGATATATCGCTGTATCCGCCAAATTATACCACCACTTGAGTTTACATCGAAATTAACAATGATTTCCCCCAAAAAAGGGGCAAAAGCCCTCATTCGGAGCATCTGAATGCAACCAGAAGGAAAGATGCAAAACTAGTCCCCACTAGCAGTCGCCGCACTCAGCCGTGCGGGGGGCCCGCTACGCGGACCCCCCGGGCGGTGGAACCTAAGGCCTACGGCTAAGAGGTGGGGTGCGTGCGGAGAAAAGTCCCCACTAGCAGTCTACGTACCTAATTTCAACTTTCTAGGACATACCGTTTTTGAGTTATGCGAGATATATACACACATACATACGCACATACGGAAGTCACGAGAAAATTCGCTGTAATTAACTCGGGGGTCATCAAAATGGATATTTCGGGTGTCTGTAGGTTCCTAGATTATGTGCATGTGTGGTCGGTTCGAAAAAAAAAAACTCAACATTCATTCGGGGGTGAGAAAAATGGAGATTATGGCCGATTTTTGAGTGAAAATTTTTTTTCGAATACAATACTTCCTTTGCTTCGTATAAGGAAGTAATAATAATAACATTTCACACTTTACCTACTTTTTTTTTCCATTTTGTTTTTGCCAAAACAGCCATTGGTGTGCGACTTTATTTTATTTATTTTTTAAATTAGTAGATTTGAGCTTGTTTTCAAATAAAACAGCGCTTTGTTTTTTGTTCATTCTCCTTCCAAAATTTCAGTTTAATTCAATTAATATCTGAATATTATGTCATGCACTAACATGTAAAATCGAAATAACGAGCTTATTAAACTGCTTATTTAGGTGACGTTGATTTGTTAACCGAAAGTTTTTACAGTGCCCGGTATAGTAAAAGCAACGAGCGGATGTGTGCCTCACGTGACTTCCTTTTACCCCCAATTTAATCTCATTTTCCCATTATTGGTAATTTTAATGCGATTCAATAGTTCGCTTTTCAAATATCACCAACAGCGGCCAAATTAAAACCAGATTAAAAAAAAAAAAATCACCAAATTTGTCGCCAAGTTTGCAACAACTTGGTGACCAAAAGACTGGTGATATATCGCCAAGTGCCGCCAAATTGTAACACCACCTGAGTTTACACCGAAATTAGCAGTGATTTCCACCCAAACATGGGCGAAATACCTCCTTAGAAACACCCGAATGCAACCAAAAGGGAAGGTGCACAACTAGACACCACTAGGAGTCTACGTACCAAATTTCAACTTTCTAAGACATACCGTTCTTGAGTTATGCGACATACATACGCACATACCTACATACAGATGGAGCGAGAAAACTCGTTGTAACTAACTCGGGAATCGTCAAACTGGATATTTCGCGTGTCTATACGTTCTTAAGCACTTATCCACGTGTGGTCGAGTCGAAAAAAAAAAAAAAAAACTCAACATTCATTCGGGGGTGAGCAAAATGGAAATTAAGGTCGATTTTTGAGTGAAATTTTTTTCGCGAATACAATACTTCCTGTTTTGTAAAAAGAAGTAAAAATGGAGCTCGGATCTAAAGTAAATCAAGGTTCAGAAGAATTTTATTCCAAGTACCTTAATGCCTTAACATACTAGAAGATTTAACCCGCGAAGACGCGCAAGGACTTCTTTGACACCCCACAAAACTTTATTATCCGAAATTTTTAAGTTCCCTTAAGGGGTCTAAGGACCCTTAACCTTCAAAATTTTCGACTTTCTGTAAAAAATATATGTTATGCATAATTTGATTCTGAACAATTTGATACCTTATTTTTTACCATACGCCAAAAACTTTTCAAGTTATCGTAAAAATGCGTAAACTTTCCCCATAGAGATTTATGTTAATAGTAGCTGTTTAAGCCTCTTTTTCTCAGGTACCGGTATCTTCGGTTTTCTCGTTTTGCGCGCATGATATCTCAGAAAGTTTCTTATATATTTCCGTAAAACTTTTTATACATGTTTGTCTGGTATATATTATTGATCTGAACCTAAATTTTAACTAAAAATGAAAGGTAATATTAAAAAATATATATATTTTTGTCCAAAATTTTGGAAAATTTTGATTATGACTCATAAAATTTCAAAAAAAAAAATAAATAAATAATTTTAAAAAAATTAAACAAATTTAGGTTTAGGTCATAAATATAAACCAGACAAACAAGTATGAAAAGTTTTACGGAAATATATAAGAAACTTTGTGAGATATTATGCGCGCAAAACGAGAAAACCGAAGAAACCGGCACCTGAGAAAAAGAGGCTTAAACAGCTGCTTTTAACATAAATCTCTACGGGGAAAGTTTAAGCATTTTTACAATAACTAGAAAAGTTTTTGGCGTATGGTAATAAATAAGGTATCAAATTGTTCAAAATTAAAATATGCATAACATATATTTTTTCCAGAAAGTCGAAAATTTTGAAGGTTAAGGGTCCTTAGACCCCTTAATTGAAAATGGATCAAACTCGGTGTAGCTGGTTTGAAGGTCACTTGGTAACGGAGGATATGTTTGCTTTGTGCATTCCTGCAGCAGTTTTCCTTGAATTCCTTTTATGGGGTGTCAAACACCCCTTGCGCGTCCTTGTGATTCGTCGTCGAAAATGTCACGCTACGTGACGTATGATGAGGGTATGAGACATTTGCGAAAGCTGTTGGATGAAGTTTCCACTGATGATCAATAGATATATGAATCTGATGAGGAGCCTGATATAATAGTGTTAAATTATAGTCGCTATAATTCTGATAGTGAACGTGAGGATTTATCTGAAGGTGATGAAATAATTGGTCGTAAAAGAGAAACTTTTTCCATTGGAAATGGTTGTCGAACAAAAGGGCTGAAAGAAAAATACCGTTCCAACGTAAAAACACCAGAAAAGATCATTATTTATTAACTTCTGGGAAATAGGAAGCATTCGAGTAATATTTCAACACCTTCAGAAACATTTTCACTTTTATTTCGAAAGCATTCTGGTTTTTATAATGAAGTATACTAATAACTATTGAAAGAGTTGGATATAATTTTTCTTGATAAAGAAATGCCAATGCTGTCAGAAAAGATGAACTGAAGACATTTATTGGTTAGCTGCTTATTCTACGGCATGGATTACCAAAAAAACAAAAAGCCAATTTGGCCTTTTTTGGCAAAAAAGCTTGGATTTGGCAGTTCAACTTGTCAAAAACCATGCGGATCAGAGAGCGATGTCAAGCATCAAACAAAACTGAAATTTGAGAGGTAATTTTTCAACGGAGCCAACTCCAAAAACAAAAAAGGTGTCATACAAGTGCTGTTATATCTGTGGTAGTAAGAACGAGTCTTGTTGTTTAAAGTGCTTAAATATTTTTTGCAAAAATTATTCTGATGTCATGTGTACCGAATGCATCAACTAATTTAAAATGTGCATTTATATGAAATAAATTTTAAATTTTGGTCTTAATTTGGCGAAAATCACTCATGAAATAGGTTGATTTGCAAAGTTTAAATTAATAATTATGTTTGACATAAGGAAGTTTTAAGAAACACCGTGAAAAATAAACTTCTGCTTAGAAAATTATAGAAATTCTTCCCTGGGGTGCAGGACACCCGTTGCGCGTTCTTGTGTTCGTCCGAGTAGCGCGCGTTCTTGCGAGTTAATTATGGAAAAAAGAAAATTTAAAACTTTCAAAAACTTACAGATTGAGCTAACTTTGCTTAAATCTTCAATAATAGCGTATTTGCGCATATAGAAGTATAATAACTACTAATTTAGCACATACAAAAGAAATCTTGCAAAAGTGCTATAGTCGCAGCTGAGAAAAATATGCCGTACATTTTTTGCCCAATCCCTTTTAGAACAGTTTCATCGAAGCTGGCAGCAGAAATAACACAACTTAAACAGTTTAGCAACATAAGTGCGGTTAAAAAAAAGGGGGCTTTACTCAATACTACTTTTAACAAATTTATTCTGAAATACTACATTACATGCAAATTATTTATGATGCTGTGTGTATTGGTTAGTATTTAAAGTTTCAATTCAAAGTGAAACTGTTCTTTCTAAACTTATTAATGGATGTGTCTTTATTGATTATGTTCTGTTGAATTCAGCTTTTGAGTAAAAAATAAATACGTGTTTTTAAATCTTGAGATCTCTTACTCCTGTTTTCTGGGAATAGAATAAGTTTATAGGACATTGTTGTTTTAAAAGATGTAACATAAAAAGGAATATTCGTCGTAAGTACAACAAATAGTTCAAACACTAAATTTTAAAAAATCAAGGTTTAAGTGAACGTTGTCGTCAGTGCAAAAGCGCCCAATGCGATTTCATCAGTTGCAAAGTGTGCCTCATAGAGAAAAATCACAAGTAACGTTCCTTCATACAAAGCTGCTGTGTATAATATGTATTTTTTTTTTAAATTCTAATGCAAAATGCATGTAATAAGTTTTGATATTTTGGCAAGTATGCGAGAAAACCCCGTAAACCAGGGGATCTAGAACTGGGTTCCGCGGCACCTTGGGGTGCCGTAGGAAGAGGTGAGGGGTGCCGCGAAGTCACCGGGGTATCGATATATATGTAAGGTGAGTGCGTTAAATAAGGCCCGGTTGACCAGTAAGGAAATCCTCCATTTTTACTTCCTTTTACAAAAAAGGAAGTATTGTATTCGCGAAAAAATTTTCACTCAAATTCGACCTTAATTTCCATTTTGCACACTCCCGCAGGAAGACTGAGTTTTTTTTTTTTTTTTTTTTTCGACTCGACCACACGGGGATAAGTGCCTAAAAACGTATAGACACGCGAAAAATCCATTTTGACGATTCCCGAGTTAATTACAACGAGGTTTCTCGTGACGTCTGTATGTACGTATGTATGTATGTGCGTATATGCGTATGTATGTCGCATCAATAAAGAACGGTTTGTCCTAGGAAGTTGAACTTTTGTACGTAGACTCCTAGTGGGGTCTAGTTATGCACCTTCCTTTTTGGTTGCATTCGAGTGTTTTTAAAATGGTCTTTTGCCCCTTTCTATGGAGAAATCATTGTTAATGTCGATGCAAACTTGGTGTTATAATTTGGCGGACACTTGGCGATGTATCGCCAGTATTTTGGTCGCCAAGTTTAGTCGCCAACTTAGAGGAAATTTTGTTTATTTTTTTTAAATCTGGTTTTATTTTAGCCACTGTTGGTGATATTTAGAGAGTAAACTATTGAATCACATTAAAAATGCCAATAATGGGGAAATGACATTAAATTGCAGTAAATTGAAGTCATGTGATACACACATCAGCTCGTTTGATACAGTATCGGAAAAAAATCACTAGATCCTCTCGCATTGTCATCAAAATGTCTAAGTGATGATAAAGAATTATCAACAAGCCATTTTTACTTCCTTTTACAAAAAAGGAAGTATTGTATTCGCGAAAAAATTTTCACTCAAAAATCGGCCTTCATTTCCATTTTTCTCACCCCCGAATGAATGTTGAGTTTTTTTTTTCGACCCGACCACACGTGGATATATGCCTAGGAACCTACAGACACCCAAAATATCCATTTTGATGACCCCCGAGTTAATTACAACGAATTTTCTCGTGACGTCTGTATGTACGTATGTATGTGCGTATGTGTGTATGTGTGTATGTATCTCGCATAACTCAAAAACGGTATACCCTAGAACGTTGAAATTTGGTACGTAGATTCCTAGTGAGGTGTAGTTGTGCACCTTCAATTTTGGTTGAATTCGGATGCTCTTAAGGGGGTCTTTTGTCCCTTTTTGGGGGGAAATCATTATTAATTTCGATTTAAACTCAAGTGGTGTTATAATTTGTCGGACACTTTGTCTTTTGCCCGGCAAATTTTGTCGCCAACTTAGCGACAAAATGTGCGATGTTTTTTTTAAAATATTTTTTTTTTTTTTTTTCAATATGGCCACTGTTGGTGATATTTAGAGAGTAAACAATTGAATCACATTAAAATTGCCAATAATGAGGAAATAACATTAAATTGGAGTAAAAGGAAGTCATGTGATGCAGCTCGTTAACTACCAGGAAACAGTTCAACATTGTAGCGAAAATTGTTGCAGAAGAGTGATGTCAAAACCAACTGATCTTATTTGACGGCATATCTTGTTTCTACATCGTTCCCTGAAGTGCAACTAGAATAAACGAGCTGATCCTCGGAGTAAACAAAGAAACACTTTAAATGTTTTCATACCAAGTTTGTTGCGAATCGAAGCAAAGTAAACGTTTTATGCAGATAATTTTTCCCAATGTTGGCAGTTTTAATGTGATTCAATGGTTAACTTTCAAAATTGAAACCTGATTTAAAAAAAAAAAAAACGCCCAATGTGTCGCCAAGTTGGCATCTAAACTTGGCGACCAAAAGCTTGGCAATATGTTGCCAAGTGTTTGCCAAATGATATCAGCACTTGAGTTTGCATTGAAATTAGCAATATTTTTGCCCCAAAAAGGTATAAATGACCCTCTTTGGAACATCTGAATGCAACCAAAAGAGAAGGTGCACAACTAGACCCCACTAGGAGTCTACGCACCAAATTTCTTTCTAGGACATACCGTTTTTGAGTTATGCGAGATACATACGCATATACATACGTACATGCGGACGTCACGAGAAAACTCGTAATTAACTCGGGGATCGTCAAAATTTATATTTCGGGTGTCTGTGCGTTCTTAGGCATATATCCACGTGTGGTCGGGTCGAAAAAAAATCTCAACATTCATTCGGGGGTGAGCAAAATGGAAATTAAGGCCGTTTTTGAGTGAAAATTTTTTCCCGAATACAATACTTTCGATTTTGTGAAAGGAAGTAAAAATGTTGTATACTGTTTTTGAAACCTAGATTTTGTTGTTGACTAATTTAAAATGAAAAATTGTGTGTGCCGTCATTTATTCCTCAGATTTGATAACCTAGAAAAGTAGATTGTAGTAAAAGGGCTAAGGTTCGTTCGTCTTATTAACACTCCGCCGTCCTTATAATATAACAACGGAGTATTCGGGAGGAGAATATGATCCTGTGCTGCATACGTTACACATATGCACACGAACAGTGAGCAGGTGTGGTGAATGCCCCCCCCCCTGAAAATAACCACTTATTAGTTTTTAAATAAAAAAGATGGACTAGGGTGCCGTGAGAAAATATTAAATCTTGAAAGGTCCGCGGGTTGAGAAAGTTTAAGAACCCCTGCTGTAAACATTGAAATAATTATGTTTTAAACAGCTTCTATGTTAAATTTAATGTGTGATGTTTGGAGTCGTTTTTTTTTTTTTTTTTTTGCACTCTCTGTGAGCGATTTGGCCCGGAACTGAACACATGAATGCACTTAGTTTTAAAAAGCATACTTCAACAGAAGAGAAAAAAGTTTGATGAATAGCAGTGTAACACTCATTTTTTTTATCGGATTAATCAATATAAACTTGCAAAGTACTTGCCGTATTAATAAACGTCATATAGATGCAACATAATATTTTTTTAGAGAAAATAACGGGAAAAAATCGGGGCTCCCTTCATTCAAACAACAAAGCAAAGCATTATATTTCACAGAGTTAGCATAGTTAAACTCAAATTCGAAAAAAGTATGCCAAGAAATTTATAATCATGCAGGTTTGGAAATATTCGAGAGTGAATTTCATATCACTTACCAAAGAGCCTAATATATTTCACCATTATATACTCATTGTATGGTATTCGGTAATACCGCCTAAAGGTGTTGCATGTCCTGATTAAAGTTATTCTTTACTCCTTAAACTAGACATGTGGATATAAAAGACAAATTATCTTGAATACTATGAAAGACATCCTGCTGCTTATTTTACTGCATTTTGTAATCGGTCTAAAACAATTCAATATAGTTGTCCTTCTTATAATTTACAACGTAGCCTTTATCCACTTGAGCGAAATTAATCTATGCTTTATTTCCTTTGTGAAAATCTCTTTTCAGCGTTGAATGAGATTTCAGCAAAAATACTGATAAATTGATGATTTTTCTCAGTATAAACTAAACGTTTTTATTGCTGCCTCTTATTAAGTAACTTGATTTAGGTTGTGCCTATAGACTGCAGGGATAATCAATTTCTTGAAAAGCATCTATTATTCCGTCAAGATAAAAATTTAGCATACAAGTGCAACAGTTTTATTCGGGAAATGCTCCATTTTGGTTTTTGTTGTCGTTGTTACTAATTCGTAAATTTTAAATAAAGCAATTTCTACTTTTCAAGTAACTGAAGGAGCAACGGGTTTACTGGTGACTTCGCATTAAATCTGTAATATTTTAATGTAATCTTTTCACTTTATAACCACTTTTGGGTAACTAACTTTTCTTGGATCAACTACCGTTTACAAATAACATTTATGTGATAACGCATCTTAATCCGTGTAGAGGCTTTTTTTTTAATCGTCAAACAGACTAATTACACATACATAATCAATGAATTTGAATTTAAATTGCCTGTGGATAACTGGAGATAATATTTAAATACTTGAATTATTAACCTTCTTAGGGTGTTAAAATGTTGCATACACCTAAGATGCTCGGGTCAAAAAAGACCCATGTTGTAATTTCTTGTATTATCAACTTATAATCACATTTTATCTATATTTGGGACATAATAATATATTTATATTTTCAAAACATTTCAATGCATTTATATCGTTAAAAATTTGCTTCACAGATAAGTTTTCATAACCATAACGGAGTATGAATTTAATTATCCCTACTGTATTTATGAAATAAAAATGCTCTTGTTAAAAACATTCAGTCTTGAAACTTACAATAAAAGTTCAGTCAATACAATATGAAGTTCATTTTTTGCATACATTTATTTTTTTAGCTGGTTTTACACCAGAAAGAAGCCAAGAAATGCGTCCAAGTCAGTGCGATTCAAATTTTTCCAACTATCACAAAAAATTTTATTTCATTCTTTGTTGCTATTTCGAAGTATAATATTTACAGCAGTTGGAGGAAAAACTACATAAACGCTGAATAGTCGTCGTCAATTTTTGATGTGGCGAACCTTGTTGGCGTTGGAGTCATGTTCACAATCTTTTCTACTTCACGCCTTCCACGTGACACCGGTGGTTCTGAATTCCACTCAATTGTATCATATTTGCTAATAAGACTTACCGCCTGACTCGTTAATTAGTCACATCCGTCATCTGGGTCGTCATCGGATAATAGTTCGCTGCTAATAAGAAATCCTCGATTTTTGACACTAATTCTTCGTCCGACACTGTAAGCAACAATTCTTCGATTTCATCTTTAGTAAGTCCGCGACTACGAAGATCATATTGTAAACTTTGAAGAGTTTCTAACTGAACACGTAAAAATACCAAGAAGTCAGTTCAATTCAGTTACATAAATGAAAGAGACCAGAACAGCAATGTACCTTTAGCGCCATTTAGTGTGGTTTTAGGGTTACTAAAACTGCACAAAAAACTAAAACACAAATAAAAATGTGTTGCCAGAGGAATAATAATTGAGAAATATATTGAAAATTATGCTACTTTATTTTCATACTCATTAAATTTGACATGGGGAAAAACTATCCGAACAACTTATGTGCTACAATTTTTGCTGAGAAAAAATATTATATATTTAAAAAAAAACTGCACAAAACTGAATATTTACAATGACTTTAGAAACAAAGTCACAAAATATTTTTGAAAAATTCCGAGAAATACATTAGGTACAGAAGAAACAAATTTGAAATTGGTCAAAAAATACCCGAACACCGTAGGAAGGTTAAAGGAATATCTGTCCACATGGGGTTCCGCCACTACTTAATATTTAACTAACAACTGATAAAAAATACTGTTATCTTTGATGTTACGAATGAACAATTTCAGTCAAATTAAGTTTAAAGAAACACAATATTTTAAAATGTTTACGATCAAAACATTGTTTTATTTGCAGCAGTTTCTTTTTTTCTTTTTTTTTTTTTTTTGCAAAAGGTAATGGCTTTTCTTGAAGCAACAATCTCCATGGTATTTGTTTACATTTTAAAAGCTAGCAAAGTGGAAGGAAATGCTGATTATTAAATCAGAAGATTGTTTTAGAGAGTCTTTACTAAAGATAAAAAAAAGTTACATCGGATGCGTAAAAAAACTTTAACAAAGTGAAATACTTCTTTTTGAAACTTTGTTTTAGTAAAAAAAAAAACCGTATCTTATCTTAGATCCTCAGTTACGCCATTTTTCTGCATTGATACATTTATAAAATTTAATCAGATTTCCAGAAAATAAAACGAATTTCAGAACGCTTTATATAGAACAAAGAGTTTTATTTGCATCAATATCCATCTAAATAATACCCAACTTTAGTTAAGAAACATAGAAAAAGATAAAAAAAGAGAAATAGCTTCCAAAAGATTTCAAGTACTTTTTTTTTCAGCTTATAAGTTTTTATTTTCGCTGTTTAATATCATAAAAATGCATTAAATTTCAAAAAACGCTCATAACAAGATCTAAAAGGAAAGAATTGTTTGAAAATGCAATGTTTCATGGCAATGAAGAATAGTCTTTCGCTTTCAAAGCATCTTTCTCTCGAAAGATTTAACAAAACTTACGGTACATTAATTCAAACCGTGTGTAAATAAAAGTTTTCATAACTCAAAGATGTCTGTGTTTTGCTGTTGCGTAGGCTTATGGTCTTATTATTTCATTTTAAAATTATGATTTGAAAACAAAATCAGGATATGTTTTGGAAATAATATTATGTAAACTTTTTTTTTTCATTCTGAATATGTAAGTTCTTTCCATGTGTGGGTTAAGCAATGAAGTTTTTAAAATGGTAGAAAGAGCTCTCATGAGCATACTTTCTGTTGAAGATCACAAAAAGGACACTTGACGTATTTGTTCAATGTTCTGAATGAAGGAACAGTTCCCATGTTGGGTAAAGCGTGTTCCTTTTTAACCTGCAAGACCTCTATTTTCGTAACCGTTAGTTCTACATGTATACTTCCAATTGCAAAAATGTTCAAAATCAGATGCAGAGTTAAGATATAGAAAATTTGAAGCAAAAATAAAAATGAGTCAAAAAATATATAGTTTAACTTTTTATACTGGCCCTAGGTCCTCTAACTTGTATTCTGGGAAATATTCTCCATGAAAAAAAATTCCAACACAAAAAGTTTGACATTAGTACGACCAATATTCACGGAGATATGAAACGCAGCGTTTTGTGACTTATGCCGTCAATAACACCTTTTGGGGGAAACTATAGCAGTTAACAAGGATTGAAAATTATATCAGTGCATAGAATGTGTTTTTGCGTGTCATGGCATAACAATTGCATTTAGTTTTGAATTGCAATGAACAATATAAAAACTTCGTTTTTCTTTACATACGACAACGTGTGAAAGGGCGATAAGTTCCAACTTAACTTTTATGTGGTCTCTTAAAACTTTGGATTGGAATATCTCTTTGAGTTTCGTCGCACAATTGTCAAATTTCTTGTGTTAGTAATATCTTTCAATGGAAATTATTTCTCTAAATATAGGTTAGGGGACCTAGGGCTCGTATAAAAAGTTAAATTTTGTATTTTTTGACTCTTTTTTTTTTTTTTTTTGCTTTAAATTTTCAATATCTTACCTCTGCATCTGATTTTGAACATTTTTGCAATTGGAAGTATGCATCTAGGACTAACGGTTGCGAAAATAAAGGTCTTGCAGATTAAAACGGAACATCCTGTATATGGACAGGTTAGTACGAGAAGAGGCTTTTCATTAATGGTGTAACACGTTTTTGACATATTTGAGCCCCCAATCCTGTTTGACACAAAGTGCCACACTTTATCTTCTTCCTTTCTCTTCCCGGTCACATGCCACAGAATCCTTCATGAACACTTTGTTGAGCAATATAACTTTTACTTCCACCAAAACGGGTGATGTCACAATCCTTGTGAATCCCACCTCCCCCCCCCCCCCGTCACAAACTGTCAAAATCAAAAGTTAATAACCCCTTTCTCTGCTTCTCTTCATCTACATTTAAACGAAACAATTGCTCGTTTAGTGATATTTTGATAGTTGAAATTTTAACCCTAACTCCATTGGATTAACCCTGAACATTAGTAGATAGCGTTCACAGTTGACCACTTTTTCGTTTCTTCATTCTCCTGAAATGACACAGTCCTACCAGTAAAACAGTTAAGTTACCGGATCGAGTTCAGCCTTTGCCTGCATCTTAAACATTACCAAAACATATTATCAAATTATTATGCCGTTGTACAAGTTTCATTGTTGAAATACGCAGGTTACTTGATCATCGGCTATTATTTATATGAGGATATCATTTGCTGGCAAACCGTAATAGTTAAGGTAAAGACTGAACAATTTTAGTTATGGATGGCGTCGGAGTTGTGTAGGTGGGGGAGGGGTTATCTTTAGTTCCTCTCTTAAATTTATCAATATCATGAAAACAAAAACTTTTACTATACTGGCTCCTAAGAGCTTGCAAATTTCATTCACTAACATGAACTGGTGTTCTGGTGTAATTGGTCAATCACCATGTCGTTGTTTGAACAAGCACCTAGAAATGCATTTGAAAGTAAAATCATCGTAAATGTAGAATGAGAGTGGTATAAGTCTTTTAAAGTTATTTTAAAGCAAGTTTTAAAAAAAAAGTCTGGAAAAAATTGATAAAATTTCATTAATAATTAAGATAAATTACCTATTTTTAAATACTAATCTTGCTCTTCAAACTAAATGCAATTAGTGTTGATTTTTTCGAACTTGTTTTCACCAAACCTTCGTTTACTTGGTACTCTGTTCGAATGACATACAACACTCTCATGTATTCTAACACAACATATATCGCTATGGGAACACATATACACAAATTATTAGGAATAATAGTTAATAAACGTTATTTTGTTAACAGTTTTTACAAGCTGTATGTTTACCAGTTTAACTTTCAAAGCATCTTGAATTCACAGCAAAACAGCAACCGGAAATGTTCACTTTCATTCGTAATGTAAAGTATATCTAATACAGTAAAAAACGGCTACAACAATACTGTTGGGACCTAAAAAAATTGTTATAGACAGGTTATCGTTATAGATAGTTTGATTATTTGTTCTAAAATTTTGCTGGGACCTAGGAAAATATCATTATAGACAGGTTTATTGTTATAGACTGTATTGTTAAACACAGGTTTCACTGTATACGTAAAATGAGTAAATTTTTCGTGTATAATCAAAAGTATCCCAATAGATAACTTGGGTCCATAGTGATCCACAAATTTCCACTATTGCTGCAAGACTATTTTTACCTTTTAGAACAATAGTTCTACTTATTTTCCTAATCAGTAACCAGGCTTTGTGTACCCTTCCTAGTAGACTAAGTATACTGTACTTTGTCTGTATCCGCTTTTATTACTTGAAATTTAAAGCACGCTTTTCTTTCTGAGGGTAAGAAAAAATGGAGGGTAATTAATGTAAATAATTATAATATGCATGTTTCTCTGGAATGTTCAATATAATTATATGGGGGGTGTCATATTGAGAATAGCTACCAAATTCTAGTATTTTATATTTTTTTAAAGCTAATTATGGCTCACATTTTAAAATACATAAGTTATTATCTCATTTATCATAACTAAAATGAACTTTGAAACCATCAAATTTCGATTAACATGTCCGTTATTGGCTCTAAAGAGATTAGCGTTTTGATTAATGATTGTCATTTTACATCTGGCTGGTTGAAATAAGAGCCAAAACATAAGAAACGAAACTCTTTAATGAAAACTACTTTTAAATAAATAAACTGTAAATGGATTTAGTCAAGTAATTATTTGCAACTTAGAACATGTCGGGTAACTCCGTGAAACTTCCATGTTAATTTTAACGAAAAAAAAAATTCAAGAATGTACATGTACACAGCAAATTACAGAATTCATTATTCCTGAAGTTAATGTTTGACGTTATTTTTAGCCTACTTTCCCAGTAAAAAGCAGAGGAAGAACAAAAAAAGCATGGCTTAATGCATATTAAGAGTTTCGCGAAAAACGACAGAAAATCAAAAATAAATAAAATAATTAAATAAATATTGAAAAATTAAAAATTGAAAAGTCAGGTATTAAGAAGGTAACTTTTGAGAGATTTTTTATTTTTATTTTTTTGAAAGATCTAGGTGAAGGCATCTCATTCCCGTATTTCATTTTTGGATTAAAACAATTTTTGTTTCAATTTTAAACAGTTCAAATCCCTTAACATTAGCGCCTTCGGGGAAGCTAAAAGTCAATATAGATCTCGAACTTAAAAAATCAACAACTTTTGTTGGAGATAACTCTTGATGTCCAACTACCGACTCCGACTCCTAGAATTTCAAAGCAGTCAACGCCGAATCCGACTCCTCGACTCCAACTAGATCATTGCTTAGGTAGCTACATGTCCGCCATCTCGGGGCAAAATGCTGCTTTCTTCCTACGTCTGCAGTAATGAAGTAACGTGTTTTGCTGCTTGATTGTGTTGCTTCTCGAATTTGGAGTAGCCATGGTTAATAACTAGTTTATAACTCAGTTATAACACCACAGATTATAACCCAGTTATTAACCCAGTTAATAAGAAAAAACAATCAAGAAGAAAAGCACGCTATTTCACCATAGCAGACATAGGAAGAAAGCATCGTTTAGCCCCCAAGATGGTGGACGTGTCGCTACTTTATTCTACGATTGAGGATTTTAGTGCCCGTTATACCGGACATGACATTTTAGTTGCTAATCATTTAACAATTATTAAAAAATGAAATAGAAGTAATTTAATCAGTTATAATTGATTAAATTACTTTTTTTTTAAATTTACTATTTACATTCTTCTTATTATTATCTAAGCAAGGATTTTTCGTTTTAAAATTGATAACACTAACAAATTAGGATTGAGAGATTAGGACTGTCTCATTTTTTCATCCAAGGATTCTCGTTTGATAAGGCGGGGTTTTTTTCCCCTGATTTTTAGAAATATATAATCTTTTATTGATCGTCTTGAACGCCTATATTATATAGGCGTTATTTATCTGAAATACTAATTTCAGAAACGTACATCTGGTACACTGGGCATATCATAACCCTTTAAATTTTTCGCCTACAAACTTGAAATTAGGTCAATAAGATACTCTTCGCCACAGTACACTATCTGCCTCATGAAAACTTTTTTTTTAGTATTTCATAATTCCAAATGAAGGGGCTAATTATGACGGCACTTCCTTAT
This sequence comes from Uloborus diversus, assembly GCF_026930045.1. Classification (NCBI taxonomy): domain Eukaryota; kingdom Metazoa; phylum Arthropoda; class Arachnida; order Araneae; family Uloboridae; genus Uloborus; species Uloborus diversus. The sequence continues at coordinate 154,071,286 of NC_072736.1, read as the reverse complement.
TTGAGGTACATTTGCTTTTTTTTCCCTTACACATTAGGGTGGAACGAAAAACACAATTTTTTATTTACGAGTCGCTAACACGGGAAAATTGAGGTTGGTAATTTAAAAAGAAAAATAAAGGAAAATAATATTAAAATCAGATATTATCTTTCAATTTCGGTACTAATAGGTATAGAAATAAGTTTATTTGTATACAGATTCTCTTAGGCTTAAAAAATCCATTAATATTGACAAAAAATACTTTTTTTTTTGGCTTAAAAACATTTTTCGTAAATTTCAAAACACACTTAAAGATCAGCAAAGATGTTTTTATAACATACTAGTGGTACCCGCACGGCTTTGCCTGTAGTAGAAAATTAAAGGTCATTTGGTTCGCCTGTATATTTACAAATAATGGATGATGAATTTCTCGCCAATTGGCTATGTTCATTCGCTCTCCCATTCCACGTCATGATAATTTCGTAATTTACTCGTCCATCTTATGATAATTTTGCTCCGGAAAATGTTCTTAAAATTGAATTTGATTAGAAATAACGGGTGACGAATTTCCCGGCAATTTGCTATTTTCATTTGATCGCCAATGTTATGGTTCCGCATTATAATAATTTCGTAATTTACTCGCCCGCGTTGTGATAATTTGCTCGCTAAAACGTTCTTAAAATTAGAATAGAAAAAGAACAGAATTGAATTTTCGAAAAATCGCTTCGAGGTGTACAACCCCATGCTACAAACTAACTTTAACCAAATTTCATGAAAATCGGAAGAACGGTCTAGGCGCTATGCGCGCCACTGAGATCTAGACATCCAGACATCCTGACAGAGAGACTTTGAGCTTTATTATTAGTAAATATTATATTTGTGTGTAAATCTGGAAACTAAATTTCAAGTTAAGAGTCATAACGTATAACTCATTTTAAGATTATGCGAGTAGGCTTGTGAAGAAAACGAACTTTTTATTTTTAATTTGCTATAGAGCAGAAACTTGCGATTGCTGATTACGAAACTGCTAAAAAAGGAAAAAGAATCGGATATTATCTCCGTATTACGAACGTGAATAGATTATTTTTTAATGAAAATTTTTTATTTTATTTTATGTGTTTTCGCTGAAGTGGACTTTTTTTTTTTTTCCTTTTTCTTTTGATTTTATACGAGAAAAATATTGCAGACCACTACAGCATACGAAGAGTAATTCCTTATTGGGAGCGTTTAATTAGAGGGGACTTCAAAGAGGGTATATTAAAATGAAGCAAAACTTTTGTTCTTTATATAAAGAGGCTTTTTCGAACACTTTTCGCGAATTTTTAGAATAACAAGGTACTTTTTTTCTTTTCTTTTTTTTTTAATTTTAATGCGGCATATTTTATAGATAAAATGCTAGTTAAATAAATCATAAATCCTATTTTTTTTAAACAGGTTCATCTCTAGAATTATAGCCATATTTACGTCACTGCGGAGCCTTAATAATTTTTTTTTTAAATGTATCTTTAACTTACGAAAAATGTTTTTAAAAAAGGACATTTTTCATCCCTTAATGGATTAGTGGAAAGGAAGGGTGTGCTGTAAGCAAAAAAAAGTAATTACTTTTTTTTGTAGTATCTGTTGACACTTTTTGTCTTACAGCAATAAAAAAAATTGAAGATTTTTTTTAACCGCAAAAAAAGGAGAAAATTCTCCTTTTTTTTCCAAGTTTGTTGCGCAATCAGAAGATGCTATCTTATTTTAATAATTCTTATGTTATTTTTTAAGTATTCACCGATTGGAACTTTTTGGTCCCCTAGCATTAAAAAACATTGAAGGGGGTTTTGTTGGATTTACTTGGTACAATGTTAATTCTACGAGAGTATGATCCGCTTTTAACGAACCTTGCTTACCGTGAGCAGTGTTTTTGTGAGTTTTTAAATTTCTATTAATTACCAGCTCAGCTTCTACTTAGTTGGGAAATTTATTTGACGTTCTGAAATCAACCGAACGTTAGTAATCTTTATCTTTACTAATAATAAAGCTGAAAGTCTCTCTGTCTGTATCTCTCTCGGGATATCTGGATCTCTGTCAGTATCTCTGTGACGCGCACAGTGACTAGACCGTTCGGCCGATTTTCGTGAAATTTGGCAAAAAGTTGTAGCATGGTGGTGTGCACTTCGAAGCGATTTTTCGAAAATTCAATTTTGTTCTTTTTTTATTCCAATTTTAAGAACATTTTACCGAGCAAATTATCACAACGTGGAAGAGTAAATTACGAAATTATCATAATGTGGAACCATAACATTGGCGATCAAGTGAACATAGCAAATGGGCGAGAAATTCGTCACCAATTATTTCTAAATATACAGGCGAACCAAATGTCCTTTTAATTTTTAACTACGGGCAAAGTCGTGTGGGTACCACTAGTTTGTCATAAATTAAGAGAACGAGTGATGACGGTTAATTTTAAATTCGTGAATAAGAGAAGTACATTAATTTAAATATTATGCATTTAGCAGGGGTGATGACGCACCAATGGGGTTCATGACGCACCTTTTAAATTTTTGGGGAGTTAATTTCATAGGGTATTTGACTTTATTTCGCGGTGTAAAGTTCTTTGGGGGAAATGATCCAATAGTGAGAGGTTTCAGCCATTGTTCTTGTTGGGATTGACTCCCCAGTATGCATTGGCGCCAATATTGACATATTTTCTACAAATATGCTTCCGAGGAAATTGTAATCCATTCTAAAGCTAATGCAGCTGAAATAAAGAATGAACGCTAAAACGAGAACATTAAATGTGAAGAATTTGAAGCTAAACAACCCAGAACATGCTCAACGGCTTTTTATGTGTAGAAAAAATTCACACTTTTTCCTAAGATAAAATAATAACGTTTTTTGTACCATGAATATTCTTCGATAATATTGTTCAAACTTGAAAGAATTTTGATGTTTTTTTGTCCGACCTCGTATTTTACAAGCACTCTGTCATAACAAACTTAAATTGCAGGCATTTCGCGTTCGTTATAAGCAAAATAACCAGTATAATAATATAAGCAAACACATTTTTAGAACATGTTGAAGCCATTAATCTTCTATGAATATTTTCTCGTAATTAAATCATTAAACATAGATTTTTAAGGAAAAAAGTATTTACGCTTAATGATTAGTGTTTTTCGATTTTTTTAACTTCATTAATAATGCATTAGTAGGTGTGAATAAATGATGGTATGAATTTTTAATTGCTTGTAACGATCTTAATCTCAAAATAATTAAGTCGATCGAAACTATTTAAATCATCATCAGTTTCTTTTAAACATAAATCACGTTCCCTTCTGCTTTCAGTTGCGATAATTTTCTTTTAACTTCCTTTCCCTGCATTTGATGTTTCTAGAATAATTAGCAATGAGTTAAAATCTATTTTGAATTAAATAGTAATTTTTTTTTCTCGCTTAGCCTCGAGTTAATTAACATTTAAAATAACTTGTAAGTTGAAAACATATTTTTTTTTTGTGAATTTGCGTGTAAATAATGTTTATCACCGACGTTAACACCTGAGCTCTCGTCTAAGCTTTGCTTTAATTACATTTGATTTTTAAGTAAAATCACTAAATTCAGTGTTGCTACAAAAATATATTTGTGTAACAAAGGGTATAGAAAAGTCGTTAAACAGCAATTAGAAACGTCTTTAGAAAAAACAAATGTTGTTCTACACACTTCTCAATTCTTGAACATATTACGCGCAATTTAGTAGTTAACAATACTTCGTATGTAGGTGTTTGTGCCGCGATTCAGTTCATTGTACTGCACGGCCATGACAATGTTTTCGGAGGATATTCCTGCCATAGGCGGCTCGTACGGGGGAGGGGGGGAAGCAAGGCACCTTCCCCTCCTGATATCCGAAAAAAGGGGCCTTCTCCCCTCACTTTTAAGAGTTGCAAAAAAATGATCGATTTCAACGTGTATATATATACATATATATACAGGGAGTTATCAAAATAATGGAAACACCTGTGAATAAAAGTAACCTCTTTGACTGCGCTTCGTAAGCAATAAAGAATAAAATTAGGTGTCTGATTTTTTTATAAAGACCAATGAATGTATTCTGGTTGTATGTGGTGGCTTAATTGAAGTTCTGGAAGGTTTGAATTTTTTTCAAGCGCGCGAAATTTCGGACCTATCAAGTTTTTAAAACAGATCAAATTTTTAGAGCGCGTCCAGCTGGAGCAAGTGTAACTGAAACATCTCAATTTTTTGGCGTTTCTAGAGGTGCAGTATCTAAAGTCATGACAGCATACACACAGTGCGGTAAGACATGCTCGATAAAGCAAAATAGTTGGCGGAAAGATAAACTCAGTGAAAGAGGACAACGGTTATTGAAGCGGATTGTAAGGTCCAAAAAGCAAACAACAGCAGCAAAAGTGACGACAGAACGAAATCACCACTGTATTCACCAGTGTGAGTGATTACAGTTAGAAGGCACCTTTATAAACCGAACATTCACGGAAGAATAGCGATTCCCAAAACACTTGTCACAAATGTAAATGCTAAACGTCGTTTACAGTGGTGCCACACTCACAAATCCTGGTTGATTGATGAGTGGAAGAGAGTAACATGGTCTGATAAAACGTCTTTAGCAGTTTTTCCTACTACAGAATGGGTACGAGTTTGGAAGACACCAGCACAAACGTATAATCGTGATTCACTCCTTCCAACGGTCAAGCATGGACTAGGCTCTGTCGTGATATGGGCAGTCAAGTCTTGGGTTTTCGTTGGACCAGTCGTAACCCTAAAAGGAAGAGTCACTGGGGAGAAGTATAGACACATTTCAGCTGACCGGATCCAAACTATGATGCAAACTTTGTTTCCTGAAGGAGATGGAGTTTTCAAGGCTGATAATGCTCCAATTCATGCAGCGAGACTGGTCCAATCGTGGTTTGATGAACACGAGGGTGAATTCAAACATCTGCCTTGGCCAGCAGTCTCCTGACCTTATTATAGTTGAACCGTTATGGTCTATTTTCGAGCAATCGATATTCTCCACTAACGTCTCTCCCAGAGCTTTCACAATATATCCATGAAGAATGGTACGAAATTCCTCTGAACACTATTCAACACTTTTATGAATCGATTTCACGGCGAATCCAAGCTGTATAGCATGTCAAAGGTGATCCTACACCATACAAATAAAGAATTCTTTATAAATCTCAAGTGTTTCCATTATTTTGATTACTACCTCTGAATATATATATATATATATATATATATATATATATATACTTAAAGCCCTAGATTGAAGCTTAAGTAGCGACACGTCCGCCATCTTATGGCTAAATGCCGCTTTCTTCCTATGTCTGCTGTAATTAAGTAGCGTGTTTTGCTTCTTGGTTATGGGTTAACGTAGAGTAGCGTGTTTTGCTTCGTGGTTGTGGGTTAACCTAGATTAGCGTGTTTTGCTTCTTGGTAGTGGGTTAACGTAGAATAGCGTGTTTTGCTTCTTGGTTGTGGGTTGACTTAGAGTAGCGTGTTTTGCTTTTTGGTTGTGGGTTAACCTAGAGTTTCGTGTTTTGCTTCTTGGTTGTGGGTTAACCTAGAGTTAATAAGAAACCACAATCAAGAAGCAAAACACGCTACTTCGTTATAGCAGACATAGGAAAAAACGGCATTTAGCCATATTCATAGCTTTAGATTTCTTGTCAGTTCCTCCCTACGTTTTTGGTTTTTCGATATTTTAACGTCACACCTTGACTCTGAAATTAAAGAGGCCGTTAAATTAATTCTAAAGGCCAAGATACGGTAAAACTAATCACCCTTTGGTAAGAAAAAAATAAATACCTTCGCACAGAAGTAAAGGGAACTAAACTACGTTTTAACCCACAAAATTAGGACCTTACTGCATACACGTGTTTCAGGATTGAAGGGAATAATTTTTCCAAATCAAAATAGTAAGTTTGTGGATGTAAAGACATTCTTTCGCTACTTTGTAACCATCAAATTGGCACTGTTATGAAAGAAGCTTTTTTATGTACTAAATGAAAAGCAACGCTTTTGAATAGAAATTATTTCCAAGATAAATGCCAAATATGTAGTGTACTATATTTTCCTTACTAATAAAACGATTTTTTAGTCAATAAGAATAAGTGTAAATACATTAGTTCACTACTGTAAGAAAAGATTTTTTCGTGCTTATCCTATACTTGAAAAACAAAATAATATTTAATAAGGGTTAAGAATTATTTTGTTGGACGTAGGTTTGCAACGAAAATGAAGTAGATCCCGAAATTTCGTAACAAGAGTGAAAATAATAATACTAATTTATTTTTTTGAAAGAAGAACCATCGCAGAGAAATCCGAATGCGTAAACAATACCTCCCTTTCTCTCCCTACCTAACAAAAAAGTCCGCACGGCCACTTTTTCTGAGAAAAAGACCACCTACATAAACAAAACCAATTCAGCGCATACCGAGATAATTGAAACTCTGTGTATAGAAAGGATAAAGAAGAAAACAGAGAAACCTTCAGTTACACAATACGGAAAATCCTATCTCTTATATGCTTTTTAAGCATTTGCTTAAGGAATGCTTTCTTTGTTTATGGAATTACTTACCTCCTTTGTATCTGGACGAGGGGATGTGGCTCGTGACGTTAACATTTGTTTGTTCATTGTAATTTTCATTATTGTGACCTAAAATATAAAAACGCATTTAATTATTTTAGTTGTTAAAACGTTAAGATAAATACAGTGAATATAACAGTTCTTTACATTTTTAAAAATAATTCTTCGCTGTGAAAGGTTATAAAGAGATTTTCCCAAAATAAAAATTTGTCTTGTTTGAATAAATATTGAACTTTAATAATGTAAACTTTCCTTACATACAGGGTGTTCTGTTTTAACCTGCTAGACCTTAATTTTCCTAACCGTTAGTCCTAGATGTACACTTCAAATTGCAAAAATGTTCAAAATCAGATGCAGAGTTTTGATATTGAAAGTTTGAAGCAAAAATAAAAATGAGTCATAAAATGCAAGATCTAACTTTTTATACGGGCCCTAGGTCCTCGAACTAATTTTTAGAGAAATATTCTCCATTAAAAACTATTACTGACATAAAAAACGTGACATTTTTGAGACCAGAAATCAAGGAGATATTCCAGTTCAAAGTTTTAAGGGACCATACAGAAGATGAGTTTGGAAGTTATTGCACTTTCAGAAGAACGTCAGGTCGTCAAAGAAAGAAAAAGAAGGTATTTATATTTTTCATTGTTATTCAAAAAGAAATGCAAATGTTATGCAGTGATACGCAAAAACTAACAACAAAACTTCGAACAATTTGAAAAACCACACTCTATACACACATATAATTTTAAACACTTGTTTACCGCAATATTTTTCCCCAAAAGCCGTTATTAACGGTGAGTGAAAAGTAGTGTACGTCACAAAACGCTGCGTTTCATATCTCGGTGAATATTGGTCGTACTAATTTCAAGCTTTTGTGCTGGAATTCTTTTTCAATGAAGATTATTTCCCAAAGTTTAAGTTAAGGGAATTAGAACCCGTATAAAAAGTTAAATTTTGTATTTTTTGACTCATTTTTATTTTTTTTCCAAACTTTCAATATCTTAACTCTGCATCTGATTTTGAACAGTTTTGCGATTGAAAGTATACATCTAGGTCTTGCACGTTAAATTGGAACACCCTGCATATTATGTCTAAATGATACGTATAGCTATTTGCGTTACTACGGGGAGGGGAATTATGCCCTGGTGACAGCCGTCTGAGAGTTGACATCCTGAGTGGATTTTAGAGTTAACAATACTTCAATTGAGTCAGTGAGAAGCAATGGAAGGTAAGTGGCAAATTTATGAAATTGGAGACAACCAGTACAAATAGTAGGTGACCCTCCCCTCTGTCTTGGGGAAAGATATAATACTAGTATCCCTGGTAGGTTCTAATATACAGCATGATTTAGAAAAAAATCAATGAAAGCCAACCTTAAGACCTTATCTCTAAACTCGTTTTACTCAAAACTTCAAAAAAGTCCACTTCAATTCTTTTGTTTCGCATTGCCTCAATTCTGGTTTTATTCCTAATATGTCTTATCAAACGTTATTTATAATACATAATGGTGTTGTCAATCAAATTTCAGCGGAAATATAGTACAACATTGTAGGGAAGGGTCGGCCACATAGGCATCTAGAGCAAATTTTGCACAAAATCCAATCGTAATTTATACGTATCGTTTAATTTAAACTTTCGCCGACCCACAAAAATAAAAATGAATTGAACTGAAAAAAGAAAAGTATTGAAAATGAATAAAAATGAATACTTTTGAAAATTCTACGAGAATGTTTGCATAACTTATTATTATTATTATAATTTGCGGTGGTGGGTTGTGACAAGGTCTATGTAACACTTTAACAAGGAACGCCATTGCTGTAAAATACAAGATTCGGCCATTAATTTCCAGGACTGACGTAACTGCAGGAGAACGAAAAGCCGGAAGATGGTGTAATGACTGCGTATTGAAGAGCGTTTTTTGCGCATGTGCTGTGCAATCGGCGTCATTCTGAAGTAAGTGGTTCTTGTGTTGGGGGTTGTTGTTGTCGTTTCTCATCCCCCAGATCAGCAGAGCTAGATCAGGTCCATGACCCCATTAACCCTGAGGAAGTCCAAGACCAGAAAAGGATCACCAAACAGGTCCCATCTGGTGAGCCCCAAGCAGGATAAAATGTGTGTAGGAGAAGCCTGTGCAGATGAACACTTCGCGCAAAGTTCGAACTGCTTAATACCATGGACAGAAGTAATTGTTGATAAATGTCCACTAAAGAGACGGGGGAGAGCAGTAAGTGGTTCTCGTAGAAACGCGAATTAAAACGTAGCGTCTCAATTCCTGTTGTCACCCTAGCGCGAACTTCCAGCATGAGTACGGAAGTGTTTAAACCATTCAAAAGTTATTGCTTAAAAAGTTAAGCTTAATCACCGTTAATTTGTTTCAACATTTTGTATGTTTCTGCAGCTGTCTTGCCCAATTTAAACCAAAATTTAACGTTAATTCCTTGCTCCATTTTCACTTTGACGAGAGGAATTTGAGAGCTACGTTTTAATGCGCTTTTCCACGAGAACCACTAACTTTAGAATGACGTCGTTCGCACTGCACATGCGCAAGAAAACGCTCTTCATTATGCAATCATTAGCGGCATCCTCAGGCTTTTCGTTCTCCTACAGTTATGTCAGTCCTGGAAATTATTAGCCGGGACTTGTATAAAGCCCATCCCGTTGTTAGTCGAAAAGAAAATGGCTTTCAGAAGTTAAATTCAATTTTTGAAACCAAGGTGCCAACATGTCTCCAGCTGCATGCACCAAAGCACCTGCAGTAATCCTTAAGAGGTCTTTCTTGGACGAAAAAAAGTCCTTTCGTGTTTGACTCACTTATGATTGTTTGGTGGAAGATTGTTTGGTGGAAGAATTTTCGTCTAGGGAATAAGAAAGGTGAAAATGTGTTAGCAAGAGAGTTTGGTAAATTTGGGTATCACAAAAACTCTCATGATGTGGGAAACATAAACAACATATCTAGCAGACAGTATTATTTTCATAGAAAAAATCGTTATACACTGGTGGAAAAGTGTTAAGGGCGGATCACAATGTTCTACGTTTCACGCAAAAAAGTAAGTGTAATTCGATGGCAAGTGAAATAAACTAATGCCAGAAAACTAGAACACAACAATGACGATAATTTATTGTGCTCTGAAATCCAGAAGGCGTTGAAAAGTGTTCAAAGTACAAAACGGTAGTTTTGTGCTGAATACGTAAAAGTGGAAAAAAATGTAACTTCCGTCCCCAGCCGTTCCGGGGTAAGATGTCAGTATGGGATATGGCCACCATGGAGAGCAATGCAAGCTTCCAAACATCGTTTGCTGATATGCACAACAATATCCAGCGGTTGTTGGGGTACTTTATCCCATTCGTCTGTCAGCCGCGGATGAGGGTGCCTTGTTTATTGGAGGGTGTTGTCGACCACCAAGACTGTTCTCCAGAGCATTCCAAACATTTTCAAGGGAAATCAGATCTAGAAAATGTGCTGACCATCCGATGAGTTGAATATTCTCGCTCTCCAGACACTCCTAGACACATGTCCTGTTCGAGGACATGTTGCGTTGTCATCTACGGAAACGAATTTAGCGACCACAGCACCACGTAACACGTAAACATGAGGTAGCAGAACAACCTCAATGTATCACTGGTCAGCCATAGTCGTTTTGACAGCACATGAGCGACGTACGGCCATCGATCATAATCCCAGTCTACATCATGACACAACTAGTAGGATATTTGTCATTATCTTTTGTGTTTTCCGACCTGTATTAAGTACCACTCTCACGCCAGATTAGTTGTCCTCATTAATTAAGCGACAGGCTGAACCTGCTGTCATCTGAGAAGAGTACACAAGCTCAGTCGACTTCTCTTCAATTGTAATGTTGACGATGTCATTACAAACGGGCGAAACGCTGACTTCTAGACAATGGGGTGTACAAAACAAGCTGTTATGAGTGTAGTCCTACTGCTTGCAAACGTCTGGCTACAGTTTTTCGGGATATTTGCTTGCTAGTAGCAGCATGAAACTGTTTTGCTACATCAGTAGCTGCGTTGCGTCGGTTAATTTTTGTTGCTAGCGCTATGAACCAAACTTCTGCTGACGTCGTACTGAGTACACGACCTCCCACGTGACATTTGCTACACATTCCATTTACTTGAAATGAATTTCAAAACTTCGAAACAACGCTGCGGCTACCGTCGAGTTCAGTGGTAACAACTGACACTTTTAGCCCTTCTGAAATCTTGCCAATAACACGGCCACCCGCAAAGTCTTCTAAGGGATGTCGGGAAGACATACCGAAAAATTTAAGTTCATCAATTGATTTTTTCCCGTCAAATTCTGCTTTTGAACAACAATAGTCGTCACGCGCCAAATCCTTTATATCGCTTATCAGCGCTATCACGTGACGAGCAACGTCATGAATCTAAAATTTGCATGTGCACAACACGTCTTACCGTATCCCACACTTATGCTAATTTCCATACTTTCTTGCCTTCCATTTTGTGGTTTCTAACGCTGATATTGCCATTCGTCCTTAGTATTGTCCACCAGTGCAATATGTGTTATAAAGAGTACTGCAGCTGTAGAATATAATTTTTAGGGGAAGAAAGATAATATTCCTGAAAAGAGTGTTTGAAGAATACAGCAGGTCTGATAGATTCTCAGTTTTCAATATTGTATCTCCTTAGGGTGCATCAAAACCTTCAAATTTGAAAAAAAAAAGTTTGAAAAGCTCAAATTTGTTGAAAAAGGGAAAGGTTAAAGGCCTTTTAACCCGACTGCGCGTGCGCGACGCAAAGGAGGGTAATGTGTTTATAAGTCTATGTGTGTACGTTTGTTCCTAACTGGCGTTTCAGGCCAATTTTAGTAAGTCTTACGTCAATCGATTTGTCTTAACTTTGGGAGGGTCACTAAACACATGACAGTAATCAAAATTCGCCATATAAACTACCAGTTGCCATTTTATCAGTTCGGGAGCGACAAATGCAGGTAGCTTTCACTGCCTGAATTTTTTTGTTTACTATAAATCTACTAATTGGGGCCTCAGTGGCCGAGTGGTCTAAACGATTGCTTCTCACACTTGAGGCGGTGGGTTTGACTCCCACCCTTGCTCCGGATGTACTTTCCTCACTTTCTGATGTTAATTCTTTCAGGTGATGTTTATATGTATTCTGTACTCTAATAAAAATATATCATGCGTGAGGGCGGCAAGACTCAGATTGTAGTCCTCATCAAAATTAACCTGTGCAATAAGCACCAAAAGAAAGAAAATCTACTAATTCAATTTTCATCTGTAACATGTTGCATTTATTTTTGTAACGATTAAGGGGTCTGAGTCTCAAGACGTTTATTTTCTTGACATGCTTTTTTAGTTTTGCGAGAAAGATATGACTGACGACGTTTCCTAGCTCGCGTTATCATGAGTTATACAGGCTGTTTATATAGCTGTAGTTGGCTTAAGTTCGTGCATTTTTGCTGAAGGTTAAGCCCATGTAGCTTTAAGACAAATTAGGTCCCAAGAGGGACTTATTATCAGTAGTTTAAACCACCACAAGTTACTTAATAAACCTCACGATACAAACTCTCTCAATGAAATGACAAGATTGCGAAATGTACCGTCTTATAATCATAATAACTAAGTAAATGAAAATTAACTAAAAAGTGTAAAATAAAAAATATTATATAAAAACAAAAAACTTGACTGCGTAAAAACCAGAAAAACAAGAAAGAAAAAGGAACCTCGTCAAATTCAAGGAATTAAAGAATCCCGTAAAATTTGAATGGGCCCCGACTGTTGATCCATCTATTCTACTTTTGAATTTATGATTTGTCTTATCTGTGTACGAATATAAAACTATTTCAGTGGTGTAGTTATTCAGTAGTACTTAATAACAGTCTAAACTACTGGGCTTATACATTTTTCTTTTTTTTTTCTATTTTTATTTAATAATTTTAAATTTTATTACTAAATGTATATTGGTTAGATTATTTGTCCTGACCCCGTCAGCTGTATGATGTTTCAGAAAACTTGCTTTAACAAAAAGTTGAAAACATGATAATTTGAACGATTTTCAAACTTTCTGAGGTATTTAAGCACCTTTGATTCGAGGAGCAAAAGATTGCAGATAGAAACTTCATTCCCACTGGAACTAACTTTTTATAGACATGAAAAGGGCCAGTAACTGACGTCAATAGACCAACATGTTGGGAATGTCTCACATTTTGGGCAGCCGTTAACTAACTTGGTACACTGAAACTTTTCTTTAAATTTGACTGTAAAAAGTACTGGTATCTATGTTGCCAGTGCTTTTTTCCCCCATTTTACATTAAAGTTTTACGGTAGAAAAAGAAGCAGAACACTGGCTAGTTGCAGTGAGCAAAAAAAGAACGGGATGGGGTTCAAAGGGAGAACAGAAAACTGAGAGCAGGCTGAAATCGATTACTTTTTCCAGTAAAATTAACTGCAATATTTCTCTGTACTGTGAACACTATATTTTACAGTAATACTTACCGTAAAATTTTACATAATTTTTAACAGTGTAGAGAATTATAGATCATAAACAACGGTATTATTTGAAATAGCATTATGGAAAATGGATACTGATTTGAGATACGCTTTTTACTCGTTAGGTGGCGGTATGTGATATGCAACCGGAAAGATAAAATAATGCAATCAAGCTGTGCTGCCGGGATTCTTCATTATATTTCTGTAAGCGGCTGATGGAGAAAGGATCCATAAAGGATTAGGAAGGGATCTAAAGAGGATGAGCTGAAGAAGGGATCTAAAGAAAAGCGGAATGTTTCGCGGTTATTGACAGCGGAATATGTAATAAGACACAAAATTTTTCAACAAATCAAAATAATTTTACATTTTTAAACAATTTTTCGTTAAATTCAAAGCACATTCGTGTTCATTTTCAAGGATCCATTACTAAATTCATTTAAGAAAAATAAAAAAAATAAGTGTTTGTTAAGAGTCATTCATATAGAACTTTGGACAATCTTCTGTTTTTTTTTTTTTTTTTTTTTGACGGGTTTGGTCAATTTTGTAAAAATACCCTTTTCACCAGATTTATCTAAAATACTTGCATACTTTGTGAAAATAGTGTGCAACTTAAGACGCTTGATATTACGAATGAACCGATTAATTGGCAATAATCGGCAGTTAGACAAGTTTCTGATTATTTATAATCTGCCATTTTTTGTCGATTTGTTGGTGGGAACGTATTTTTCCGATTTAAACTATTTTAAGTATGCCTAGAACAAAAGCTATTCAGAATTAATTTATAAGCAATTAGCAAGTGTATTTTATTTGTTATTTTGAAAAGAAAACTACGTTATTCTGAGATGGTCTGTATGTGTGTCTTATTTCTCCACACTTCCTCTTAAACTTT